>NC_043701.1:134032356-134044936 GCF_006229205.1 Suricata suricatta
ATTTATTTTTGATACTGAGAGAGACAGAGCATGAGAGGGGGAGGGGCAGAGAGAGAAGGAGACACAGAACTGGAAGCAGGCTCCAGGCTCTGAGCTAGCTGTCAGCACAGAGCCCGATGCGGGGCTCGAACCCACGACCGTGAGATCTGACCTGAGCCGAAGCCGGAGGCTTAACCGACTGAGCCACCCAGGCGCCCCAATATTTAGTATTTTCATTATCCTATTCAGTTCTTTAAATTTTTTTAATGTTTATGTATTTTTTTTTAGAGAGAGAGAGAGAGAGACAGAATGTGAGCAGGCAATGGGCAGAGAGAGAGAGGGAGACACCAGTCCAAAGCAGGCTCCAGGCTCTGAACTGTCAGTGCAGAGCCCAATGTGGGGCTCCAACTCACCAACTGTGAGATCATGACCTAAGCCAAAGTGGGACGCTTAACCGACTGAGCCACCCAGGTGCCCCTATCATTCTCAATTCTAAGCATTTAAAAATTTCCAGCATGACTTTTTCCTATAAGTGTGGGTTTAAAATCCTCAAATGCATTAAAAAAATTTTTTGGGGGGTGAAGATTGTCAAATTAATTCATTCTTGGGTTACAAAATCATTTCTCAGTTTGTCCCGGATACTCCCCAGAATTTCAATTCCCAGAAACTTGTTTTTTTTTTTGGCCTTGGAAACTTTGCATGCACTGGGTCTCCTTCCCCTGTTGTTAGCTCCTACTCAACACACAGACCTTAGTGGGGTTTTTGACTTAAATCATTTCCTCTGCAAGCCCACCTTGAGCCCCATCTGCACTGGTGGCCCTTCTGCTTTTCTAAGTGCTCTCATACCGGCATGTACTTCACCCTGTTTCCTTTCTCTAGAAGACAAATTCCCTGAAGACCTTGCCCCGTGCCTGGCATGTCGCAGGTGAGTAGTAAAGACTTGTGGATGGAATAGAGTAACTCAGACCCTCTCATTTGCTGGTAAAAATTCCCATTCTGAACCACAGAGAACAATCCACAAACATCGCTCCTTTCCCCTTCTCAATTATAATCATATCCATAGTGTCCCTTTTCACGGTTACGGTCCATCCCTGGCTGTTCATTCCACCTCACCCCATGCCACCCTGGTTCCTGGGCAGCGTCATCTCAGGAGCAGGGCTGGCGCCGGCCTGGACTCAAACTGCTCCAGACCAGACTCCCTGCGCTGAGTCTTCTTGCCAGCAGGTGGCACTTGAAGCCTGAAAAATGAACTTTTTCTTTTTTTTTAAGGTTGTAACATGTCTCTCTATTACACTTCAGGACACTAAGATTGGGACCAAGCTAATTCTTTTTATTTTTATTTTTTAATGTTTTTTTTTAAATTTTATTTTGACAGAGAGAGACAGAGAATGAGCAGAGAGAGGGAGACACAGAATCCGAAGCAGACTCCAGGCTCAAAGCTGTCAGCCCAGAGCCCCACCTGGGGCTCCAACTCGGGAACTGCGAGATCATGACTGGAGCCAAAGTCGGACACTTAACCAACGGGGCCACCCAGGTGCCCCTGAACTCTGGACTCTGTTCCCTCCCACCTTTTCTGAGCTGCTTGGGGGCACATGACCCGGCTTGGGCTGTGCTCAGGCTTGGAGAGGATGCTCCAGCTAGGGGACCTGGCTCCTGGCTGCTGTCCCTCCTTCCCTGTCTGGTTGCAGCTGTTGCCTGGACTTCCTCCTTTCATCTTAGACTCCCGTTCAGTTCAAGTGCATATACTCCAACCAGAGCTAAAATTGAAAGCTCTTAGTACGATTTTTGAAGGGCATGCATGTTCTTAAACCCAATTTCTTTAGTACCACATTCTCCGTGCTTGTCCTCATGGATGATGCTGAGCCCAGGGTCACAAGGAAGCCTGGCAGCTTGGGTCCTCTCCACCGTTCTTTCCCTCCCTGAAGCCTAACGGATAGAAATGGAGAGTTCGTTTTGTTTTTGTAAAGAAGTAGAGAACAGCAACAAACAGAATGGCTGTGGGTATGTGAGGGGAATTTATTGAGGCACTGCTCTTGTCATTTTTACATTGTCCAAGAGTTATTTTATTTATTCTAAATGCTTATTTGTTTTTGAGAGAGAGCGAGAGCAGGGGAGGAGCAGGGAGAGGGGGACTAAAGATCTGAAGCAGACTCCAGGCTCTGAGCTGTCAGCATAGAACCTGACATGGGGCTCGAACTCCTGAACCATGAGATCATGACCTGAGCCGAAGTTGGATGCTCAACTGACTGAGCCACCCAGACGCTCCTATATATTTTTTAATGCTTTTATTTTTGAGAGAGCACAAGTAGGGGAGGCGCAGAGAGAGAGGGGACAGAGGATCTGAAGCAGGTTCTGTGCTGATAGCAGAGAGTGCAATGCAGGGCTCGAACTCACAGACTGTTGGATCATGATCTGAGCTGAAGTCGGATGCCCAAGCGTCTGAGCCACCCAGGTGCCCCCATCCAAGTTATTTTAAAGTTAGTTTTCGGTGGCGGGCTGTTTCTTTGACCATGTCACTGCTGTGGGTCTGAACTTTGTGGGTGACACTCACAAACATTACATGATTACAGCAGTGGTGTTAGGGGTGGGCCAGTGATCCTTGGGAGGCGGGGGAGGGACTACTAATCTTGTCTGGAAGAGGACCCACTCGGGCTTCCTAAGTGAGGAAGAGCTGGAGTGGAGTCTTGAAGAAAGAGAGGAAGGTTATTCTGTTTAGGTAGAAGAAACAATCTGAATAAAAAGAGAAGCACAAATCAGCCTTCTGTATCCCCCGGTGCTCCCAGCCTCCCCCAAATGCTGTCTCCTGAAATCCTCTCAAGCCTGCTCATGTGCCGCCTTGCTCAAGGACATCCTTGGGGGACCCTGGGCTCTTCTGGGTGACTTAGCTTGTACCTCTCCCCTGCCCACTTACCTGATTGTGCCCAAGTGTGGCCATCCTGCCTTTTTTTTTTTTTAATGTTTTTTATTTTTGAGAGACAGAGAGCACGAGCGTGAGCAGGGGAGGGTCAGAGAGAGGGAGACACAGAATCTGAACCAGGCTCCAGGCTCTGAGCTAGCTGTCAGCACAGAGCCCGATGCGGGGCTCGAACCCACAAACTATGAGATCATGACATGAGCCGAAGCTGGACGCTTAACCGACTGAGCCACCCAGGCACCTCCATCCTGCCTTCTTGAAGCACTTGGACCTCCTGTGCTTCCTCAGGTACTCCCAGGGGCTAAAATTGGAATTCCATGTACTTGTGATAAGTGGGTGCCCTTGACGTTGGGTTTCAAGCTTTACCCTGTCCTGCTGTGCTCTGGCTTTGGGCTTGAGTGAACCGAGGCCAAGCAGCAGGCCTCTTCCTGCAGGGGAATCAGTGCCCCATAAAGGCTGTGAATGGGACTTCCCTTCCAGGCTGGAGAAACAAGGGTTGCAGGAAAGGTGATCTGGGGATTCTGGGACAAATTTAAGAAATTAATTCCGAGACAAAATTAAGAATTTTGCTGATGCCTCAGCCCTGAGGCAAAGCCTCCGCCTGCGTACCAGGAATACAAATCCCAAGAAAGGAAGAGTGGAAGGAGATGAGGTAGGTGAGCGGAAGCTCCTTTGAGAGAGAATCTAACCTGCCCCCAGAAAGGAACTTGTTGCACTGCTCTAGAGGAAACACTGGGGTTGGTACGGTCCTTGCAGAGCCACAGACCCAGGTCCCTGGTCTTAGGCTGCCGGTAAACACTCCGTACCAGCTTCCAGGCCCTGCAGGAAGCGCCGGGTTTTGGGTGTGGTCGTTCTATCGCCTTAGACTCGAGACACTTGCAAGCCAGGGGGCACTGCCTGGAGGTTCTGGAGGCTGCAGGAATTCTGGAGGAAAGCTGAAGGAGAGGCTTTTGGGGCCTGGAAGGAAGAAAACTTAGAGCCCATTACGCTCAACCCTGTCATTTTACAGTTGAGGAACCAGATGGGAAATTGCTTGCTTGTTCAAGGCCACACCGAGGTAGTGAGAGCTGAGTCCGTATAAAACACTGGTTGCTGTGGCTCTTAAATTTAGAGCCGCCACACCAGCTGATTGCCTGTATACTCCTCCCCGCCCCCCTTAATTCCTAATCGTGGGGTAGGGGAGTTCAAAGACTGTGTACCTGGCCCAAGATGAAATGACATCCAAACTGTGCAGCGACAATGTCATCATTAACCTTCAAATGCCCTCGCTTTTTGTTTGTGCCTAAAGTTGCCTTTTAACAGGAAGAGCCAGACTGTGGTAGAAAGGAAACAAGTCTGCTGCTAGCAGGGTCTCAAACCCAGCGGAGGAATGAAATGAAAAGTACCCCAGAGGATCCTAAAATAAAAGAGACAAGAGCCTTTGGTGGGGGGAGTTTATTGCAAACTGTTCTAATGAAAGTGATATTTTACAAGGGTTTAAGACAGAGGGCAGACAGACTCTGAGCCAGGCCTCGGCTGCAGAGGCACATTCCTGGAGGGGAAGTGGCACTTGCAGGGAACATGAACTTAATCACTGATGCTCATTAGGCACAGTCATGGTGGAGCCCTATTAGGGAGCCTGGCAGGAAAAGAGGGGACTTGGAGAGAGCCATGAAGCAGCTGCTGTCCACTCCAAGTCTTCCTCCATTCCCACTGTGCGTATCACCTTCTCGGAGCAGGCCTCAGGGCCACCCTGGGGGCCGACATGGATCCTTCCTCTGGCCCAGGCTTCCCACCAGCTCAGGGGGACCAGCTCTTCATGACCATTCGCCACAGACTTCCTTTTGCCTTTCAGAGGTCTTCCCAACTTGTGGCTTAAGAATACCAGCAGGAGGAAAAGCAAGGAATGTTCTTAACGTGAATCCATAGCAAGAATGACTCGAAAACTGGGTGTTTCCCAGGGCTGGCAGGTACGTGGATGGTCCCCTGCATTCTTTATCCACAGGGTGTCTGAATGTGTGGTGCTGATGAAGGTGCCAAAAGGCTGAACTTTTAGGACTTGTTCATGATTTTGAGAATGTCGGCAGATAATCACTGGGTAGCATCAGAGCCGAGCAGAGGCGCTGGGACAGGGGAAGGGGGGAGGGGGAAGACTGGTTGATTCCCGAGATCATTCCCAGGAGGAAGGGAGCCCTACTTCCAGAAGCAGCAGCAGGAAAGACTGTGCCAAGGCTCTGCTCAAGGGGCCAGGGTGACCTGGGTGGAGGAGGAGGCCCCTCTTGCAGTTCTGGGTTACTGTTTCGGCAAAGCAAAGTCCCAGGCCGTTTCTTGTGCGCATTTCCACATGGCCTGCATGAGGCGGGTGAAGCCCATGTCTTTGGGCTTCTCTAGTCCTCTCATCAGCCGCTGCTTCATGATGGAGACAAATTCCTTATTGCTAAGCTCCCCATTGCCTAGAGGAAGAGGCAAACACAACAGGGATAAGTAGAGGCCTTAGAACAAAGACACGGAGAAAATTTCATTGTTCACACCATGTGGGTTCCAAAGCCCAGTGCAATCTCACAGCCAAATTCAATTCTCTAGGTTTAAAATGAACGGTTTGCTCCTTCCTCCATGTTTCTGATTACAACTCAGTGACAGTTTAGTGTTGTGTGACCAATGTTGAATGAGAATATATTATAGGTCAGGTCCTATGCTAGGAGTTGAGAATAAAGAGATAAGTAAGACTTTGTTCCTTGAAACACTCCCAGGTTGTGGGGGAGACAAATACATTATTTCAGCAGTGTGGTAAGTGCCATAATGGGGGAGATGGAAGATGCTATGGGGCGCAGAGGAAGATATGGAACCCAGGCTGGGAGTGGTGCATGTACAGAGCAGAAAAGGCCTTCTGGAGGGGACTCCTAAGTTGAATCCCAAAGGATGAGCAGAAACTGGCCAAGTAAAGGGGAGTGAGGCAAGGGACACATTCTAGGTAGCGGTATTCACAGAAGCAAAGGCGCAGGCAGGGGACAGCTCGGCTGCTGAACTACAAGTAGTCAGGAATTGCTGGACGCGGCGGTGGGGGCGAGTTAATGGAAGAGGCAGGCAGGCCACAGGTCCCCAAGGGTCTTGTATTTTCACAGAAGGGTTTGTGCTTTATCTTCTAGGTGGTGGAACCCCAGGAAAAGACTGGAAGTAGGTAAGTGAGATGGAGTTAGATTTCCACGGAGGCTGATTTCCCTGGCTGGCTATGTGGGATGGGGCCGGAGGGAGGCGCAGCTGGAGTACAGGACTCAGCCAGGAAGACTTGTCCAGGTGAGAGATGATGATGGGGCGTTTCCAAGGCAAAACCCAAAATCAGATCTGACTTTGGGAGAGGCCCATTTTCATGGCCTCCCATTCTACCCTCTTCAGTGGCAGACTTTTGGGTCTGGAAGGGAACTTGGAAAGCATCTGGTTTAACCAAAGGTCAATCTCTTCAGCCACACAGAACAGTAACCACTTGACCTGAGCCGAAGTCAGACGTCCACCCAACTGAGCCACCCAGGCGCCCCAGTAGCCACTTTAATAGTGGAGTACAGTTACCCTTTGACTACATGCCCAGGAGTAAACGTCTGCTGATGAAAAGAATGGCAACCATTACTGGTAGTGGCAGCAAGCAGACTTACTAACGGTCAGTCTGGGAAGAGTGGAAAGGAAGAACACACAGCTTACTGCTGTGGAGAGGACCTGGAAATCTAAACTGGCCCACATTTTCTGGTTGGTGAGAGCGTGGACAGCCTCAGAGATACCTCACAGCAAGATCAAACAAACAAGCAAACCCGGGGAGACCTAATCTATAGAATCCCAAGTCAGGAAACGGACTGCCCTTGGGAGAGGAAGTGACTGGAAGGCAGCACCAGGGGGCCCTGTGGTCCCACTAATGTGCTGGTTCTGGAGCATACTGGTTACACTGGTGTGTTTAGTTTTTTAAAATCTAGCAAGCTGTACAAATACGATATTTGTACTTTTCAGTATGTATATTATATTTCAATATCTTGTATTATATTTCAATATACAGAGTTAAAAAGTAGGCTGAAAAGTAGTCAATAATATGGCTTATTTAAGAATGTAATTAACGGCCAGGTGGGTGGCTCAGTCACTGAAGCAGAACTCTTGGTTTTGGATCAGGTCATGATCTTGTGGTTTGTGAGTTCAAGCCCCGAGTCGGGCTCTGTGCTGACAAAGATGAGTTTGCTTGGGGTTCTCCCCCCATCTCTCTGCCCCTCCCCTGTGTGTTCTCTCTTCTGTCTCTCATAAATAAATAAATAAACTTAATAAAATAAAATGTAATTAAAATAACAAAAAGGTCTAAACAAGATTCTTAACTCTTTTTATAATGATAAATTTAAGATGAAAAACATCTGAGGCCATTTAGACTGCCATGGGGTTTGCTTCCTGCTTTCCCGAAGGCCACAGCGGATCCACTAGAACGGCTTCGGTTACTGCCGAAGCAGGTGTGTGACTGAATGTCACTGTGCGCATGTGTGAGCTGTGGGTGCAACTCTGAATTCTGTGGTGAACAAATCTCTTTGAGAATCCAGTGTCCTTTAGCATTTGACCTAAGCTCTAGCACTGGGAGAAATAACAATGCCTTTTAAATTTAATAGATACTTCCTTTTTCTGCAGATTAAGAAAATAAGCCCCAGGGATATTAAGTGATTTTCTAAGGGTGATTCAAGTAGATATTGACAGTAGACTAAGAGAAAAAGCCCCAGAGATGTTAAATGATTTTCTAAAGGCGATGCAAGTAGATATTGACAGAAACTCCTTCTGAAAGGCTGGAAAATCCAATTTCATTTCCCAGGCCTCGCTACGAGTATGGGGGAACTTCCCATATTTACTTCACAGACCAGCTCTCTGGCTTCAAAAATTATAAAATCTAATGTTTTTTGGGAAAAAATTCAAGCCACCTAAAAGTGACTAAAGTAAAAACAAAATCTGAGGAGAGCTGACCTCTTTAGAGCAGTGCTGTTGATTAGAACGGTCTTTGATGAGGAACACTTAAATAGCCACTCTTCACTAGTGGTATCATAGTGGACGGGGCAGCACTAGAGAATACCCCGAGGGCGAGGCCATCTTCTTGTCCTAACCCTGGAGTTCTCTTTGACTCACACCTTGATTGTAGGTACGGGTCGGAGGTTTAAATAACTCAAGTTCAACTTAATAACTTCAGTAACTTAAGTTGACAAACACCTGTTATGTGCAATGTACTACCCGAGTCCTAGGAGGGGTTCAAAGGTGAACAGGGGACTTGTAACTACCCTTAAAAAGTTCATAATTTATAGCAGCATTATATACAATAGCCAAGATATGGAAACAGCGTAAGTGCCCATGGCCTGATGAACGGATAAAGAAGATGTAATATATATGTGTATATATAACTACACAATGGAATTTTTTTTTTGGTGCCGACACAATGGAATATTATTCAGCCATAAAGAAGAGTAGAATCTTGCCATTTGCAACAATGTGGATGTAGCTAGAGAGTATAATGCTAAATGAAATAAGTCAGTCAGAGAAAGATAAATGCCATATGATTTTACTCATAAACTAGAATTTAAGAAACAAAACAAGGAAGCAATGGGGAAAAATATATATAGAGAGAGACAAGCAAGAAACAGACTCTTAATTATAGAGAACAAACCAGAGAGGAGGAGGGTGGAGGGCTGGGTGGACTAGGTGATGGGGATTAAGGAGGCGACTTGTGACGCGTGCTGGGCGATGTATGGAAGTGTTGAATCACTATATTGTGCACCTGGAACTAATAACACACCATTTGTTAACTCACTGGAATTAAAATAAAAACTAAAAAAAAAGCTCACAACTTAATAGGGAAGTTTGGTCACATACGCAGAGATAGAGTGTAACATGCAGTAATGACGACAAATTGAACAGGACCGAAAGAGCCAGAGTGATTCATTATGCTGGGACCAGAACGAAGGCTCACATAGGCCGGGACTTCTGACCTGGCTCCTCGATTCCATTAGCCTCACTTCCTAGAGGGAAACGAATGATGAACCCTGGCTGGGAAACAAGCGGTGGACGTCATACAGGACAGAGGGAGGCAGCACAGTTGGATTCAAATCCTGGTTATGCTGCCTACTGCCCCTGTGTGATCCTGGGAACATTACCTCACCTCTCCGAGTCTCAACTTCCTTATTTGGAAAATGTGGTGAATAACAAACAGTTCCTACGTCAGAGGATTGCATGCGCAGCTTAGCACAATGCCTGGCTCTTACTAAGCACTGAGAAAAAAGGGCAAGCCTCTGTTGTGAGTATTAGTAGTAGTAGTGTGTCAGGTGAAACAGCTGAGAAATGATGCCAGAGCAGAACCAGGATCTATTAACTGGGCTAAACTACGGAGTGGCCACAGACACAACAGACCGCTGTGAGCTGGACGGCTGACCTGGAGTGAATGACTGCAGTGTGCCTTGGAGAGGTCAGTACCACCTCCTTCCTCACCCCCCTTCCTTCCTTCCTTCCTCCCTCCCTCGCTTTCTTCCTTTTATTGACAGAGAGAGTGTGTGGGAGAGGGGCACACAGAAGGAGGAAAGAGGATCTGAAGTGGACTCCGCGCTGACAGCAGAGAGCCCAGTGTGGGGTTCAAACTCAGCAACTGCAAGATCATGACCTGAGTCAAAGTTGGATGCTCAACGGACTGAGCCACCCAGACACCCCGGGACCACCTTCTTTCTAGACACATTCAGGTAACTGTGAATCGTGTGCTCCTGATCTACTAAGCAGCAAGTTGGGTCTAATACTTTTGTTTCCATTTTTAAGATATTTATGGTTGTAAGTTCACTTAAGCCCACAGGCAAACAGGAATTCTAAGAAGAAGTGAAAAATGCAAACCAGGACCTGGGGTTACATTTCTCAGCGTCACGAAGCTGAGGG
This sequence comes from Suricata suricatta, assembly GCF_006229205.1. Classification (NCBI taxonomy): domain Eukaryota; kingdom Metazoa; phylum Chordata; class Mammalia; order Carnivora; family Herpestidae; genus Suricata; species Suricata suricatta. Next base: position 134,042,144 of record NC_043701.1, read on the forward strand.
CTGAGCTGTTGCTGTGAGAAAGGGGTTCGCTGAAGAGGTGGGAGTACCCGGGAGCCGGCTGCCAGGCTCCGTCAGAAACAGCATCTTCCACCAGGGTAGCAGCCTTGGTGTCCCCTCCCGGCCCCAGAGGGCCCCACTCACCATCGCAGTCAAAGAGTGCGAACACCACGTCGCACACGTGGTCTGAGAGTTCCACTTTAGCTACCGTCCTGGCCACCTGCTGCATGGTCACTGAAAGAGGAAAGAAAGTGCTGAGTTAGCATAACAGAAGGACTTTCGTTTTGCGTTCTCTGGGGGGACAGAAGTACTCAGTCATCATAATTAGTTGAACCCCCTTTTCAACTCAAAGTCCATTCTTTTCTACTGCTGCTACATTTTAGGAGGCATATATAGTTAAGTAAGAATGCCTGATATTAAAAGTTCATAGAGACAGAAAGTGGATTAGTGGTTACCAGGGGCTGTGGGCAGGGGGAGCGGGAAATTAGTGGTTAGTGGGTACGGGTTTCCTGTTTGGGGTGATGGAAAGTTTTGGAAATAGTGGTGATGGTTGTACAACGTGTGACTATAATTAATGCCAATGACTTGTACACTTAAAAATGGTTTAATTGGGGGCGCCTGGATGGCTCAGTCAGTTAAGCGGCCGACTTCAGCTCGGGTCACGATCTCACAGTTTGTGAGTTCGAGCCCCGCATCAGGCTCTGTGCTGTTTGCCAAGAGCCTGGAGCCTGCTTCTAATTCTATCTCCCTCTCTCTCTGACTGTCCCCCACTCACCTTCTGTGTCTCTCTCTCTCAAAAATAAATAAACATTAAATAATTTTTAAAAAATGGTTTAATTGGCATCTTTTATGTTAATATATATTTTACCACAGTAAAAATTTATTTTTATTTAAAAATTTTTTTAATGTTTATTTTTCAGAGAGAGAAACAGAGTGCGAGCGGGGCGGGGGGCAGAGAGAGGGAGAGAGAGGGAGGGAGACACAGAATCAGAAGCAGACTCCGGTCTCTAACCTGTCAGCATGGAGCCTGACACGGGGCTCGAACCACAAACAGCGAGATCATCATCTGAGTCAAAGTTGGTTGCTTAACCGACTGAGCCACCCAGGTGCCCCACCACAGTAAGAATTTAAAGGGTGAAAATCCACGTGATATTTAAGGATGGGAGTCTGATGGTCTGGAGCATGCACTGGTGGTTTTCCTAATAAATTATTACCATAAGAATGCCTTGAAACAAACCAAAGAATGCATGAAATTATAATAGTCTCCTTCTTGGCATTTCCTTCCTGCAGGAAAGAATCTGATAATAAAAAGTCAAGGGAATAAGCAGACAGCAAAAGAAGGGAGGTGGGGAATAAGGAGGCTCGTGTCCGTGCACTAAGGCTTCGCCCTTCAGTTACTGACTGACAGCTAAGTACCCGCGGGGATGAGCTCCCGGCCCTCCTGCCTGCAGGCTTTCCACCGGCCGCTCTGTCTTTGCCAGCTCTCCCCCCTGGGTAACAGTGGCCCCATATCTCTAGTTTAGTATATGCAGCCTTTTTAGTTTTTCTTCTTCCAGACCTCAGCAGAAAATCTCTTCTCTCTTGTCATTTTCTCATTTTCTGACATTTACTATTAAACACTGGCGATCATGTGAGAATTGGGCCAGGGAGGGCTAGGCCATTCGCACTGTCTGGTTCTCCCATCTATCCTCAAGCCCGATCTAGCGGCGTGTATACATTATTAGTTATATACATACCCTTTTCCCCCTTTTTCAGACACACTTTTTAAAAAATTAATTTATTTTTTTTCCATAATATTTTATTGTCGAATTGTTTTCCATACAACACCCCGTGCTCTTCCCCTCAAGTGCCCTCCACCATCACCACCACCTGTCTTCCCCCCTCCCCCCTCCCCCCCAACCCTCAGTTCATTCTCAGCATTCAATAGTCTCTCAAGTTCTGCATCCCTCTCTCTCCCCAACTCTCTCTCCCTCCTCTGCTCCCCCTGGTTCTCCATTAGGTCTCTCCTGTTTTCCTGTTAGACCTATGAGTGCAAACATATGGTTTCTGTCCTTCTCCGCCTGGCTTACTTCACTCAGCATGACACCCTCAAGGTCCATCCACTTTCCTACAAATGGCCATATGTCATTCTTTCTCATTGCCATGTAGTACTCCATCGTGTATATATACACCACATCTTTTTTTTTTTTTTTTTACTATTTTATTTATTTCTGATACAGAGAGACACAGAGCATGAGAGGGGGAGGGGCAGAGAGAGGAGACACAGAACCGGAAGCAGGCTCCAGGCTCCAAGCCAGCTGTCAGCACAGAGCCTGACGCGGGGCTCGAACCCACGAAAGTGAGATCTGACCTGAGCCGAAGCCGGAGGCTTAACCGACTGAGCCACCCAGGCACCCCTGTACCACATCTTCTTGATCCACTCATCAGGTGATGGACATTTAGGCTCTTTCCATGTTTTGGCTATTGTTGACGTTGCTGCTATGAACATTGGGGTACATGTGCTCCTATGCATCAGCATTTCTGTCTCTCTTGGGTAAATCCCCAGCAATGCTATTGCTGGGTCATAGGGGAGTTCTATCAATAGTTTTTTGAGGAATCTCCACACTGTTTTCCAGAGTGGCTGCACCAGTTTACATTCCCACCAACAGTGTAGGAGGGTGCCCGTCTCTCCACACCCTCGCCAGCATCTATAGTCTCTTGATTTGTTCATTTTAGCCACTCTGACTGGCGTGAGGTGGTATCTCAGTGTGGTTTTGATTTGTGTTTCCCTGATGATGAGTGATGTTGAGCATCGTT
>NC_043701.1:134045036-134064092 GCF_006229205.1 Suricata suricatta
TCCACACTGTTTTCCAGAGTGGCTGCACCAGTTTACATTCCCACCAACAGTGTAGGAGGGTGCCCGTCTCTCCACACCCTCGCCAGCATCTATAGTCTCTTGATTTGTTCATTTTAGCCACTCTGACTGGCGTGAGGTGGTATCTCAGTGTGGTTTTGATTTGTGTTTCCCTGATGATGAGTGATGTTGAGCATCGTTTTATGTGTCTGTAGGCCATCTGGATGTCCTCTTTAGAGAAGTGTTCAGACACACTCTTAAGTGAGGTAAACCTTGGAGGAAAGAAAAGGATTTTTACTTATCAATCACTTAGCAATGAGGTGTTCTGACTGTCAGATTAGATTGACCCAGCAGCAGTGTGAACTTGAACTAGAGTCAGTGTGCCTTCTCTGCTGATTTCATTCCTATAACTTCAGTTCTTTCCGTCATTCTCTTCCGCATTTGACCTTTCACTTCTCCTCTGTCACCTCCCTGTATTCACCACAGTGCCCCAAGGTCAGCAGACACAAATACCAGAACAATGCGGAGGGGCAGGGGGTGTGGTAGGAAAACTGCTTGGAGTCACAGGACCTGAGCTCTGGTCCCGGCTCCACCACCACCTTGCTGTGTGATCCTGATGAAGTCGTTTGATCTCTTTATTTTTTTTGAGTTTATTTTTAAAATTTATTTTGAGAGAAAGTGTGGGGGAGGTACAGAGAGGGAGGGAGAGAGAATCCCAACCTGGTGCCACGCTGTCAGCACAGAGCCCAACATGGGTCTTGAACTTACAAACCATGAGATTATGACCTGAGCCAAAATCTAGAGTTGGATGCTTAACCGACTGAGCCATCCAGGCACCCCTGCCTGATCTCTTTAGATTGATTTTTTTTGATATTTCATATGAAGGGATGCCATTGCTGAGGTGGCTGAGTAGCACAAAGAACAGTTTATTGGTGTTTTCTAGAATCTGAGGGCAAGGATGGGGGTGGAGGGATACAGACAGTGTGAGGATCTGTGTAGCAGAGGATAGAGGAAAGCGATATTGGGCAATAGCTAGGCTATGCCTTGGTGTTCAAAGCCTCCGGCTTGAGGGGACGGCTGCCCAGGAGGGCGAGAAGAGCCAGTGTTCTCCTCCAGCACCGGGATGTGAGTTAGGGTGACGGAGGAACCAATGTCCCTTGGAACTGAGAGACTGAAGCAGAAGGCTCATGAGAGGTGGTCTAATTGCTGAAAGAGGAGGTGGAGACTCCACACGAGCAAAGAACTAGGGTTTAAAAAACCTCCGCCTTGTGGGTCTAGACACTTGTGTTCCCTGCTGATCCAGGAAGAATTGATTCTCGCTAACTAAACTGCCCAGGGAAGGAACAGAAATCTGCAGGCCAATTTACCACGAGAAAAGTAACTGTTAAGAGAACTAAAATGATAACAGCTGGTTATTATGCTTCTCAGTTGGACAATCTACAAAGGAAACTCAATTCACTTCAGAAGATTGCTCAGCGAAAACAGAATCAGATCAGAAGAAACTGGATGCTCCCAAACTGTGCGGGGAGAATTACCCTTTGCAGTATGTTCTGAGAAATATGTTCTAAGAAATGGATCAAAACCTGTTTAATATTAGATACAAGGAACACTTGTTTATTCCCCTTCCTCTTCCTGCATTTCACCTCAATCCCACACTCCCGTCATCACTGATGACTACTAGCCTCTTTTCCTTTTCCCACTCCCTCCATTCTCTCAGGGCAGAGTGCCTAATGTTGATTCCTCTTGATATTTCAAGTACCCATCCTTCTCCCCATGAAGACAGGCCTTTTCCTCGAAATAAACCATTAACTAAAATAATATCCAAGGATGTCAGTGAGAACTCTTGACAATTTTTAGTGAAACACTCATTAAAGCGGTACTAAGTGGCTGTAGAGGTTGGAGCCTCTAGGGGCCACCACCAGGAATGCCTCATGACAGATGCCATCTCTTGACAGAACAGTTAGAGATTACATTCCATCTCACTTGGACAGGGCTCTGACACCGTTTGTACTAGAGGGGAAAAACCAGGGCTGCTGAGTCACGGTAACTCAAACCGCTGGATGCTAGCGGCCAGCAGACAGCCTAGCTGGGGTGCTCTTTCCCCGCTCAAGACCCTCACGCCCCCGGGGTGTGAATCAGAGCGGTGGAGGAAACAAACATTTGACTAGCAGGTGAGCTGTCAAACTGCAAGCTCTTGGGACAAGGAGGGTGACAGCAGATTATAAGCCATGCGCTCGACAGCTGGTCCTGAGAGTTGGCTCATTCATACTTGCTTCCACATGCCCGAACCGGGACATCATAATTAAATCACAGCAAGCAGAACATCTCCCCACCCCCACGGCCCGCCCCACGTAGATGAGGTGTTGGTACTGGAATATGGGCCTCTCTCATTTGATGATGCTAATTAACTGATGGCTGGGATTCTAGTTTCTAATCTGAAAGATGTCTACATGGAGCATGAACTCGCCCTGGACGTCTAGATTTCCAAATGTGGAACAAATGTGGTCCGGACTTGAGACGGGGTGATTTCTACTAGACTGGGATAGGGCAGAAGTGGACTCCACTGGCTCTCAAAAATGGGGTACCCTCTGGCCTCTTTGAAAACCCAGGCAGAATCCAAGTTGTGCCAGGTCCCTAGTTTACTCTCTGGCATGGCCCATAACTGGACAATTCAACAGTAGAAAGAACATATGCGGAGTCTGTGGGACTATACCGTCAGAGGCTACATTACATAAAATTATTTACCAAACAGAAGACGAGAGAGTTCTGGAGGGATAAGAGCCCAGACACCCACTTGGAACGAGAAAATCTTAGAACTGGAAGAGGCCTCAGAGAAAGTGTGAAATCTAGATAAATTAAAAACCCGCTTGAGGGTCACACAGCTAGCTGGCCGCAGATCGAGGTCTAGAATCTAGATCTCTTGACTTGCAGCCCGATGATATTTTCCCTATACACACTGCGTCTACTTGAACCCTTATATGACAATACCAGTTCCCCATAAACGTGTCAGCCTAACCAACAGAGACCGCTCAGATGAAAGCAGAGCTGAACTGGAGCATACTCAGTACTAGTGGGTGCGGATGAATAATGAGTAGCGGGAGGTTGTGAGGAGTCAGCATTATAGTTTGATCGCAGATCTGACTGCCCTGTATGTTGGAAGACATTAGCATTCCCTTGGAACTTACACTTACGATTTCCGGGACAACTTAAAAGGTTTATTAAACTGCAACCCGATGAAAAATATGTGCAACAGAGGTGGCCCTGGGAGTTCTTCCCCACGGCTGCCTCTAATGCACAAATACAGCTATGAAGCGCATGACCCAGTTAGGAGCTGCCTGCCTCTTCCTAATTGCAAAGGTGTTTGGAAAGGTGATACGCCAAGATGGGCTGACAGTCTCTAGCTGTGCGGTCATGTGATTATTCCTGCCTTCCTGGACTGCAGCAGAGAAAATGAAAAGCTGGCTTGCAACTGCCAAGGTTAAGTGAGGGGAGACAGATTTCTGCTTCAGCCCTGGAAAGGCTGATGACACAGATGCCTTAGTTTCTTAAGTCCATCCCTAGATGGCTTTGTGGGGGGGTGGGGGTGGCCATAGGGGGAAGGATTTCCCCTTAAAGATACTTGTCCTTTCTTTTGTATCTTCTTCCAAGATACTTTGGCTAATACAACATACACATTTCAACCTGATTCTGGGGCAGGGGAGGCGGGAAGGAGCACAGTCAAGGGAACTAGCAGTTTAAACGCGGCACACTAATGACAATGGTAACAGCTCCCGTCCAGCACGGTGCTTTGGAGCTGCAGGCAGGCTGACCCCCTCTGTGTGCTCAGGCTGCCAGAGGTGCTGCTGGTGGTCTTGGCTCCTGAATACAAGCACTTACCACAGAGAAAGCCTGCAGCCAGGTTTCCTGAACTGCAGAGCATCAGCCCAAATGACTGTTTCAACGGGCTTCCGTGCTTAATCTAGTACAAACTGCTTTACAGTAGGGTTATTGCCATTACCCATTATCATATCTGCCTTCGTCAAAAATCCTCATATTTTGTCCACAAAAGGCAAGCCTTTCTAACCAGCACCATTAGGCAGTGATTTCAGCTGACACACCCAGTTTAGTAGAGGAGACCACATATATCATTAAGATTGAGAAGTGCATAGGAGAAATATCAGACACATTAATAGACACATGAATTACAGTGGAACAGTGTGTATTTGGGAGGAGGCACATTTTTAATTCTAAAGGATTAAAGAGAAGCGCCTGGGTGGCTCAGTCAGTTGAGTGGCCAACTTCGTTTGGCTCAGGTCCTGATCTCATAGTTCGTGAGTTCGAGCCCTACATCAGGCTCTGTGCTGACAGCTTGGAGCTTGGAGCCTGTTTCAGATTCTGTCTCTCTCTCTCTCTGCCCCTCCCCTGCTCTTTCTCTCTCAAAAATAAACATAAAAAAAATTAAGTGATCAAAACCTGATAAAAATAAAGGAAATTGTTTAAAAAAAGGGGGATTAAAGAGAAGACTCTCAGGACTTCTGCGTGTGTGTTAGTGGGTGCTGTGGGGTGGGGGGTGGGGGATCAGTCTGAATAAAGACCAAAAGCAGGGAGGGATGCTAACACCTGACTACGGAGCTAGAACAGAAAGCGTAGAGGGTGGTGACAACATCAGGATAGATTTGACAGAGGGCCAGTCAAGGCTGTTTGCAAGGAAACCTGTATAACAAAGCCAGCTCTTATTTGGAGATCAATTTCCCATATTCACTTAAATTTTCATTTCATTTCATTTTCATTTCTTTAAATTTTCATTCTTTCTATTTTAAAAAGTCACTTTTCATTAGGTAATGTATTCACCTGTTTGAAAATTCAAATGGTACAAGAGGACTGAAGAGCCTTCCCAGCCTTATCCCTCAGGCATCCAGCTGTCCAGACGCAACCAACATTTTTAGTTTTCCCAGAAATATGGATATAAAATCAAATATTCATTGTTCATTTCTTCTCCCCAAAATGGTAGTATACTAAATATATGGTTTTGCTTTTCTTGTTTAACAAGATATCTTAGAAAGAATTCCATACCAGCACAGACACAGTTCCTTTAATTTTTTTTAATTTTTAAAAAAGTTTTATTTTATTTTATTTTGACAGAGAGAGAGCGCATGCAGGAGTGTGAGCTGGGGAGGGGCAGAGAGAGAGAGACACAGAATCCAAAGGAGGCTCCAGGCTCCAAGCTGTCAGCACAGAGCCTGACTAGGGCTCGAATTCACGAACTGTGAGATCAGGACCTGGGCTGAAAGCGGATGCTCAACCGACTGAGCCACCCAGGCGCCCCAAGACACAGTTCCTTTTTAGCAGCTGCACGGTACTCCACTGACAGGATACATCCTTCATTTAGCCAGTGCCTAATTTATCCTAACCTCAATCTTGAGGAGGAAGCACCTTTTTTCCCCTTCCCCTTACAAAGTTACTTCCTTGGTAGCCTATAGCCATCAGCTTCAAAGAGTCTGAATCTCTGTAGCTAAAGACAGAGCAACTGGTATATTTAAATTTGGCTGACTGAGGGGCACCTGACTGGCTCAGTCGGTCAAGCATCTGACTTCAGCTCAGGTCATGATCTCACAGTTTGTGAGTTTGAGCCCCACGTTGGGCTCTGTGCTGACAGCTCCGCCTGCTTCAGATTCTGTGTCTCCCTCTCTCTGCCCCTCCCCCACTCACCCTCTGTCTCTCTATCTCTCTCTCTAAGATGAATAAATGTGAAAAAAAATTCTTTTAATTTGCTGAAATTACACAAAAGGTGAAATACTCTCCACCTTTACAAGTGTCCCATCAAGGCTTCAGAGGCCTTGAAGAGCAGCAAACCATAAAGTCCCCCAGAAAGCAGGGCTTGCAATAAAAAATACTAGTCTCTATACTTCCTCAGTTGGTGGGATTCCTTTCGAATTCTTTTCTCAGTGGGATGGAATGTTGGCTAATTTTGTCTTACTTATTTATGTGGATTTGGGGCAGTTTATCCTTCCCCGCGCCCCTCTCTCCCCCTGGTAATCACGAATCCCCAAAGCAGCGCTCCTCCTCCTTGGGGCACTTGTATAATTTTACTAAATGACAATATATTCAAAGTAATGTAGTTAAGTCAGAATCAATCTTTAGGATTGCTAAGTGACTTTAAATTTGGGAAGATAAACGAGGTCTCTGCAGAGAAACTGCCTCATCAGGCAAATATTTCTTTCAGAATTTGTGCTTCCTTGCCTTCATCATGAATAATTTTAAACACTGATGACTTTGTCTTAAATGAATGGAATCCTGGCCAACACTCCTCTTCACATATAAATGTTTTTCACAAAGTGCAATGATGAGCCGAGGCACAGGGCTTGCCTCCCACAAACTTCAAGAGAATTTATAAAATACGAGTTTTTTCCCACATGACCTGTTCCCCACACATCATTATGACAGTCCTACTCCCGCTTTCATGCTATCCTGTCTGGGGGATGTTCTCTCAGACGTTTTTGCTGTAAACTTTCCCCTAGAAATCACTTTCACATATAAGCACTGAGTCTCCTACAAAATTCTCTAGGTTCTTCCAGCGTTGGGTGCCATGTACCAAAGAGAACAATGGTATGAAAGTCTGTGAACTTGCATCTCTGCTCTCAGTTTTGTGTCACACTAGCTGTGATCTGAGCAAGCCATTTCCTTCATGTGTAAATGAAGAGGTTAAAAACAATAAAGGAAGGATTTATTTATATACTTTTAAAGTTTACTTTTTAAAAAAATTAAAACATTTTTTTTTACTTATTTTTGAGAGATGGGAAGAGACAGAGAGAGCAGGGGAGGGTCAGAGAGAGAGGGAGACACAAAATTAGAAGACAGGCTCCAGGCTCTGAGCTAGCTGTCCGCACAGAGCCCAATGAGGGGCTCGAACCCACGAACCGTGAGATCATGATCTGAGCTAAAGTTGGACACTTAACTGACTGAGCCAACCCGGCACCCCAAAAGTTTATTTATTTTGAGAGAGAGAGAGCGCGTGTGTGCACATGAGCATGCATGGGAAGGGCAGAGAGAGAGAGAGAAAGAGAGAGAGAGAATTCCAAGCAGGCTCTGCACTTGTCTCTGCTAGAGGGTCTTAAACTCATGAACTGAACCATGAGATTGTAACCTGGGCTAAAACCAGGAGCGAGACGCTTAACTGACAGCCATCCCAGGTGCCCCCAAAGGAAGGGTTTAAAGGATTTCCAAGCCCCCTTCTCATGCCAAAATTTTACAGCTGCCATGTTATTTTTTAGAGAAGGTGGCTTAAATCAGTTAAAACGTCCAGATCTTCAGAAGTCTTCAGAGAATAAATGTAAAGGTGTGTGAACTTCTGGAGTTATGGCTGGTGTGGTGGGCAGAATTCTGAGACGGTCTCCAACATTCCCACCATCTAGTATATGTGCCCTCTGTAATCGCCTCTCCTAGAATGCAAGCTGAATCTGTGAATATAATGGGATACTACTTGTGGGATTAGCTTACTTGATATGGAAAAGGTAGTGCCAAGATTACAATGATCTAATAGAAGAATGCAACTCAGCACACCGGGGAAGTTCTCCTGCTGGCTGTGAAGAAGTGAGCCACCAGGCTGTGAGGGGGGTCCCGGGGCGAGGACCTGCAGCAACCCCCTGAGAGTGACCCCCCGGCTGGCAGCCAGCAAGGAAAAGTCCTACAACTGAAAGGAGCTGAGTTCTGCCGAGAACCTACAAAAGTGTGGACGAGGGCCCTGACGGCGGATGAGAACGCAGCCCTCTGACACCTGGGACACTTGACACCTTGTGAGGACCCGAGCGGAGAAGCCAGCTGTGCGTTCCCAGGCTCTGCCTTATGGAACCTGAGGTAATGAATAGGTGTTGGTTTAAGCTGGTAAATCTGTATTAATTTGCTATGCAGCAAGAAAATGAAGTAGAGAAGGTTGGGAATTTATTTATGGTTGGGAATGTCCTTCTGAGGTTCCTGGTATCATACTTCATATACAACTGTGCTCATTTTAGGGACATTTTACAGAACTGTCACTCTTCTGCAACTACTATATCAAATTCCACAAATTAGATCTTCAGGTACACTGGCCAAAGTTTAATTAAGTTTTAAATGTCTTAACAAGAAAATAAATTAAAACTGCCACCCTGCTTTTGGGAATTCAATAGCACCGCTCTGATTTCTAATGTATCTGATAATTACGCTAGTTCATTTTCACAAAAATTTGGGTATCACTTTAGGCTATAACATGTCCATTAAAATATTACTACATTCAGTAAAAAGCTGATTTAATTAGAGTCCAAGAATTTCAAATCTGGAAGAACCTTTGGAGATACTTAATACCACTCTAACCTGAGTCCAAGAAGCTGCAACTTGCCTGTGGGGTCAAGAAAAGGAATGACATAGGAAGGTGACATAGTTCTCTATCACTCTCCCTGTCACACTAGGACATTTCACATTCTTTCCAGGATCTGACCATGAATCGAATTAATTCACTTATTTATTCAGCACTAAATGAATATCTACTATATGTAAGGAATTGTTCTAGGATCAGAGTAGGACACAAAGGTGTGGAAAACACAGTTCATGTCCTCAAGAGTTTATGGTCTAGTGAAAACTCCCACTTGAATGCTAAGGATAGTAGGGAATGTTAATAGGGGTTAGATATTCCTAGGAATAGCAAACTTAAGTAAGATTAATGCCTACTGAAAGCAACGATCTCAAGAATTTTTGGAGGAATGATGTTACCTTAGGAGAAGCTAATGACTTAAAACTTTTAAACTGACATGAATCTCAAAAGTGATTGAAAAAAGCAGTAGATACTAACTACTTCCTAAGAGAACAAAAGTAAGTCCCAAGAGTTCCTAGGGTAATCTTTTCATTTTTTATCTTTTTAAAGTAGATTTATTTTTTAATTTTTAAAAGTTTATTTGTTTATTTTGAGAGCGAGAGGGAGAGAGCGAGCATGTGTGCATGCACGCAAGGGAGGGACAGAGAGAGAGATAATCCCAAGCAGGCTCTGTGGGCAGCACAGAGTCCAATGAAGGGCTCCAGCTCATGAACTGTGAGGTCATTATCTGAGCCAAAATCAAGAGTCAGATGCTTAACCAACTGAGCCACTGAGGCGCCCCCTTTTAATTTTTTGTTTAATAGCTTTTTGCTCAGTTCCCATATTAGATTGTTTCCAGTCTATAAGCTCCTTAATAAGATGAACAGGCAGAGAGGAAAGACAATATCTAGGGGTTGAAAACCAGAAAACCCATCTGAGTACAGTTGTACTTTCAGCCTGGTACACTATACAGCACTGTCTCATTAATTGTCACAATAACCCCGAAGCGATATTCTATTATCACCATTCTACAATTCTACAGATCAGGAAACTGAGGCTTTGAGAACTTAAGTTCAAGGCCACAAAGCTAATGAGCAGCAGGGACTCAAACTCAGGTTTGAGTTTAAAACCAAGATTTATACTTCCAAATTTCATGCGTATATTTAACTCTCAATAAATGCTAGCTGCTAGGACAGTATCTAGAAGTATAACAAAGCATTGCCACACCAACGAGCAGAGGTGGATATTAGAGTCTGAGAGGTCCACAGCTGTACATCCTATGTTTCAATGCGGAGAAGCAGCCAGTTTGGTATACGGACACGTTTTCCTGTTCTGTGGTATCCTTGGAAGGGATACCAACTTTTCTTGTCACGTGGCCTTACTTAAGTGACTTTAGGCTTCAGTGGATTGGTTTCTTCACGAAGAGTAGTATGGTTAGAAAGGCGAAGAACACAGATGTGTCTGCGAGACATTCCTATGTGGGGTAAGAAGCTAGATCAGACAGCAGCTCTAAGAGTCTCTGTCAGCATAAGGATGGCCCTCAGACGCCAGAGAATGTCTGCAGAGCCTGGTCCCGAACAGAAGAGACACTGTAGGGGGAAAATGTCATGTCATATCTCATATTTGAGAGACGGGCACTAACTCCAATTGTTACAGTTTACCAGAAGGACTATGTTCTACTCTTAGCCAAAGGGAACTGGAAATAAGTGCCTAGATCCGGTCTTTCCTAAGCTACTAAAAAGGATGGTTCAAAATGGTGAAACTTCATGCCTTCAGGGTTGTGTTTCAGCAAAGCTTTTCAAATTCCAGCAGCATTCTGGGAAATACGGAGAGGCACCGTGATGGTGTGGAAGGGACATATAGACTTTGGGATTAGAGAGGCCTGAGCTGGAATCCTGGCTCTGCCTGCTTGGCTGGGTAACAGTGAGCAAGCTGCTTTATTTTATATTTCCTTATCCACAAAACGGGGGATAATACCGACTACCTTTCAGGTCTTAAGAATTGAGAGAGATAATGTCCAAAAAGCACTTAGAGTTATGACTGGCAGACAGAAGTTGCAATGAAATGACAGTTGCTGTTCGTGTTCCAGATGTGTGATGGCCTCGTAGTCCTCAAAATGACAATGCTACGGGACTCTCAGGGCTCAGGAGAGGGTGGCAGCTTATCTGTTAAAGATGATTGTTCAGAATACAGGAGTTTGTTGTGTGTTAGAATTTACTCCATTACTAATTTCTTAAAAAAAATTTTTTTTTAACATTTATTCATTTTTGAGAGAAATACAGAGAGTGCGAGTGGGAGAGGGGCAGAGAGAGAGGCGGGGGGAGACACAGAATCAAAACCAGGCTCCGGGCTCTGAGCTGTCAGCACAGAGCCTGACGCGGGGCTCTAGCCCATGAGTGGTGAAGTTGGATGCTTAACCGACTGAGCCACCCAGGTGCCCCCTCCGTTACTAATTTCTAACTTCTCCAACAACCCAATAGGGACCTAAACGTCAAAAGATTAAGACTCCTTTACTCATTCAAAATAACAGACTCAAAGAGTATCAAAGTTACAAAGATTCTTAAAGGTCATCTACGCCATCTAGGTCACTTCAGATAAAGGTAACTGAAATCATCTGATATGACTGATACTTCAAAAAAACACCTGGGGGTACAACGAGCACCCTGTAGGAAGTACGCCTCGGGCTTTACTAGTGATCCTCTTGGCTTGTCAGACAAGAGGTAAAATGTGTGGAATGACTGTAAAAAATTAAGATCAGGGCGCCTGGGTGGTTCAGTAGGTTGGGAGTCCAACGGCGGCTCAAGTCATGATCTACGGTTTGTGGGTTGGAGCCCTGCTTCGGGCTCGCTCTTCTCCGCTAAAGCTTGCTTGGGATCCTCTATCTCCCCCCCTCTCTCTGCCCTTCCATCCCTCACACTCTCTCTCTCAAAAAAGAAAGATAAATTTTGAAAAAGTTAAGGGGGTGCCTGGATGGCTCAGTCGGTTAAGTGTCTGACTCTTGACTTTGGCTCAGGTCATGATCTCATGGTCTGTGAGTTTAAGCCCTGCCTCAGGGTCTGTGCTGACAGTGCAAAGCCCACTTGGGACTCTATCTCCCTCCCTTTTCTTGCTCTCTCTCTCTCTCTCAAAATAAATAAAAATAAACTAAAAAAAAATTAAAAACTAAGGACAACCATGTCATAAATTATGATTTTCAATCTAAGTAGGTCTGTGCTGGGACATGAGTTAAAGGCCATGAACTATATTTGTGTGATTATTTTCCTGCATTATAGTTCAAAGTACAAAGGGGGCACAACTGTACTTACAAGTTTACCAAATCTATAATATCCTAAGGTGCTCTGTAATGGGGCTTCAGAAAACCTGGTAACCTTTTATTCTCTTGGTGAAGGAAGAATTTTTTTTTTTTTAAAGTAGGCTTCATACCCAACATGGGGCTTGAACTCATGGCCTGGAGGTCAAGAGTCACGTACATCCTCCACCAACTGAGCAAGCCAGGCACACCAAAAGTAAGAACATTTGAAGTTAAATAAACCATAGCTCATTCTAGAGGTCCAACTCATTTCTAACTTTTCCATCAGAGGACGCCATCAGGGAGGAAGTCGTGTTCAGTTTTCCATTACCTTCTTCAGCAGAGCAGGTAAATCATTCAGACAGCACTTGAGAGGTTAAATATCTAATTTTATGCCCAGAATGTGCACGAATAAGCAATAGAACCAATTCCTCTTCAGTGCTAAACAAGAGATGACCGATAGTGGAAACACACACTATTTCATGGAGAAAGACTCTTTCTTCAAATGGTCAGAATTCACCAAGGACATGTCACACTTGCCTGGGAGGTGTTATTCTCACATGGGCCATGCAGAATTAAAGACAGAGCCTCAATGAAACTTGTTATTTTTACTCCGGAGGGGCTGGATCACGCTGTCATGTTGTAAATCTGTAGTTGCTGCCTGTCTGGGTTCTCAAACTGTTCTGAAGAACACTAGCTCTGCAAGTTGTTCAAAGACATTTTGGAGCAAATCAAGTTTGGGAACTATGTGGCTCTCTTGGAGATTAATAACGCACATTAGCATATTAAACAGTTGGCAGGAGTAGTGCTGCAGGAAGAAATTCTGCATTTTCCAAACGTACTGGAACCATGGAACTTTATTTTTTGTTTTTTAGGCCCACAGAACCATTAACATATTGCAGTAAATAGTGTTCTTCACAATGCTGTTTGGGAAATTCTGTGCTAAATTATGTCTGAAGACAGTGTTGCAAGCTCTAAAATAGCCAAGGAAGTGCCAGGGCCTCTAAAAGGTGCCAATTTCTGAAGGTCCTAACCTTTAGGGAAAAAAATGAAGGCAGCTGAGACTTCGAGCCGCAGGCAGACCAAAGTATCCTGCCTCTACCCCTGCCCCACTCTTTCCCCACCCCTAGTATGGGGGGGGGTATTAAAAGTAGCCACTTTTCATCTTATGTTGAATCATCAGTTATCACACCAAACTGGAAACGCTTGTATACTTATCGTTCTCGCCTATGAAAGTGCGAGCTTCCAGAGGCTAGAACCTGGCACAGCACCTGTGCTGCTGGCTGGACAAATGGACGAACCACACTAACTCTGGTTTACATCATCAACTTCAGAATGAAAGCAGCTGACATCGATTAAGCAGTCACTGCCTGATAGGTACAAGTTTAATAATCCATGAGGGAGGTATCATTATCCTGATTTTAAAAACACAGACTAAATTTAGAAAATGCCCAGAGCAACTCAGCTAGCAAATGATGGAGTCGAGCTTAAAACCCAGACAATATGACTTCAGAACCTGTGTTCTTAACCATGACACTTTCTCCCCCTCTCTTCCGAGTTTTGTCTTAGCAGTAAAATCCCATGACTCTGCAGAGGGAGAATTCGGGTAGAGCTCAACCCAATGAACACATCACTAGGAGGACTGTTAGGATCAGGAAGGTTTGAAAGCAAAGGGCTAAGTACAAGGAGAGGCTGCACATCCGGCAGGGTGCGGGAACTTGGCAAGGACGGCCGAACGCACACGAGTCTTCCCATGCATGTGCTGGTACAGGAGCAGCTAACAGGACTGATATTTCCCCTTTAAGCATGCGAGAAGGTGAAATATATGCCAAGTCTAAAAGACGGGTTACAGAAGAACACAATGATTTAAAAGGATGAGTTTGTTCTCTGGGTTTGTGCTGAAAGGTGAGGGTTTAGTGGCTTGAGATCCAATGTCTTATGCACGTCCATTAATATGTTGTTATTCACTTATTTATTGGTCAAATATTTGTAAAGGTCTATTACATTCCAGGTATTGTCCTAGGCATAGGGAATATGAACAAAACATAAGCATGCTAATAAGCAGAGTCAGATAATAAACACATAAACACCTGAGAAAATATCAGGTAGTGACAGTTACTATGACACAGGCTGATGGAGTTACTTCAGAACGGGAAGGTCTTTCTGAGGAAGTGAGTTACAGGAGAACTGAATCACAGTGGCCCAAATACACGGAGATCATGGGAAAGAGCACGTGAGGTGAAGGAACAGCTAGAACAAAGGCCTTCAGGTGGGAATGAACTTGGTAAATTTAGAAAACAAACAAAGAACAATGTGGAGTGGAGTGAACTGGAAAGAAAGTGGTATTTGATGAACTCAAAGAGTGTACAAGGGTCGTGACATATGGAACGTGTCAGCCTAGGTAGACAGACTACGGCCTTAGTAGGGGAAATGCAGAAATGGGGTCAGATGCAGGATATGTTTTGGAAACAGAGAGCCAAGGATTTAGTGAAGAAATGAATGTGGGGGAGACGGAGCAAGAAATCAAGGATAATGCAGTTTTTTTGAGCTCTTGATTGGTGGTTAATAACTCCATATTTATTGAGGGCCATACAAAAAATATTATAGTTAGTGGTCTCTGCTCTGCCTGATTAGCCATATTTGTGAAAATTAAAGTCCTTATCCATAATTTATGGATAGGAATTGATGACAATAGTAAAGGCAGAAGATTTTACGCTAATACCTCTTTTTTTTTTAATTATAAGAACTACAGACAATATAGTTAGTTTTTATGATTTATATTGAGTAGTTAGGGAAGGCCTCTCGAAGGAAAGTGGCATTTGAATTGAGACTTGAAAGCTAAATAGAAGTTCCTGGGTTAACAGCATAATTAGGTTTCTAAAAAAATTTAACCTTTCAAACAGACAATACAAATATTCTCAAAGTAATTTACATTCACTGCCCCCCACCCCACCATTTTGTCCTTACTTTGTGGACTACACATGGGTGATATTTAGTTCTTGGTAGTTACAGTGGGTTGAATGGTGGCCCGCTAAAAGATATGTCCACGTCTTAACCCCCAGAACTTGTGAATGTGACTGTGTTTGGAAGAAGGGTCTGTGTAGATGTAATTAAAGATCTTGCGATGAGATCTGGGCTACGGATCACCCAAGTGGGCCCTAAGTCCAATGACAAGTACTCTTTCAAGAGATATACAGAAGAATGACACGTAAGGAGAAGGAGGGAAAGGCCCTGTGAAGACACACAGCCACGAGCCAAGGAGTGGCCAGAGCCGCAGGAAACCAGAAGAGGCAAGGAAGGCCTCTCCCCTAGAGCCTTCAGAGGGAGCCTGGCTCTGCCACCATCTTGACTTGGGGTCTGTGGCCTTCAGAACTGTGTGAGAATAAACTGCTGTTTTTTAAATCACCATGTTTGTGGTAATCCGTTATGGCAGGCCTAGGAAATAAATACACTTGTCTTCTCCCTGTTACTTAGTATGAATCTAGGCCAGTTTCCCCTAGATATCTTTTCATTTTACACTCAGGGATCCAAAGTTACAGAGATAAAACAGACCAAGAAGTCAAAACAAATGCTAAGTATCATACATCTCAAAGCCAAATATATATTCGGATGTCAGATATGACTGTATAATTTGTAACACTGCCTCTACTAAATAGCAAGGATAACGAGGCATGGATTACATGGAGACTAAATATCCCAGGAAATGGCCTGGAGTCATTTGAAAGAAACACTGTCTATTTTATTTTTTAACCACTAGGTTATACTTTCCTTTGACACCACTACCTTGAATATTCTATTTTATATACCTTATAATTTTAACACAGACTGTGATTCATCCTAGATAATTATTCTTTAAAGCAACTCTACTGTCTTTAGTTGAGCTCTTCAAAAAAGGTATGCAAATATAAAGAGGAACTTATTAATTTTAATTTTACAATAAGTGATGACTTGAAGTCTTCTATCTTTGGATAGTCAGATGCTGTCAAATCTGTTTTGTGAAACAGAGCAATAGAACTAAAGCTATTCTGGAGAAATGACCCTGTGATATTACACACACACATGCCCTCTGTGATATCATTAGTTTTTTTTGAGAATTCTACAAAGGTCAGAAGGGGTATTATTTTAAATAAGCAAAAAAGCAAACAAGCAACTATTCTTTTAAAAAGCTGTAGATTACAGGGCACCTAGTGGCTCAATCAGTTAAGTGCCCAACTTTGGCTCAGGTGATGATCTCACAGTCTGTGAGTTCGAGCCCTGCTTTGGGCTCTGCTCACAACTCAGAGCCTGGAGCCTGGAGCCTGCTTTGGATTCTGTGTCTCCCTCTCTCCTGCTCCTCCCCTACTTGTACCCTGTCCCTCTCTCAAAACATAGAATAAACATTAAAAATAAGCTGTGGATTAAGAAAATGAAGTAAAAGGCATCCAGTTTGGAAAGGAAGAAGTAAAATAATCTCCATTTGCAGAAGGCATCATCTTATATTAGAAAATCTTATGGAATCCACCAGAAAGTGCTGAATAAGCAAGACTGTGTACCTCAGTCAGTGGTTTGGAGAGATTTCAAACTTAGATATTGTAGTATCAAACAGTGAAATAAAGACATTGTAAGATCAACCAAAAACTAAGAGAATTCATTGCTAGCAAATCTGGCCCACAAGGAATGACTAAAGAAGTTCTTCATACTGATGAGAAGTGATATCAGATAAAAATTTAAATACTCAGGAATAAATGAAAAGCACTCAGAGTGGTAAATATGAGTAAATGATAAATGTAGCCATGCTGATTTTCTCTGTATTGGTTCAATTTTAGTGTATGTGCTGAGGAAATGGCACAGTATGTGGAGATTTTAACATCCTTCTCTCACTAACTGACAGAGCAACTAGAGAAAAAAGTCAGTCAGTGAGAAACAAGATCTAAACACTATCAACCACCTTGACCTGACATTTTTACAACACTATACTCTCATTACTACTGTTAAGGAGGGGTAGTCACCTAGCAGATTACGGATTCAGTGTTTTTTTTTTTTAAAGATTTTTTATGTTCTTTTTATTTTTGAGAGACACAGAGAAACAGCACAAGCAGGGGAGGGTCAGAGAGAGAGGGAGACACAGAATGTGAAGCAGGCTCCGGGCTCTGACCTGTCAGCACAGCACCCGACGCGGGGCTCGAACCCACGAACCGTGACATCATGACCTGAGCTGAAGCCGGACGCTCAACCGACTGAGCCACTCAGGCGCCCCTACGGATTCAGTGTTTATGCCTTCAAGATAAAGCTTTCGGGTTTCATTACCTTTATCAAGAGATGCCCCGGCCATATGGTAAAAGCTTAATGCAGTGTCCACATCATTGATGTTCTTTAGGAAAGTAAAGAAGTTCTCCACTTCTTGAAATGTCAGACCCTGAAAAAAGACAGACAGCAAGATAAGGCAGGAGCCTGTAACAGAAGGCAGCACAAAACGCAGAGAAGTAGGTGGTTATTCATGTCTATAAATCAGAAATTTATCCTATGTCTCAGGTGCCTGGGTGGCTCAGTCTGCTTAAGCATTTGATTCTGGATTTTGGGTCAGGTCATGATCTCACGGTTGTGAGATCAAGCCCCACGTCAGGCTCCATGCTGGCTCTCTCTCTCTCTCTCTCTCTCTCTCTCTCTCTCTCCCCCTTGCCCCTCTCCCTCACTTCTGTGCATATGCGCTCTCTCAATATATAAATTAAAAAAAATCTGCTATGTCTAGAAACTAAATAAACTAGTCAAGGAATGCCAAATTTGTATAGGGAACACAACTCTAGAATTTTACCCTGAGAAAGGCGAGCTGGCTAATTGGTTTCCCCTTCCATGCAAAATCTGACATGAAGCTGTTTAGTGATGGCTGTATATCTTTACTAAAAATATTTCTAACTGTGCCCTCCAATTAGTCACACTATCTATTATGACACTTCCTAAATGAGCTCTAGCTCCCTGATCTGTTATGTGTTATGCATCTTAACAAGCTGGACCAGAATCGGACTTCCATTTTAATAATCTACCCTTAGGCCAGCTAAGCTTTTTGAGGCTTAAGCCAATTAAAAAATCACCAAAGTCAGTGCTAGGCAGGGGAACGGTTTCAGAATTTAGCAGAACCCAAGCAAGTGGGAAGCTGTTCATTATGTCAATCTAAAAGCTACTATCAAAGCAA
This sequence comes from Suricata suricatta, assembly GCF_006229205.1. Taxonomy (NCBI): domain Eukaryota; kingdom Metazoa; phylum Chordata; class Mammalia; order Carnivora; family Herpestidae; genus Suricata; species Suricata suricatta. The sequence continues at coordinate 134,062,794 of NC_043701.1, forward strand.
TCTGCCACTTAACTTTAATCGGATGAAATTCTCTGAATGAAGTTCTTTTCTAAACCTGCTCCAAGAATTGCTGATCTCTGATGGGACTTTCTTTGATGGCACAAGACAGAGTAGTTGTATAACTAGGACCAAAGGAGTCTCCTCACAGGGTGGAGGATTTGTCCTCTTCGCCTATTTCCCACTTCTCACACATCACGCAGTGACAGAAATGAATACAGTTTCTAAGAAGTGGGTATCACTGGGGAGACACTGAGGTGAATGCCTTTTAATGAAGCGTCAGATCCTTAGAGGGACTGCTCATGTTGACTGGCTTCTTAGTGCTGCTCCCCTTCCAGTCTTCATTTCCCCAAAATAGAGGGCCCAGAAATCCACATGGAGAACCTCAGTAATAAGGAAACTTTAATACAGACAATACATAGTTCTTTTCTGGTGTTCTCCAAACTCGAGTCAATGGTATCTTTCTCGTTTTATCAGTCAAACTAAGAACTAAAATACAATCTTTTATAATTTCCTTAGAACAGTAGGAGTTAAAAAACTTCTTATTGTGGAATATAATGAGCACATAGAAAGCTGAATGAAATGTAAGAGTGCAACAAAATGTTAAAAAATGAACACCCGAGTCCGAGAGGGGCGAGCGAGCTGAGTGGTTGTGTGGTCGCTTCTCGGAGACGGGTAGCACTTGCAGCATGGCTGACCAACTGACTGAAGAGCAGATTGCAGAATTCAAAGAAGCTTTTTCACTATTTGACAAGGATGGTGATGGAACTATAACAACAAAGGAATTGGGAACTGTAATGAGGTCTCTTGGGCAGAATCCCACAGAAGCAGAGTTACAGGACATGATTAATGAAGTAGATGCTGATGGAAATGACACAATTGACTTCCCGGAATTTTTGACCATGATGGCAAGAAAAATGAAAGATACAGACAGTGAAGAAGAAATTAGAGAAGCATTCCGTGTGTTTGATAAAGATGGCAATGGCTATATTAGTGCTGCAGAGCTTCGTCATGTGATGACAAACCTGGGAGAGAAGGTAACAGATGAAGAGGTTGATGAAATGATCAGGGAAGCAGATATTGATGGTGATGGTCAAGTAAACTACGAAGAGTTTGTACAAATGATGACAGCAAAGTGAAGACATTGTACAGAATGTGTTAAATTTCTTGTACAAAATTGTTTATTTGCCTTTTCTTTGTAACTTATCTGTAAAAGGTTTCCCCCTGCTGTCAAAAAAATATGCATGTATAGTAATTAGGACTTATTCCTCCATGTTTTTCCTCCCTTATCTTACTGTCATT
>NC_043701.1:134064192-134211451 GCF_006229205.1 Suricata suricatta
GTTGCACTATTGCAAAACGGGTGTATTATCCAGATACTCGTACACTATTTTTTTGTACTGCTGGTCCTGTACCAGAAACATTTTCTTTTATTGTTACTTGCTTTTTAAACTTTGTTTAGCCACTTAAAGAAAATCTGCTTATGGCACAATTTGCCTCAAATCCATTCCAAGTTGTATATTTGTTTTCCAATAAAAAAAATTACAATTAAAAAAAAAATGAACACCCACAGAACCCTCACCCAGGTCAAGGAAGAGGCCATTAGCATCGGGGAGGTATCTCTCTCGGCTCGACATGTCCCTTTCTCAGTCATAAGCCTTCTTTCCCAGTGTTCATCACTACTCTGCCTTTTAGGGGATTTGTTTCTTTTCTTTTAAACAGCATTACTATCTATTTTTGCATCCTCAAACAGAAATAGTTTAATTATGCTTCTTGCTTTGAACTTCATAAATGGAATCACACAGTATGCATTCTATTATATATGGCTTCTCTCTTTTAGATTTGTCTATGTTTTTACATTCTGTGGTTAACTTGCTTTTATTGTCATTAGTATTCTGTTGTCTGAATATACCACAATTTTTAAAAAATCCATTCTATTTGGGCTGTTTCCAGTTTTTGGCAATTTATGTATAGTGGTACCTCTGAATTTAAGCATGCATTCCAATATATATGGAGTACCTACTATGTACCAAGTTCCATCATTTGTGGCAGTGAGCTGGAAGTAATATTCCCCTTATCTGAGGCCGTTCTTTTGGCTTTGACCTAGCGCATCCAGAGATAGGGCTTACTCCTGATACGGACGCCTCGGTATGCTATCTAACGTAAACACCAGGCTAGAATCAATCCTCTGAGAACTCTACTGGACCGGAAGCACGCCTGCAGTATCACCTGCCTGTGGACAGGCACACTGACCCTGTCTGCTCTGCCCTCCATCAGAAGACATGCCGTGCTGGAAAAACCCCCAGTGTCCGTTGACAGATGAATGTAGAAACAAAATGGAATATTATTTACCCTTAAAAAGGAAGGAAATTCTGACATAAGCTACAATATGGATGAACTTGAAGATATTATACCAAGTGAAATAAGCCAGTCACAAAAGGTCAAATACTGTATGAGTCACTTATACAAGGTACCTAAATTATTTAAATTTACAGAGACAGAAATGGGAATATTTGTTCTTTTTAAATAATCTCCATGTCCTACATGGGCTTGAACTTATGACTCTGAGATCAAGAGTTAGGTGCTCCGGGGTGCCCAGGTGGCTAAGTTGGTTGAGCTTCCGACTCTTGATTTCAGGTCAAGTCATGATCTCACGGTTTGTGCGTCAGAGCCCTGCATGGGGCTCTGTGCGGGCAGTGCAGAGCCTGCTTGGGATTCTCTCTTTCCGCCCCTCCCCCACTCTCTCTCTGTCAAAAAGATAAACTTTAAAAGAAAAGAATCGCATGTTCTATTGACTGAGCCAGCCAGGGGCCCAAGGAATTGTTGTTTAATGGGTACAGAGTTTCAGTTTAGGAAGATACATAGTACTGATGGTTGTATAACACTATAAATGTACTTTTTTTTTTTAAGATTTTTTTTTTAGGTTTATTTATTTTACAGGTAGAGAGAACATAAGCACGAGAGGGGCAGAGAGTGGGGGGACAGGGGATCTGGCTTTGTGCTGACAGCAGAGAGCCTGACATGGGGCTTGAACTAACAAACCACGAGATTGTGACATGAGCCAAAGTTGGACACTTAGCTGACTGAGCCACCCAGGTGCCCCCAGTATGAATGTACTTAATGCCACTGAACTACTCACTTAAAAATGGTTAACATAAAATTCCTAAAACAAAGTGCGTGATACAGGAAATGCTACCCACTCTGACAAAAACAAACTCTAATGTTTGTTAGTTAGTTTATTGTGAAACATCAAATACAATAGGTCAAGGCCAGAGTACTCATGCTGAGAATTATTTGAGGATAGACAGTGAGAAAAATCTGAATTGAATGGCTATTCATTTGATGATTTTGCAAAACAGTGGAATACATATCACATTATGCCATTATTAAACTGAAATATGTAACATTTTACCTTTTATTATATAGATACAATAAAAATATATATTGAGCACTTCCTAACAACTCAGCACTATGCCAGGAACGGTGAGGGAAATAAAATGGCTTTGGACATGGGCCTTGATTTTATAGAGCTTACAATTTAGAGAGGCTTCTCGAAGAAAAGACGATGCCAGTCACAAAATTCTTATTTTTTCATAACTACCTCAGTAAAAAATCCAAAGGGTTTTCTAACAATAAAACTAGAATAAGACTCTAACATGAGGTTCAAAGATGGAAAGTGAAAGGACGTGCCATCTGCAAGTTGAGCTGTTCAGACTAGAAGGCCACAGCTGTGTACAGGCCAGTGGCAGGTGACTTGACCTGCAGAACGGGAGGCAAAAGGAAATAACCTTCTCTTAGGCATGGCATCACAGGAAATTTCTTGACACACTTTGGGGAAGTAGAAGAAGGAGGAGTTATTTTATTCTGTGTCCAATTGTTCAACAAACTGGTTATCTATCTACATTGGGAAAGACAGACTTATATAAAACTGGGCTCTATGGGTGCCTGGGTGGCTCAGTTTGTTGAGCATCCAACTCTTGGTTTTGGTGCAGGTCGTGATTGTGTGGTTCATGGGTCTGAGCCCTGCATCAGGCTCTGCACTGACAGTGTGGAGCCTGCTTGGGATTCTCTCTCTCTCTCTCTCTCTCTCTCTCTCTCTTGCTCTCTCGCTCTCTCTCGCTCTGTCTCTGCCCCTTCTCTGCTCTTTCTCTCAAAATAAATAAAAATAAAACCAAAAAAAACTGGGCTCCAGATGACTCAAAAATAAAGATAAGGATAATACTTCTTTATGTTTATTAAAACACTTCTTTATGTTTATTAAAAACTGAATTTATCAAAAAGAATGAAATCTTACCATTTGTAACAATGTGGATAGAGCTAGAATATATTATGCTAACTGAAATAAGCCAATCAAAGAAAGACAAATACCATATAATTTCGCTCATATGTGGAATTTAAAAGCAAAACAGATGAACATATGGGAAGGGGGGAAAGAGAAGAGAGGGAAACAAACCACAAGAGACTCTTAATGATAGAGAACAAATTGAGGGTTGAGGGAGGGAGGTGGGTGGGAGATGGGTGGTGGGTACTAAGGAGGGCACTTATTGTGATGAGCACTGGGTGTTGTATATAAGAGATGAATCACTGAATTCTACTCCTGAAACCAATATTACACTGTATATGAACTAAAATGTAAATAGATATTTAAAAAGTGAATTTAACATTAGGAATTTATTAAACAAGCAAATAGAATTGTCTTTCAAAACTAAAAGCAACTGATAAAATGTTTAGAAGAAAACAAAAAATCTTTGTAACCTTGAGTAAGACAAAGAGTTCTTAGATACATGATAGACACCAAGGGGCGCCTGGGTAGCTCAGTTGGTTAAGCACCAACTCTTGATTTACACTCAGGTCATGATCTCACAGTTTGTGAGATCGAGCCGCATGTTGGGCTCCATGCTGACAGTGTGGAGCCTGCTTGGGATTTTCTTCCTCTCTTTCTCTGCCCCTCTCCTGCTCACGTTCTTTCTATCTGTCTCAAAATAAATAAGTACACTTAAGAAAAAAAGATATGACACCAAAAGCAAAATCTATAAAAGAAAAAAAACTGATCAGTTAGACTTCATCAAACTTAAAAACTTTTCTACTTGAAAATACTGAAAAACCAGGAGCGCCTGGGTGGCTCAGTCGGTTGAGCATCTGGCTTCAGCTCAGGTCATGATCTCACCGTTCAGGGGTCCGAGCCCTGCGTTGGGCTTTGTGCCGACAGCCAGCTCAGAGCCTGGAGCCTATTTTGGATTCTGTGTTTCTCTCTCTCTCTCTCTGACCCCTCCCCCACTTGCTTGTGCTGTCTCTCTCTCTCAAAAACAAAAACAAAAACCATAAAAAAATTGAAAATACTGAAAAAACAGACAAATCATAGATGGGGAGAAAATGTTTAAAAATCATATATCTGATAAAGGATTTGTACCCAGAACAATTTAAAGAACGCTTACAACTCTATAATGAGAAAATAATAACACAATTAAAAAAATATTTGAATAGACATCTTACCAAGTAAAATATATGGACGGCTAATAAGCTCATAAAACAATGCACAGGATCATCAGTCATTAGGGAAATACAAATCAAACCACAATGAGAAACAACTACCTTCCTATTAAAATGACTGTAATCAAATAATAACAAGAAGTGTCAGTAAAAATGTAGAGAAACTAGAAATGTAACATTGTACACCTACTTTGGAAAACAGTTCGGTGCTTTTGTTAAACTCAATTTTTCCATACAACCTAGCCATTCTACTCCTAGGAGTTTTCTTAAGAGGAATGAAGGTAGGTCCACATAAAGACCTGTGCCCAAAAGTTCACAGCAGTTTTATTTACAATGGCCGAAACAATTGGAACTGGAAAACAATTCAAATGTTCAACTAGTGAATGGGTAAACAAAATGTGGTATGTCTGTATAATGGAATATTATTTGCTGTATTCAGCAATAAAACACAGCAATGAATACAATCAACAGCATGTATGGATAAATCTCAAAATATGATGTGAAGTAACAGAAGCCAGGCACAAAAGACTACATACATTACGTTATGAATGCATTTATGTGAATACCCAGAGAAGACAAATCTGTAGAGACAGAAAAAAGGCGTATGGTTGTCTTGGGCAAGGGCAGAAACAGGGACCGACTGCAAGCTCGCCTAAGAGATCTTTTCAGGTGATGAAAATATTCTAAACTTGGATTGCAGTGATGACTGCATAACTCTTTAAATTTACTAAAAATCACTGAATTGTTCACTTAAAACAGGTGAATTTTATGGTATATAAATTATACTTCAATAAAATCCTTAACAAAATAAAATGCCGTTGGAGTAGAGAGAGGGCTACGGGAAATGTGGCTTCCTCGGGAGTTGGCCGTCAAAACCAGATGTCTTGTGCTGACAGGCCAGGGCTGAGGGTAAATCTACTGTCACACATGATTCCCTTGCCTTGTCTTTTAATCAATCACAGGAAATCCATCTGCCAGGAATCAATCCAGTTGCCTGAATTCCCTCTATGGCCTACTGAAAAGACAAAATAGTCTCCTTTCTCCTTCTCATATGCTGTGCCTTGCATCAATCTTATCATTTATCATCTGCTCAGTCTTCTGCTTATTAAAAAAATTATTTTTACAGCAGGTAATATATGAATATTATGATAGTAATATATTAACGGTACAAAGCAATTCTTCGTCTACCCTTGTCTTCCAATCTCCCTCCCTACATGTGGTCACTGTCTCCAATTTCTTGGTTATTCTTTCACAGGTGTTACTATGCCCACCTTGCTCCAATAAAGCACCTTGCAAACCCCACACTTCTCTACAACTGCTTCCTGGCAGTGGGGGGACATCACATCATTTCTATTACTTACATTTCTACAAGTATCTACTCATCCTGAAACATCACTTTCTTCATGTGTTCATTCCGTCTACTCACAAAACCTCCGTGATTTCTCACTGTCAACTGGATAAACCCAACTTCTTAGCCTAATGTTCCAGATCTTCCACAAAATGCTTCCACAGATTACCTTTCTAGCCATCTCCCTGAGAGACCACAGGCTAGAGTCTACCAATACACCAGTTTTATTTCCCCCAAACCCTTGTGCTTATTCAAATCAAGGAGAATAAAGAAAACATTAAATAGGCTCATTAGTAGGAAGAACATGGACTGTGGAATAAGACAGTCCTGGCTTTGAATCCTGGTGCCACTTCTTAAGATGCTGCATGATCTCAGGCAAATAACTAAGGCTCTGACGAGTATTTTTCATCCGAAAAATAGGGATTCTATCCACCAAGCAGGATGTGATCATTAAGAAGAAGATAGAAAAAATGCCTACTACACAGCAAGTACTCAGTAAATGGTAGGTTGAGTCCTTAGTAGGTTGGCAGTCTCATTACCACAGAACTAATGGTAATGAATTTATTTGATTAAGCTCTGAACTATATGCTCTTCTCTGGTATGTCTAGGACCTTCAGAAGAGAAGTAAGTATACCTTTCATACACCTTTGAAGTATATGAAACTAAATGTGGGGGGAAACCAGAAATACAATAGAGGAAAAGTTCGTAAATTCTCTTAATAGTCATTCACAGCTTAGTACTACAGGTTTCAAAGCTAATCAGTAAAACACAGCTACTTAGTAGAGTCTCTAGTCTTTTTACTGCTCTACGGCACAGTGTTTCTGATGGGCACCTAATAACTGGACTCAGAGTTTTTCAAGCGCTATGCAGCCATGTTTCTAGAATCTGATATTCCGTGATGACCACAATCTGGCTCAACTCTCAAAGAGCTGTGAAAATAAGTGACTAGGAGAGCCCACATGAATATTATCTACAGCTGATATGCAAAGTTAATAATCTAATAGTTTTATTATAGCTGTTTGGTTAAGTGACAACCCTGCTTAATGGCCGGTAGCATTATAAATAAGAATGATATAGACAGAGGGTTGTTGGGGATAGGGATCTAAGAGGAAACATGTAGCAAAAGCAAACTTCTTTATAACTTCTGCTTGTCAAAATCCTACCCTGCTTTTAAGGCCAAGTTGAAACTGTATCTCCATCAAGAATCTCTTCAGTGGTCCTAATCTTTCTCACTGGTGCTCCCAAAAGGTCTCATAGCTTTATTAGGGTTCTTAATACATTCATCAATGCATTTGACAGACCTTTGCCTATGGGACACTCAATGTATAGTGGACATGCAGAGATGAGTAGGACACTGCTCTTAAGAGGCTTAAAGTCAAGTCAGTTGCCTTGTATTATAATTATTTATGATCTGTCTCCCTGCACTAGGAATGTTAAGTGCTATGTGGCAGACTTCATTTTGCTCATTACTGTATTCATAAGAGTGCCCACTCAATAAATATTGAATATGAAATTATATAGTTCTTTGTGTATATATATTTTTTCTTACTGAATTATTACAGACTATATGTTTCTTGAGAATAGATGATGGTTTTTATCTCTTATCTTTCTCACAGCACCTGGCATAATGTCTTGCACAAAGCAATGTCTGACATTGAACTAAGTGTAATTTTCAGTTCAGCCTTAAGTGGATTTGCGAAATTATTACAATGTGCAGCTTCTGCACTCTCAAGCACAGAGAACCATCTCTTTACATTTATAAAGCCTCAGAAAACTCTGTTTTTCTTTTAATGAGGAGAAGACGACAATATGGAGGAAGGAAAATAACAAAATTTTAGAGCTGAGTCAGATTTGGCCCAGAAGAATTATTCACAGGAAAAAGGATATTGAGAGAAGTGAGGAAAATCTGGTAGAGGATAGGGACTAATTTTTATTTTATTGTTTATTTATTTTATGTTTTAGTTTTAATTTAAATTTTTTTAGAGCGAGAGAGAGGAAGAGAAAGAATCTCAAGCAGGTTCCATGCTCAGCACAGAACCAGACATGGGGCTCAATCTCATGACCCTGAGGTCATGACCTGAGCCAAAATCAAGAGTCAGACACTTAAGACTGAGCCATCCAAGCGCCTCAGGGCTAATTTTTAAAATAGAGCCCAAACAAAACATGTTCCCTGTTTTAAGAAACGGGAAGAACAAAATGAAAACTGTCCTTGGTAAAAACGAAGCACGACAGAGCATGAATAGTTTCCCAGCATGGCAGCTTCCCTCACCCTTTCAGCTATTTCTCAGGGACAAAGTAGCTAGAGACACCGACGGCGTGCACCAGAGCAGCGGCTCCTGAGCAGAAGAGCACCTCACAGTCACTTCGGGAGCCTTTTAAGAAACACTGATGCCTGGAGCTGCCCACGGAGCTTCTGAGTTGAGTCCGTTTGAAGAGGGGCCCAAATCACATTTCTGAAAAATTCCCCAAGCGATGCTGAATAAGCAAGGTTGAGAAGTGGCTTAGAGGAAGGTATGGTTAGGAGAACTCAGATACAGAAAGGACAAGATCTAGAATTGAAAGTGTTGGATTTCAGTCCCGATTCTGGGTGGGTCATTCATTTCTCTCTCTCTCCATCTCTATATTCTCAAAGGCAAGATGAGATCTAACAAAGCTGTTGGATAGAAAAAGAAAAATGTGGAAGGCTGTGAAACATTGCATGGTCATTAAGCAATATGCAAATATTTACTTAATGCCACCACTAGGACCATCAATCTTTTAGGTCTGAATTGGTAATTTGTGCAGAATCCCACGTACAAAAATGATTAACAAGAGCCAAATGAAAACTCACATTTTCATGTTAACAAATCCAAAGTGGAATAAAAGAAACAATTAAGAAGCAGATGGTGATTCCCCTTCATTAATGAGACATGGTCCTAGAGAGATAGACTGCTAACCTTAGGAGCAAAGGCCCTTCATTAATGCTCATTTTAGTTAATTGCTATGTTCACAAGCTAATCAACACGAGAGGACAATCAGTCTCAATCTCCTTGCTATAGCAGCCTGGAAATTCAGGGCCAGAAGTTAATTCAGAATCCCAGATTTTCATCATCTGACAAAATCTGTCCTTCGACTTCAGAGCTCTTTTACAAGGTCTCTAGGCCCTAAATTAACTCTTGCTAAAGCTACCCCATTCCTTCAAGGGAGATGTCTTCAACACCCAATTTACTGCTTTAAAAAAATTCATAATACAACATGAATTAGCTTGTTCTGATAATTATTTTAAGGTCAAAAAAATGTCTGGACCAAACTTATTTAAAAATTAGTCTGGTAAGGGGCGCCTGGGTGGCTCAGTTGGTTAAGCGTCCGGCTTCAGCTCAGGTCATGATCTCATGGTTCGTGGATTTGAGCCCTGCATCGGGCTCTGTGCTGACAGCTCGGAGCCTGGAACCTGCTTCAGATTCTGTATCTCCCTCTCTCTCTGACCCTCCCCTGCTCATTCTGTCTCCTTCTGTCTCTCAAAAAAAAAAAACATTAAAAACATTAAAAAAATAAGAATAAATAAAATATAAAAATTAGTCTGGTAAAAAGAAAAGAGTGTTTCCTAATGCAAACACTGTGCTTCCAGCATAGGGACTAAAAATCCATCTAAACATCTGCCATTGATTTTCTGAAATTACAATTTCCAACAGATACGAGCTGGGTACTAAGCATAGTAAAAGCTGTCTCTGGAAGAGATCATTGTCCTCTGTCTCTTTCTGTTAGTGATGAGTCTTCCTTCATAACTGAGGGAACACCTGCTGTGCAGGGACGGGAACATTTTTAGTGCCAGCTCAGTTTCCTTGGTCATGGCCACATGGCAATCCTTGGAAAGGCTGGTAGGCTGCAACGAGAAGATCTGGCATCGGGGAATGTGTGTTTATGTATGTGATCTTTAAGAGGTATGTCTTTTAACTGATTTCTCAGACCGTCCATCTCATACCCTGGCAAAACCCCAGAGGTGACTCAGTTCTACCATCTGCTCCTTCCTGCACCAGGTGCAGCTGGTGTGTAAGGGTATCAGAGAGCAGTGTTGACAACTGCACCACTACAAACCCATGGTTTCTGATCTCAATGACGCTCAAAAAAAGCTCAATCAGCTCTTCCTGAAGTCTCTAATAACCTTAGTATCAGTCTTTCGGCTTCTATGCTTGCTGCTTCCCAAACTGTGTTTTCATAAAGCAGCCAGAGTCATTTCACACAACCAGCTCATTTCACTGCTCACAGCAGTGAGCTTCCCATTCCACCAAGCTGGTTCCGTGCATGTGCGGCCCCATCTCCCTCTCACACCTCATCTCAGGCCATTCTCGTCCTTGCCAGTGCGCTCCAACCACAGCAGTCCCCGTTTAGTTCCTCACGCGGTAGACCTTTGTGTTTTCTGTTACAGACTGAATGTGGGCCCCCTAAAACTTCTATATTGAAGCCTTAACCCCCATTGTGGCCGTATTAGGAGGTGGGGCCTCTAAGCAAATCATTAAGGTTAAATGAGGTCAAAAGGGTGGGGCCTTGAACCCACAGGATTAGTGTTCTTATAAGATGCATCAGAGAGCTGGTGTGGATGTGTGCTCCTGCGCTCTCGTTCTCTCTTATCTTGCAAACAACCCTGGAAAGGCCGTGTGAGCATATAGCTAGAAGGCGCAGTCCATAGGACAGGAGGAGAGCCCTCACTATAAATTTAATTTGCTGCACTTTGATCATGGACTTGTAACCTCCAGAACTGTGAGAAAATAAAATTTCTGTTGGTGAAGCCACCTAGTCTCTGGTGTTTTGTTGTAGCAGCCCAAGCAGACCAATAATATACTGCCTTAGAGCTTTTAACATATTATAGTTCCTTCTTTCTGGAACCTCCCTCTTCCCTCTTCCTCATTTTCTTCCTCTCTCTGCTTCTTTACTTCCCATTCTTTTTTTTTTTTCTTTCAGTTTTTTAAATTTACATCCAAGTTAGTTAGCATATAGTGCAACACTGATTTCAGGAGAGAGTCCTTAATGCCCCTTACCCACTAACCCCTCCCCCCCAACCCCACCAGTTACCCTCCGTTTATTCTCCATATTTAAGAGTCTCTTGTGTTTTGTCCCCCTCCCTGTTCTTATATTATTTTTGCTTCCCTTCCCTATGTTCATCTGTTTTGTGTCTTAAAGTTCTCATGTGTGAAGTCATATGATATTTGTCCTTCCCTAATTTCACTTTGCATTAATACCCCCAGTTCCATCCATGTAGCTGCAAATGGCAAGATATCATTCTTTTTGATTGCTGAGTAATAGTCCCTTGTGTGTGTGTGTGTGTGTGTGTGTGTGTGTGTGTGTGCGTGCGCGTGCGCGCGCCCCCATCTTCTTTATCCATTCAATGGGCATTTGGGCTCTTTCCATACTTTAGCTATTATTGATCTTACTTCCCATTCTAATATGCCTTCCACTCTAATAAAACAGCTCTTCCCAAAGTCATCAATTATTACCATTTTACCAAAGCCAATGGGTGCTTATCCTCTTACTTTACTGGACTCTCTCTGTTCCATGGGACGCTACAGACACCCCCACAACCCCCCACTCCCAGTCCCTGAACCCTCTACTTCCTTGGCTTTGTACTACTTTCTCTAACCATTTCCTTCCTGTGCTGCTTTTTATTTATTTATTTATAGAAAAGATTTTTAATGTTTATTTACTTTTGAGAGAGAGAGAGAGAGAGACAGAGTGTGAGCAGGGGAGGGGCAGAGAGACAGGGAGACACAGAATCCGAAGTAGGCTCTAGGCTCCGAGCTGCCAGCATAGAGCCTGACACGGGGTCAAACCCACAAACCGCAAGATCATGACCTAAGCCAAAGTTGGCTGCTCAACTGACTGAGCCACTCAGGCGCCCCTCCCTCCTGTACTGTTTAAATGTTAGTGTTCCACTTGGTTTTGTCTCTGGCCAAAAAAGGACAGTTCTTTTCTGTATAATACTCTCCTTGGGCAAGCTCATGGTTTTAACTCAAATAGTGTGTTGATAATTCCCAAACCTATCTCAGTCATCTGAAGCAGATCTGAATATCCAAGTGCTGGCTAATCATCTCTAATTGGACAGTCCACAGGTATTGTAAATTCAAGATATCTATAATTAAAGTCTATATCTTCCTCTGTAAACCATGTAAACCTCTTTTAATTCCTCAGACTTAGTTCATGGGGCCACCTTTTGTCTGAACAAGAAACCTTGGGGGTCATTCTGGACTCTCCCTTCCTCCTTGTCCACTACTCATTTTTTTTTCCAAGTATGAGAGATGAATTAGTTATAATATTTGCTTCACGACATTCTCATTTTGTTAGTACCCATGCTAGTGCCTTCCCATAGTTCCTTCTCTTCCTGTGAACAGAGAGACCCACCTTTCCCTCTTTGAAGTGCTTCTTGAGCTGCTTCTGCATGGCGGTCAGCTTCTTGGACTGCACCCCGCTGTAGGCCAACAGCATGCCGCCAAACTGCCGCTCAGTAATTTTCCCATCCACAGGGTCATGGCGCTCAAACTGGGAGGGAAACAGAAAGAGTGTTCTTGGAGTTAAACGCAAAGTTTTAACCTGGAATGTGGAATGATCAACTGTGTTGGACGGCAGAAAATAGTTGACAGCTGTTGAGACTGCATTTTTGGAGTATAATTTTCATTGAGATTAGAAAAAATTGATCAGAAACCGAAGATGTGGGTTCTTCTTTCAGCTTTGTCACACTAACTATTTATGACTTCAGCAAAGTCACCAAACACTTTCTTCATGGATAAGACAGAGCTGGTGTAACACCTCATACACCTTACAGAGCAGGCGCATCCTTGTGGGCATAAAAACAATGTTACAACTCCACTCCAATTCATGAGTAATATCATTGGTAATGAGTGCTCTGTGGGCCATCCATGTCCCTGGTACTCAGTGATGACTTAACAGCTAATTGTTCCCGCCCAGTACTTACTATAATCAGTAAGCAATTACAAAGCAGAGGACTCTTCCCCGAAGGCTCAAACTAGAGAAGACCATCTACCTGTCACAGACTTAGAGGAACAGCAACTAGTTATGGAGCAGATGAGATAGAAGGAATGTAGCAAACGCTGACTCTCAACTCCCCCTGCCCTTTGGGAAATCAGTGCAGTCTCCCAGGAAGCGGTGGAGGCCGCAGGCAGCAGCCCGCGGACAGGAAGCCTCGCACTGAGCGCTGGAGGCGAGGGAGTGGAAGGAGGTGCTCTCACACAGCAGCGAAAACGCCAGAAACTAGGAATTAGTGACAGATGTCTATGGAAGTCACAGACACAAACTCCTAAGTAACTTTCACGAAACTTGCGATTGTGTGCTGTTAGAAATGAATGGGAATGGAAACATGATAAATAAAACTGAGAAGATATGGCCAAAGGCAATCTTCCAGTTGCCTGAAATGTCCTCATAAAACTTTAGTTTGTCTAATCAAAAGAGAAAATCCTAAAGCACAAAATAGAAACTACAAATTGTATGCAATAAAAAATACAGACACTGAAGATGAATTCATTTTATAGAATTTATATATTATAAAATTTATAATTTTATGCTATTATATTAAATCTCAAGAAATGGAGGATTTTAAAGAAAAATACTAATTACCCTCCCCCATCCACCAAACTGAGTCAAGAAGTAGAAAATTTGTACGGACCAATTACCATAAAAAAACTGAAAAAAGCTAATTATTATAAATTTGCTCAACTGTACATTCATAAAGTCATATCAGTTCCTCAATCTGTAATATACTCACACTTAATATTGTTATATACTCAAACCTTTAAGGATTTCAAAGAAAAGTAATGCATTATCACGTTTTCCCCAAAATGTTAATCAAGTGCTAGGCCATCAATAGAGCTTGGAAAAAATGCATGGTGTGGGCTGCCTTAATTAGACATGCTTATTTATCACAAAACTACTGAAAAATCATTAAATGTATTTAAATATTCAGATGGAAAGGTTAAGCATAAAAGACTTCTAGCTAATTTTATTAATATCCGAAAAACTTAGATTCTCATTTAAAAATGGAGACAGAAAAGTTATTTCTGTGCCGGCTGCAGTGATTGGTGACACCTATAAATGCATAAAGAACAAAATGGGTAAAGAGGGGCCCAGAAACCAGGAAGCAAAACAATTTGAAGATGGTAAAAATATCCCCATAGTTTTATTGGAAGATAAGTTACCAGGAAACTTAGGATTCTTACATGGCACATAAGATTCTTATGTGGCAGAGCATAATCCTGTTCTCGTAAGAGGAGTATAGAAAGACAAAAGACATTACTACATCAGTAAGGTCATGTCAACAAGTATTCCTGAATGTTTACTAGCTATCTAGCACTGTGGTGGTCATTGTGGAGGAGTACAGGATAGAAGAAGATTCAGTTTCTGTCCTCAATATGAGATACAAAATAAGGAGGCATGTAGTCAAGAGTGAAATTCTTATTTCCTCAGTTAGCTTGGTAAGTTGTGATACATTCATATCCTCACTAGTGGGACTGTCTCAGTGAGCAGGACACAAGCACCACATTTTGGCAACAGCGACCATTTATTGAGCAGGCGCTATGGGCCAGGAACTTCACCCGTGTATTCCTTCCTCTAATCATGTCACAACACTAGAGTGGATGGACAGTATCAGTTCCGGTTTACAGATGAGTAAACCGAGGCAACAGGAAGTTCCATATGGCAGACCTGGGAGTCAAACTCAGCTCTGTATGGATCCAAAGACTGTACCTCAACATCACAGTGTTTCATCCTTCTAAGCAATGTGCATATCCATTCTGTGGGACAGCATTGTTTTGGATAAACTAATACAACCATGAGGCTTAGTCATACTGATGTGAGAAGTAAAACTATTTCCACAGAAATCGACATCATCAATGTTAAGTGAAGGCCTCTTTTTTAAATTCAACTATTAGGGGTGCCTGGGTGGCTCAGCTGGTTAAGCGTCTGACTTCGGCTCAGGTCATGACCTCACTGCTCATGGGCTCGAGGCCCCTGTCAGGCTCTGTGCTGATCGCTCAGAGCCTGGAGCCTGTCTTTGGATTCTGTCTCCACCTCTCTGCCCCTCTCCTGCTCGCACTCTGTTTCTCTCTCTCTCAAATATAAAATAAAACAAACAAAACATAAACTCAACTACTCAATCCTTCATTTCTTCTTACCCCAATAACTTCTACAGAGCTGATTAATTTTTGGATTAATTTTTGACAATATCAAAAGTTTTCAGGATTCAATTTAAGTTTGATTTATGGTTTGATTTACCATCCTGAAACAACACGGAGGACTGATAAAGTTTCTGCAAATGGGAATACTTTCTGCAATGTGTATATTAGATCTTCAATGAAAGGTGACACGAGGCAGAAGCTGGAGAAGCACAGGTGATAGGCAGGCTTCAAGAGGCAAGTGGAACAGAGCTGTGGCCCCTGCTCCCCCACGTAGGCTTTACCATTTAGGGTGCTCACTGCACCTCTCTGTGTGAGACTTCACAGCGATGGAGAAAGCCCACGCATCTGTACTGAGGAGTCTGAAGCTGCCGCCTACAAGACAGACTCAAGGACGAACTGCTTCTCGTTCACAAGGTTCACAGCAGCGGCTGCTCGTTCCAGCAAGCTGTATTCGCCCGCTCTCCACTGGGGCATAAAGCCTCACCTCTTGTGATTTTCAAAGACAATTTCCAGTAGAGATTTCCAAGGAACAATTCTAATGCTCAAATTAGACTTTTTGTTAATGTTCTTTTGAAAACTCAGACGACTTTGGGCAGAGGGTTCCTATTATTATTATTGTTATTATCGGTATGTGGTTGGAACCTGAGAGGGCCCAAGAAACTGCAAAATTCCACTCCAGGAAGTATGGCCCACTTCGCAGTTACTACCTCCTCTGTAATCTGACTGGGGCAGCACCTCTCCTCCTAGGTGTTTAGGCTCTCCTGAGGCAAGGCTGCCTTATTTCTGAGGTCTTAAACACAGTTGGAAGAGGTGGGAAACAGCAGTTCTCTTTATGTACAACACTGCTAATGGGGACTGGCTTGAACTAATGTGCTATTCATCCAACACTTACCAGCTGGGGACCTCCTCTGTGGAGGCTAGGAAGCTTCCAGGGCAGGTTCTCAAGGACCTGCACTGAGACTACATTTTCAAGAGTTACAGCTGGACATCACGTGGCTCTTGGGATGAAGGGTGTACCTGAAGTCTGTACAATCCTGTGGGTTCAACTCCCAGAGCACAGTGTGCATGTAATTTCCCAGGTCATGAGAGTGTCTTTGGGGAAAGACACTGGTTATTCCAAAATTATCACATGTAGAGAGCTCCCAATTGTGTATTTGGAAGCAATTCAAATGACTAGCTTGCATTTTACTTACTTGAACATTGATAAAGCCTCTTATGTTCCATGTCAATGATAAGAAATTCTAAGCTATTTGCTCCTACAGGACAGAATGTGTGCGTTCCAACACACCATCCACCATTTGCTTTGTTGTTCTGTCTAGGAAGGGAGCTGAACAGCCTAGCATTTTCTCTTCTGTAGCCACTGCCACTTTCCCAAAAGGATACAAGCTGTTGGCTCCCTGTTGTTCCCCAGGGGGTTGCAAAGAGGCGCCAGAGAAGAGGAGCCAAAAAACTGTCCACTAGGATTTTTCCTGGCTTTCTTTCCATATTATGCCTCTTGTTCCCACCCCTGCCCCTTGTTGAGAGAAGGAATATCTTTTTGGAAGGACAGATGGTCTATATATATATATATCTAGATAAAATGATTTAAGGAACATGGAAAGCCAGAAAGAGAAGAAAACATGTATTATGAACAAAAGGCCAAAAAAAAAAAAAAAAAGATTTTTAAAGATTATAAAACAAAAAAGAAATCAGTATCTGCAAGTGAATCTTGATTATTAAAGACTTCCAAGGTTAATATATTCCAACAAATGTAAACTTCAATCTTGTTCTCTTTCATACAATTATCTTTCAGGAGATTTTGTCCCACAGAGTAAATCCTGCCTTTATACAAATATTTCAGAATGATAATTTTCTTGATAGGCTTTTTCTAGTTTCTGAACTGCACAATGCAAGTAATACAGAGTAATCTCAAGCCACTGAGCTGAAAATATCTTATGTTTTTCAATATAACAGTATTTGTCTTTTGATTTTAAGTAATCTCTGTGCCCAATGTGGGGCTCAAGCTCATGATCCTGAGGTCAAGAGTCATGTGTTCAACTGACTGAGCCAGCCAGGCATCCCAAGTATTTGTCTTTTGAGATCTTCCCCATGCCACTGCTGCTCCTACCAGGAGTCCAAGGAACTGTCTGTTAGGTACACCAAAAGGAAAATCAGTTACTGGTAATGTGTTCTGTACCCCAACCCCACTCAGTGACCATGACATTCACACTTCACAGTTTGAATGGGAAATCTGTTCCTACAGTTGGCAGGGAACATCAGAGAGCCCCAGGTCAAATTACCTGGAGTCTGAATTTTCTTGATCATTAAATATAAGATGCGTTTTCGCTGTCAACACTAATATAGTTGTCTTCTGGCTAACTGGTAAGCTGAGGACGAAGCTCACAATTTGGAATGGAGGCAACATGCTTCAGTATCCTCACCAAGGACCAAGACAATCCTTAGAGTCTAGGACCATGAGATTACAGATTACCAAACTAAATTGCTGAAGTTTTCTACTTCAAAACTAAGGATACTTTCCATTAAGGTTTTTTTTTTTTTTTAAGTTCAGGGTGGTGAACAAATAGAATGACTAAACAACATGAGTATCAATCACATAGACCAGAAGAAGGTTTTTCAGTCTGATAGTCAAAACCAAGAAGATAACAATAATTAGCATTCAATAAATGTAGTGTTATGCCCAAGATTTCATTATCACCCCCAAAAACCAGAGACCGCCGGGGAGACTGAGTCACACATGCAAAAGCAAAGGGCTTTATTATTATGGGTTTATAAGCTCAGGCTCACAGACTTCACCAAGGCAGTGGATCCATGCTGAGAGCCCTGAACAAGGTCTGAGTAGGTTTTTTATGGGGTTTGGGAAGGGGGAGTTACAAGAAATTGTGACATAGGTACAGTGACCCAATCATAATGGTACAACAGTATTGGCAGCAACTTTAACCATACACATTGTCCAGAGCATTCGTTACTTTTGGTGGGAGCCAATCACAATATTTAGAGTACCTTTAAAATCAACCAATTACAGGGCGAGCCTAGGGTCTTGTTCGGTGACTATTGGGTTAACTCTAACATCAGGTAACAGGGTCCTATCTAAAGTTCCCATCTGCAGGCCTCACCCTTAGGAATGTGGAGAGTGGCTGCTGGCCCTCTCTGATTGGGTGTTGCGAAGGTGGTCTCTCTTGCTCTAGGCAATGTGTAACTGCCTGTTAGTTTTGGGGAACTGAAACCTAGGCCTTCTAGATCAGAGGGGAAACTTAAAGCCTGTCATGGAGTCTGTTTGGTTTAGCTTGTGTCCTTACAGTAGCAATTAATATTTTTTATCACCATGATATCACTTCCCAGAAAGCTAAAAACTTCAATTGATTATTCTGCTCTTAGTAGGTTTTAATTAAGCTCAATTACTATTTCTCACTGTTCTTTTCATAATTGCTTTTGGTTAGCCTTTGATTGCAGAATAATACTTTCACATTTGGAAAGCAGAAAAAAGAAATGCAACAAGTTTTATTTATTATTCAATACATTAGAATGATTTCAAAATTAGATTGGCTGAAGCAGAACACCACTTAACAAATCCTATATCCTGGTCATAAATGACCGGACAGAAAACTTGCATAAAGGATGAGCTTAATCAGTATGTATTGAGTGAGAACAGGCAAAACACCAGAAAATTAACTCACAACACTGTCCTATTGTTGAGAGGACTTCCTTCC
This sequence comes from Suricata suricatta, assembly GCF_006229205.1. Classification (NCBI taxonomy): domain Eukaryota; kingdom Metazoa; phylum Chordata; class Mammalia; order Carnivora; family Herpestidae; genus Suricata; species Suricata suricatta. The sequence continues at coordinate 134,082,553 of NC_043701.1, forward strand.
TACCAGGGTTACCTTTCCATTTCTCCCTTGATATCTACCGCCACCATAGTGTTTTCCATAAGAATACTCTTGAGAATGTCATTCATTACGCTAATCAGTAACATATTTGAGGGATTACTACCTGGCAGATGCTGCCCTGGGAATTTATATAATCCTCACAACATTCTATACCGAGTGTTGCAAGGAAACACAGGTAGAGGGTATTTAAATAACTTGCCTGCACAGTTAATCTGGGGAGGAATTTCTCTCTGGCTTCCATCAGAAATTTCTCTCTGGCTTCTGATTCCCTTTTATTTTAAAGGCACCACGAATCATGTTTCCCTTTTTATCCTGGTTACTGGAAGCTCAGAGTCCCACGTGGCCCACGTCTAATGAGAACAGGAGACATTATCATTTATATGGTTCATGATAACTTACTCCTGGCTTTCTCTTAACTTCTTCCTTTCTTTTAACTTTCATTTATTAGCAAGTTTTAATTAATTTTTGTCTCACTGAATGTATTTATTAAGGCCTTTAAAAATCCTTTCCTGGGGTTGCTGGCTGGTTTGTTTGGTCAGTAGGGCATGTGACTCTTGATCTTGGAGCTGAGTTAGAGCCCACATTGGGTATAGAGATTATTTAAGTAAATAAAATCTTTAAAAAATCCTTTTTTAAACAAGGCAAGATATGATATGTAGGTTGTTTCAGTTTTTGGATTATAATGAATATCACCATTAGAATAAAATTTTCCTGCACTTATTTTTTCATTATTATTTTTGGATTGATCTCTAAAAACGGAATTATGAAATCAAACTGTATAAACCCTTTACAATGTATTAGGAAATATTTGATACATACAAAATATATACATATAAATGAGTTATGAAGCATAATAATAACGTACCAAGAACCTCCCACTTCACCTGAGAGAGGAAGACTTAGCACAACAGTTGAAGCTCATCCCCTTCCCCTGTAAGAGTTAATTACCATATGGAATTATTTTTCGATCACCTTGTTATTGTTTAGTTTAAAACACATGCTTGTGTCCCTAAACAATATATTATTTCTCCTTGCTTTTGAACTTCATTAAATGGTTTCATACTGATTGCATTCTTTCATAATTTGCTTTTTTCAGCGTTATATTTCTTTTTTGTCCCCAGTGTTAGATTTCTAAGATTCATCGATGTTGATACATTTAAGTGTGCTTCTTTCAGTTTTACGGGTATAGATTTCTATTGTTTGAACGTGCCACTATTTACTTATCAGTTTTACTATAAATGGATGTCTGAGTTATTGTCAGCTTTTTTGCTATTATGAACAATGCTGTTATGAACATTCTTCTATCAGTGTTTTTGTGAAATGGGAACGAGTTCCTAGTCTAGGGTATATATTTAGAAATAGAACTGCTGGCTTATTAAGACAATATCCAATTATTACTATATTTATTATAAAAATATTTATTTCTATATTTCTATGTTATATTTTATTTTCTATTATTTTGGTCATATATATAGGTCTCCATAGATTATATATAATATAATATATGTAATATAGTATTAATTATATATTTATTATTATAAAATATCAAAGGAATCACCAATATGTTTATCAGCTATGTATAGGAGCTCCCATTGTTTCTCATCTTTACCAGCATTTGGTATCGTCAGACTTTTAATTTTTTGCCAACCTAGTGTGTTGAAAAATGACTGGTATAAACTCTTTAAAGCTCTTGACTCACATTACCAAGTAAATTTCTAGGAAGATGTATCAATTTACATGAGTAGTATATGAGAAGACCTATTTCTCAGTACACTTGACAATATCAAGTTTGATAATAAAAGAATCATCGCTAGGGGAAAATGGTAACTTATTTTAATTAATATTTCTTTGATTACTAACTACTGAGGCTATTTTTCTAACATGTGTATTGGCCATTTCTATTTCTTCCTTTGAATTTTTTGTTTATATTTGTTGCCTATTTTTTTGTAGAAATGCTGATATTTGTCTCTTTTATTTATAAGATTAAAAATATTTGCCCTTTATTAATATAGTTTTAAGTTTGTTTTATGCATGGAAGTGTTTTTGTTTTTATTTTTAAAATTTTATTTATTTTAGGGGTGAGGGGAGAAAGAGAGAGAGAATCTGCTGTCAGTGCAGAGTTTGATGCGGGGCTCAAACTCACAAACCATTAGATCACTACCTGAACTGAAATCAACAGTTTGGCGCTTGACTGAAAGAGCCACCCAAGTGCCGCTAGAAGTTTTTTGTTTTAATGCACAGAAGTTTTAAATCTTTATTGCAGTGAGATTCATGGATCTTTTTCTTTCTGAATTGTTTTTGCTGGTTTATATCTAGCAAATCTTTCCTTGTAAGATAAGAGGCTAATTAAGTACTGACTTATAGTTTCTTCATTAAAAAAAATAATAATATTTAAATATCTCTCAATACCAACCAAAGTGATTAAATCCTCAGAACAAAAATGGAGATCATCAGCTACATTTGCATTAAAAAGGCGTCTGTTGGCTTTGTAACGCTTCTGAATGTTTGGGAATTTAGACTAACTTGTGGCCATTTAAGCCTACTAACCTCAAGTAGATTCAGTCCAGTTAACTCCCTTTTGTTCTTGTTTTTGTTTTGTTTGTTTAAAGGTACCTCTAATCAGGTATGGAACAATGGAGACAGCAGGAGAAAAAAACAAAACACAAAAACCAGCTCGATTCTAAAAAAAAGAAGGCATAAAAGAACTAGTATACTTACTTGAAAAAATTCCTTAGTTTGTTAACTCTATCATTTAAAATAGCAAACATTTATATAGCACATATTATGTGCCTGATCCTGTTAAGTGATTTCCATACATTAACGAACATGGCATTTTGAATTACACAAAATTTGTGTGGTTATTTTTCCCTTAGATAAGACTCCAATCAATATGAACAAGACTTAGATTTTGGCAAAATTAACTGCTATTTAATATCCCAATCAATCGATGAAGTTAATGTTTCCACATGGAATTATTATATATTATTAGTCTCAAGTTATTGTTTCCTTTAACGTAACTCAGCAAGCAGATCTTATTATATCCCATTTCCACTTTCAATAACCTTTTTATTCTAAATCACAGCAACAGAAAAACAATCTGTCTTGTTAATATATTCCTTTGAGGGTTGAGGCCCAGCATTACTCAGAGTTCAAGGACATTCTTTTCATATGAGATCACAAGAGTTTTGGAGACAGAATCTGACTGTTGGAAAAAAATATAAAAGCTCCAATTTTTTTTTAATGTTTTATTTATTTTTGATACAGAAGAGACAGAGCATGAGAGGGGGAGGGGCAGAGAGAGAAGGAGACACAGAATCTGAAACAGGCTCCAGGCTCTGAGCTAGCTGTCAGCAGAGCCTGACGCGGGGCTCGAACCCACGAACGTGAGATCTGACCTGAGCCGAAGTCGGAGGCTTAACCGACTGAGCCACCCAGGCGCCCCTAAAAGCTTCAATTTTAGGAGATAAGAACCAAGGACTAATTGTAGTAGGAAAGCAAAGTGTTGTTTTCTTCCACTGCATGTCAGTTTTCCTCTGACTTCATCATTTCTGTAGCTAGCTCTCTGGGATCTGCTGTCAAGGTGAAAACACAAGGTTTTCCCACACCGTTTTTGTCCTAGCACTGCTGACAGCATGTCAGCATTCATAAGAGTTAGAGATTTAGCTTATTGATTACTTGACACTTAATGACCACTATATAAGGATTAATGTGCTGGCTTTACCTAAAGGTGTGGCAAACTGTGGAAGGCAGCAGCCAGTGAGAAAAACAGTTAAAAATAATGATAATTAAGATATGTAATGTACTGTGGTGTATTCATAGTTGGTCACTTATATATCATAGTGAGAGACTGAAGAGAGAAAAATAAGTGCCGGGGCACCTGGGTGGCTCAGTCAGTTAAGTGCCCAACTTTGGCTTAGGTCATGATCTCATGGTTTGTGGGGTCGAGCCCATGTTGGGCTCTGTGCTTATAGCTCAGTGCCTAGAGCCTGATTCGGATTCTGTGTCTCCCTCTCTCTCTGCCTCTCCCCTGCTTGTGCTCTGTCTCCTTCTGCCCCTCAAAAATAATAAGTAAATATTTAAAAAAATTTTTTAAAAAGAAAAAGAAGTCTCAGTAAAATACTAGCAAACCAAATCTAGCAACATATAAAAAGGATTATACACTATGACCAAGTGGAATTTACCCCATAAGGAAAGGCAGTTTAACACCTGAAAATCAATTAATGTAATATATCAATGGAATAAAGAAAAAAGTGTATGATCAAAAAAAAAATAAAAACCAAATCAAATATTTTTTAATAGCAATCTTGGGGAGAGAGGCACAAATATCTTCATGTTACCATTTTCATCTGGGGATATGGGTAATTTCTCCCCTTTATTATACAGGAGAGGTCAGTAGGCAGTAACCACTGGCAAATGATCATTATTTCAAAGCTTGCATAACAGAGGCAAGGAGGGTATTAATTTTTAGTGGGTCCCAGCATGGTGTAAATTAGGAATCAACTCACTAAGATATGCAACATGTCCCCCAAGCTGTGATGATCATGTGCCTAATGCTTTTTCATAGCAATAAAATATAAACAAAGCAAGGAGAATCCAATCAGTTTCAGACCTTCTGTATTCCAGAGAAGGTTTTTAGCAGCTGTCCAAGGACTTGGAATTCCTCATGGCTCCAGAGAAAGACTTGTTTTATGCTGAGCATTTGGGTTTTTCTTTATGTTATTTCCCTTACCTGGAAGTTGTTCCCCTTCTTATCTAAGTACATAAACCCTGTCCTTCTTGAACTTAATGTCTCTTCATGGCCCTACTGGTTATTCCAAAATACACTCATCTTTCCTGAGTCTTCTGAGTTCCTACAGTAGGTAAGGTCTAGATCCCATAGAAAGTATGCTTTGCATTATATTACCCACCTCCCTTTTTTTTTTGAGAGGGGTAAGGGTAGAGGGAGAGGGTGACTCTTAAGCAGGCTCCACACTCAGCATGGAGCTGGATGCAGGACTCGATCCCACAACTGTGAGATCATGACCTGAGCCAAAATCAAGAGGTAGATGCTAACTGACTGAGCCACCCAGGCACTCCGTCCTTTATTTTTAAAAATGCCTATATCTCTCCCATAACATTATTCACTTTTTGAAGGAGAGGGTGCCTTGTATATTTTACTGTGTCAAACCCAGAGCTGTTCCACACAGCACGTTCTCAATGAATATTTGGTAGACTAATTAAATCTCTCCCTCATTTATAAGACTCGCCTATCAATTCTGTATTTATCATCTAATAGGAGCCTAAGACATGCTTTCCAGCCTACACTCTTGAACACCTAAGGAGAGACTGTGCCACTTCTTTAGAATTAGTAATTATCCCCAGGAAAAAAAAATCCCAAAGTTGCCCTTAGAGTTTCAAGGACATGACTAGATGTGGGCTCTGTTATGAAGCTCCATCCGCTCCCTTACCTGAGGCCAGTTACATAAGGTTGACCCTTGAACAATACAGTTTAATACAGTTTCAATACAGTTTATGGTCCCCCATACCCAGAAGTTTTTGATAAATACAGTATAATAATATAAATGTATTTTCTTTTTATGATTTTTTTTCTGAGAGAGAGAGAAAGGCAGAGGGAGAGGAAGAGAGAATCTTAAGCAGGCTTCATGCCCAAGGTGGAGTCTGATGTAGGGCTCCAGGTCATGACCATGAGATCATGACCTGAGCTGAAATCAAGAGTTAGATGCTTAACCGACTGAACCATCCAGTGCCCCCTTTTCTTTTTTTTAAAGTAGGCTCCACGCCCAATATGGTGCTTGAACTCATGACCCTGACATCAAGAGTCCCACACTTTACCAACTGAGATAGCCAGGTGCCCCTTTTCCTTATGATTTTCTTAATAACAATTTCTTTTCTCTAGCTTATTTTGTTGTAAGAGTATAGTACATAATACATACAACATACAAAATATGTGTTAATTGACTGTTTTTGTTACCAGGAAGGTTTCTGGTCAACAGTAAACTATTAGTAGTTGAGTTCTGGGGGGAGTCAAAAGTTATACTCAGATTTTTGACTACCTGGTGGTGGGGATGGGTTCCAAGGTCAACTGTATAAAATTTCAGTTTTTCTTTTAACATTTTTCTTTATTTTTGAGAGAGAGAGAGACAGGGCACAAGCGAGGGAGGGGCAGACAGAGGAAGACAGAATGTTAAGCAGGCTCTAAGCTGTCAGCACAGAGCCTGACGTGGGGCTTGAACTCACAAACCATGAGATCATAACCTGAGCTGTTGGACACTTAATGGACTGAGCCACCCAGGTTGTCCCTCAACTGTATAAAATATCTCCATAATACTCAGCTCACCTCTAACAAACTTAAAAGAAATACTAAAAACAGGAAAATCAACAAGCACACAGGAGGATGCAGACAAAACAGGCAATGCCAGACCCTGAAGGCCAAAACAATTTGTACACTGAGTCTGAAACTGCGCTGGAGTGATAGATTAGGTGAGAATGGCAGGTGCATTTATTCGTTCAAGTGAAAACCACAAAAACCCATCAGTAAAGTTTTCCTTCTTCTGCCACTTGATATTTGAAAATTACCATATCATCAGTTTAAGGTTCAAGCTAGGACAGATTTTGAAAAATATTATGGCCACTTTAATCCATTACGAAAATGAGAGTATTTTTACTGAAACACAGAGACCCACCCATCTGAATTAGAAGACTATATTCTATTGTAGTATCTATAGTTGCTGAAGATATTTGTAGGAGTCTTTTCATTCAATCTGTGTTCACTAAACTCCTAGTGTGATAGCCTCTGAGGAATGCTTTATGCGGCACTATATACTCTTCATACTGGAAGGACTGGGATAGTCCTCCTGCCTCCGGATCAGAAATCTTAATTATGTGGAGACTATAAATGAAACCAGTAACATTTCAGTAGCAGGAATTTAGGCTGTGCAGTCAGATTGACTTGAGTTTGGTGTTTCTTGGTCACATACCCTCTGTGACCTCCTGAGCAATTTATTTAACCCTTCCAAGTTTGGTTCCCTCATTTGTAAGATGAGTATAGTAAGTTACTTTCCTCTTGGGATTACTTTGAGAGTTAAGTTAGATAATGCTTAAGAAACAATCACCCTAATTTATCTTTTCTAAGATGCATTTAGTAGTTGTATTTTTTTGCATTTTAATACCTCTAAACTCAGTATGCTTTTACAATTGCTGTTGGCTAGGTAGCAACTGTCACGTTATTGTCACTGGCTGTGTGAGGACATCAGAGTGTGCAGAATGAGTGTCTGTGGCTCAAAAGAAAATCCCAGGTAACAGTGGAGTATTCCTTTAAGAAGTGCTGTGTTACTAATGCTCTTGATGGCTCAAGGACAGTGGTGTATGGAAACACACAGATTTTGAGTCAAAAAGAAATTCAGAACAGTTGGACCTTGAATATGATGAAGTTTTAGACCAATTTGCTTTGCTCATAATTCCCTTATATGTGTACAAGAATGACACATAATAAATATCTAAACTCATAGGAGCATTTTAGTAGGTATTAACCAAATGTTTTTGGTGTAAAGAAAGCATTTTTATCATGGTTTGCTTAACAGCATTTTTTTTTAACGGTCCATATTCCCACTGTTTGTGTTTTAGATTCTGTGAAATATGGTAGTACACCGCCTAGGACACACTAAGAGCACAGTAAATGTTAGCTGCTGTTTAGAATAGTATTATTAATAACAATAAATGTTAGCTACAAATAATAATTTGGGGGTCACACCTACTTCTGTTAACTTCAGCTCTGTTTATTTTTATGTATTTATTTTTTAAGTTTATTTTGAGATAGAGAGAAAACATGAGCGGGAGAAGGGCAGTGAGAGATGGAGAGATCCCAAGCTGTGGAGCTTGACTCCATGAATTGTAAGATCATGACCTGAGCAGAAATCAAGAGTCTGATGCTCAACTGACTGAGCCACCTAGGCACCCCTATGCTCTGACAGTACAGGGAAAAAAAATTGAGAAAGGAAAGTAACTGAGTAATTCTCTTAACTCTGCTTTCTATTCTTCACATGTGCATTTTGCATGTTTATGAGGAGGAAAACAGGCAGGAGTGGAAATATGCTTTAGGGCATGGAGAGTTAAATGATAAACTCTTTCTCCATAAAAACTGGACTTATGCAAAAATTTATGGATATAGGAGCCATAATAATAAATTGTAAGCCCTGTAGTGAGTACATACAGAACACAAACAAAGGCACTGAGGGATAAGAATGTACAAAATGTTTTATTCATTAACTTGAATGAATATTTACCCTTGAGACAGGTAAACGGCTATAATCTGCATTTACATAAGAGAAGCCTGAGATTGGAAGGGCAAGGGGACAAAGCCAAGACTACAACACAGTCTGGTGGGTCTTAAAATTACTCTACATGGATGCATATTACCGGCATGGTTACAGCCCTGGTAAAATTGCATAATGTTGTTTCTACAAATAAATAAGCCCACGATTAGAGGCTGATTTTAAGATCACAAAAGTATACATGTCCCTAATAAAAAAAAAAAAAACAACCCAAAATAGGTAACTATGAGTTACACTGCCAGTTTATATTCAGGAGGAGACAGCATCGTAAATAAGTTATTGGTTGATGTTTTCTGGAAGAACAATGTCACAGATGCAACATATGAAAAAATCAGTGTGGCTGAGCTAGAAAAAGGACTGTATTCAAGGAATCTATCACATGTAGACTCTATGTTCTACAGAAGTATATCTTTAAGTGAGAAAAACACAGGCCCACTACACTAAAACAATAAAAACAGTTAAGGTTATATCTATGAACCTCATGAACTGAGCTTAATATTAAATTGCATATTCTCAATTTTCTACCTTATTCAGAAATAATAAAAAAGCCACAATTTGAGGGCACTATCTGTAAAATTAGAAACACATTCTATTCTTTGGTCTCCAGACCTGATATCTCAGTTTATCTCACTTGAAATGACTGACCCCTTTTCGGTGGGCTTCATCTTATCACTCATTTTATTTCTGACCATTCAAAAAGCCATTGTGTAGGCAATGAACTCATACTCATTAGGTTCTATGGAATGGGTTAATATCTTCCAATAAACTAAAAATGATGTTGGAACGTGCCAGGTTTTGAGAACAGAAAATGGAGAGCCAGAGAGTGAAATACAATATATAGAAGTTGGAATTCAGGTCAAATTGAGTGACAAGCATAAGACAAATGTAAGGAAGACGGGAGACTGAACCTCACAAATAGGTAGCTTACTGAAGCTTTAAACAGAAAGTGAGATGAAACAATGAGTCCAATCACAGGCTGGTGAAAGGCAAAGCATTAGGCAAGGCTACATCAGTATCATAATCCTTTCATAAAAGAAGGAAAGAAAGAAAACATGTTTCCTCTGGGAGAACTGGAAAATGAAAGAAAGTCATTAAGTCCTTTTATGATGACAATGATGAAAAATAGAAAGAGAACTTACTTTCTCTTTCTTTTATTCTCTAGGTTAACAATATGTTCAGCTGTCCCTGGCTGGCCAATTACATGTTTAAGACTACCAAAGAGAAACCATCAAGTGAGATTATATGTTAAATCCCTCAGCACCGAAGCTTTCTGTTTTTTAAGTCACCAAGCTAATTAAGATTGTCTTTCTTAAATGCTAGTTTTTCATTTTGCTTTGCTTTTTTAAAGCAACTTAAGAAACATAGAAGATACTTTTCAATTATGTGGTAGCTAGTTAGGAATGTTTTATGCTTAAGCACTAGGTTCTTCAACATGGCAGGGAATTAGAATAATCTAAACTAACTGTGATACCCTATAAGGCACCCTGAGGTCATCTGAAGTTCCTTCATTTCCTATGAGCTCAGCGATCAACTGCAGGGTCTTCCTCCATTAAGTCTCGGCATGTTTGCAGGTTATTATCTTTAGTTTTAGTTGTAGTAAGGCTTCTTTTTTGTTGCAAATAATGGAAACCAACTCAAGCTACCTTCAGCAACAAAAAAATTTAGAAACCCCAGGAGACCAAGGCAGTTCATAGATGGGAAAGAACTGAAAGCCAAGACTAGAAAGTTGGCAGGACCCTCATTTCTGTGTAGCTGCTTCAGTCTCTGCTTTCTGTTAGCCTGTCTTCTCTGCGCGTCATGGGTCTACACAGTGGGCAGAAACTTTTACGCTGGAGTTCTGGAGAACATGTTTTAGTTCAACTACCAGAAGAGACCAACTGTCCCTAGTCCCAATTTCAAATTTCCTGTGGAGTGATTCTGACTGGTCCAACCTGGGTTGAGATTCCACTCCTAATCCAACTTCCCAGGAGGGCACGGGTTGGTGACAGGAGGGGAAACAAAGGGGGGAAGCACAAAGTACAAACATGGCTTCCAGGAGCCCACAGCTGTGTTTGAGAAGTAGTGTGGAACAAATCCTGGAGAAGAAGGAATCATTGGAAGTTGACTAGATATCCCAAGCAGGACCTGATACACTAACATATAATGATCCCATTGAGAGAGACAGGGAGGGTATATGCACGTGTTGTGTTTGTGCCTTTATTAGGCTGGTGTTGTCCACATCTGATGAAACATTTACTAGTTCAACACTATTTCCTGAACATCGTGTTTGTATCAGGTACCATGCCAGGCACTCAGGAAATAATTATGAGCCTAATATTCTCTCTCAGAAGGTTTCAAGTAGTGTTTGGGGACAGGTATTTAACGATCATGTGACTATTTAATTAAGTGACTTGAAGAAAAAAAGTACAGGGTGCTTTGGAAACATCTAATATAAAAATGTGGTCTAATTTGGGTTTGGAAGGTGGTGAAGCAGGAAGACTTCTTTGACTGAGTACTGAGTGGGGTTTAACTGAGCTCTGAGGAATAGGAAGGAGGTAATTAGGGGAAGGGAAAGGGGGAAGAGAGTGTCCCAGGCAAATCGATAGTAGTGCAAAAGCCCTTAATTTGGAGGAGGCAGCAGCAGAGGCCAAATTATAGAGAGCCTATAGGTATGGGTTTAAGTATTTATTCTAAGAACAATAAGGAAGCCAAGAGCGCCTATAGGAAGACTCGTTAGGAGACAATGGAAGAAATTCAGGCAAAAGATGACTATAGTTTGGGCTAGAATGTAGTGGGGACAGACAGAAGTGGTTGGAGGAGATGATGTTACCAACACTGATTGTGGGAATGGGTGTGATGGAGAGATCTATGCCTAATTAGGTTCTTTTCTGCTTCATCAACATTTTTCTTTTTTTTTTAAAGTTGATTTATTTTTGACTGAGAAAGAGAAAGGGGGGAGGAAGAAAGGGAGGGAGGGGGAGAGGGGAAGAGAGAGGGAAAGAGAGAGAGAGAGAGACAGAGAGACAGAGAGGGAGGGAATCCCAAGCAGGCTCCATCCTGTCAGCACAGATGACCTAAGCCGAAATCAAGAGTCAGATGCCCAACCGACTGAGGCACCCAGGCCCTACCTCCCCAACCCCCCATTTTTCTGAATGTGACTCTTGCTGTGTGCAAAGCCTATGGTTTCCTTGTTTTCTTACTGCTAACCCTAAGCCTTTAACTGAAGGAATGTCAGATGACTCCTCATTTCTGTCCGGCAGGTCTTGCTCTTGCTGGCGCTAGCAGAATGTTTTTATATTTGATATTATACCCCCTTAAATCTTTATTTAAATATCTTTCCTTCTGGGGGGGGGGTCTTACTAGAGTTTTGCAACAGGTGGTACATCAGTGTGAATGGCCAATGCAAGGTACTAGGTGCAGCAGTGACTATTCAAGAAGCTGCTCCTATAATCCCCTGTAGCTCCCAAAGACAGCAGAGATCCCGTACTTTCAAGGGTATTTAACTTGAGAAGCCCGATGTAACACAGAAGACAAAGATACACATTATCAGTTGGGCATTCTCAATTTTATCCCTTTAATAGAGTGCAGATACCACCTCTTCACCTCTGGCTGTCATGCAGCTGGGTGGTGACAATAAGCCCCGAATTATCTAGGGAGGATGCATGCTGTCTAGGGCTTTGCGAAACTAGAGAAGACTGCCACGTAAACGTGAGGTCACGATTACTGCACTGTTTTTTTAGTTTGGAGGCAAAGAGGAAATTAATTGGTATTTTAGATCAGAGCCAACCGACTGAGTACACTACAATTATGCCACCATGGTAACATGAGGAAAATTGCACACTGTTCTGTCATGTATTTACCAGCAAATGCTGGCAGAGAGAGAGGCCGACATCTCAAATATTTGAGGCTATCTAGTAACTAGGGCTTGACATATACTAATTATAGCCTAACAGTATTTATTTATCAAGATCATATAACTTTTACTCTGCTCTGAGGATCTGCCCTATTGAGCCCTTTGGCAGATGGACGTGGTGACTACTGAAAACCCTGAGGGAGAAGGTGAGTCATTGTGGATGACCTCTATCCAGCAGGGACTTTGAAGGGACTGGAAAGCTCTGCCCACTTATGCCAGTTTGAAATTAATTATGTGTCACTAGGACAGTAGGTTCCTGGGCACAGTTGACAAAGTATGTTTAAAATCTGATTAGCTTTGGTGAGTTGATGATTCCGTGTTCAAATAAATGGATTTAGTATACTCACTGGATCAACCAACTCCACAGTTTATTATTTTTCTTGGGCAGAAATTGAATGTAAAACCACATTAACATCACATTTGAGGTTATACATACTCACCGGTGAGGAAAACCAAAGAGATTGCTCCCCAGGCTATCATAACCCTGTCAGAGCATAAAGATATATATTTAAAGTGAACTATAAAACTTAATTCAAATCCACAGGAAAAAAAGTCCCTCACAGGCTCTTGAAAGTCAGATTGAGAGAAAATCAGTAAATCAGCCAGTATGATTTCCTAAAGCATTACAAAAATCCCAGTCTTTATTTTAGATCCAAATTTAAGCTCACACACATTTACTTAATAAGAAATGCCGGGAGCTCTCCGAAAAGTCTAGTTCAATTTAAGCTGACAGGGGAATTCCTGATGGACAGCAGGCTTTGTTCTCATTTCTTTAGTTAATATCACAGATGAGTAAAATGAGAGTTTATACCTAAGTGAATAATTGGAAATTATATAAAAGGATAACCAAAGAGTAGCTACTTTCTACTTTAAGAAGTTCAGGGGTGCCTGGGTGGCTCAGTCAGGTGAGTGTTCGACTTCAAGCTCAGTTCATGATCTCATGATTTGTGGGTTCAAGCCCCACATTGAGCTCTGTGCCTATAGCTCAGAGCTTGGACCCTGCTTTGGATTCAGGGTCTCCCCCTCTCTCTGCCCTGCCCCTGCTCATGCTTTGTCTCTCTCTCTCAAAAATAAGTAAACATTAAAAAAAAAAGTTCAAAGTTCATTACACTTAAGAAATGAAAAATTTCAGAGACCCAGAAGGCTAACACTAAGTGGAACATCATCTAATAAGAGTTTTTATATATATCATATTCTATACATCATGAGAGTAAAATTCCTTAAATCTTGAGTATGAAAGTAAATTGTTAGGTTTTTAACATACTACCACTGTGTCACAGTGGTTATTTCCCAAGTTGATTATAAAATATCACGGAAAAAAATTACAAAGTACTCTCATAATGGATCCTGAATTACAAAGTGATCTTTATAGACATTTTCCTTAAACTCAGGGAATAAATTTATAAGCATGGAAACTAAACACATCATAATATTTTGGCTGTAAAGTGAGATTTATTTTAAATCTCCAATACTTGTGCCACTAATGGGAGCAATAAACAATGGTTCACAGCATGAAAGGGACTAAACCCCATTCCTTGGGAAAAAAAAAAAAGAAAGAAAGAAATTGAATCCTGAGGATTTAGAGAAACCTTCCTCAGGGGCACCTGGGTGGCTCAGCTGGTTAAGCACTGATTTCAGCTCAGGTCATGATCTGGTGGTTCATGAGTTCAAGCCCTGCCTTGGGCTCTGTGCTGACAGCTCTGAGATTGCAGCCTGCTTTAGATTCTGTGTCTCCGCCTCTCTCTGCCCCTCCCCTGCTCAAGCTGCTCTCTCTCTCTCTCTCTCTCTCTCTCTCTCTCTCTCTCTCTCTCAAAAAATAAATGTTAAAAAAAATTTTAGAGGAGCCTCCCTCATCAATTCAAAAGCTACACAGTAGGCACATTTCTCTGGAGATGGAAAGGCCTGGGATATGAATACAGCCAACATTTGCAGATCCTGGGTCACAAGAACATGTGGCTGGGTGTGGGGAGAAGCACAGAGACACTGCTCACATACAGCGCTTGAATGCTCCTAGGAAGCAAGGCTCTCGTGAGACGGAAGGGAATGGGGCTGCCATTCTGTTCACTCAGCCCAAAGTCCATGAAACATGGGAGGACTGTGGTGATCCTGAGCAGTGCCAAGTGGTACGTACAGAAAGGCAGTAAGGCCTGTGAAACTAAAATCACCACAGGGCAGAGAGATAAACCGGCGAGAGAGCCCGTGCAACAAGCCAACTGCTGGGAAAGGGAGCGATGGCACTTGGGTCCATGAGATAGCACTACCGTTGACAGCATGTCACTGGAACTGTTCTCACATGGCCTTCCGGAGGCCAGTCTCCTATTCTGGGGAAGGTGGTGAGCTTACACATGTGGTAGCCTGTATGAAGATGTCCCCGTGTCCCCCGTCTCCCGGTATTCACACTCCTGTCTATTCTCTTCCCACAGTCGTCCTGGATGGGTCTGTATGGCCAAAAGAATATGGCAGAAGGGATGTCACTCCTGAGAGTGGGTCATAAGAGACATCTTGGTTACACTTTCTCTCTCATGGATCACTTACTCTGCAAGACGCCAGCCATCATGTCATGACAGCCTTGTGAAAACATCCACAGAATGAGGAACTAAATAAAGACTTTTGCCCACAGCCATGTGGGTGGGCTTGGCAGAGGGTCCCCTAGCTTAGTCAGGCTTTTAGAGTACTGCGGTTTGGGCTGACAGTGTAACTACACATCATGGAACGGCCAGAACCACTCAACTAAGCTGCCCCTAGATTCTGTCCCCTAGCAACTGTGTGATAGAGTAATATTCGTCTTCAGCTGCAAGGCCTTGGGGTAATTTCTTGCGTGACAATAGCTAACTAATACAGTTGTAATGCTCCATTTTGGAAAAGAAGGGGTTAGAAACTATCTTCTTACTTTACAAAATCCCTAGAGCGGGAACAGGAATCTCTACCAGATGAGCTGGAGTCGCAGAATCAGACACATTACCTCAGACACGAGCAACAAAATTAGCCCTATGAACATGAATTCATCCCAAATGTCGTTTTGTTATATAGAGAGGAGAAAGAGAGGGGGGAGAGAGAGAGGAGGAAAAAACCAAAAAAATAATTACCACCGCAACAAAAAAGCTACCAGATGGGCAAGGTAATTCCACTACAGCAAATGAGATGCTTCCAGAATTTCTCAGTTTGCACTCTGCCAAATTTCATAGCATAGAAAATCTATGAGAACTATTTCTATACTGAAAAGAAAATATAGTATGTTAATATCTTAGCAATGATGACAGAGATAAAGAAATAATTCTGTATATGATATCCAATAAGGAGAAAATGACTACTTCTGTATTCAAGGAAACTTCTTCTGTTTCTTCCCTAATTTCTGCCATCATGCTCCATAAATGTATCCACATAGAAATTTGAAAAATATCATCGAATGTCTCACTGAGCAATATTTTCTAGCACAATGAATTCATTACACCTCACTTATTTTTCTAGGTGGATATAGTGTAAATCACAGATTTGGGATTAAAATCTAATCAACATAATGACTGTGAAGTTGACAATTGCCTGGAATCTTTTCAAACTTTAAAGGCTATGAAAAATAAATAAATAAAGGCCATGAAGCTGGGGTTCTGGGTGGCTCAGCAGATTAAGTGACTGACTCTTGGTTTTGGCTTAGGGCATGATCTCATGGTTCGGGGATTGGACCCCTCTGCACTGACAGTGCAAAGCCTGCTTGGGGTTCTCTTGCCTTCTCTCTCTGTCCCTCTCCTGCTCGAGCTCTCTCCCTCTCAGAGTAAATAAACATTAAAAAAATAATAATAGGGGCACCTGGGTGGCTCAGCTGGTTGGGTGACCAACTTGGGCTCAGGCCATGATCTCACAGTTTGTGGGTTTGAGCCCCGCATTGGGCTCTGTGCTGTCAGCTCAGAGCCTGGAGTCTGCTTCAGAGTCTGTACCTCCTCCTCTCTCTGACCCTCCTCTGCTTGTGCTGTCTCTCTCTGTCTCTCAAAAATAAATAAAAAAACATAAGAATAAAAATACTAAAGGCAGGGCACCTGAGTGGCTCAGTTGGTTAAGTGTTCGACTTAGGCTCTGGTCATGATCTCACAGTCTGTGGTGAGTTCAAGCCCCACACTGGGCTCTGTGCTGACAGCTTGGAGCCTGGAGCCTGCTTTGGATTCTGTGTCTACAGCTCTCTCTCTTCTCATCCCCGGCTTGTTTTTTCTCTCTCTCTCTCAAAAATAAATAACATTAAAAAAAGTAAGGCTATGATTCTGCAAAGAATATCAAGATGGGCCACTGGACAGGGATGTCAGGAAGCACAGGTCACTGGCTCTTGCCCCGCTCCCTCTGCTGATAACGGAAGAAATGCAGGAGGTCCCAACAGCCTGTGGAAAGGTGCTCAGTGGAGCAGTCTGATGCTAGCACCCAAACAAGAAACAGGCAGCCGTGACTGAACAAACACATGAACAAACCCTCTTCGAGCACATGATGAGTGTCAGGCATTGTGCTGGGTACTTTTTATTTTTTTATTGTTTATTTATTTTTGAGAAAGAGAGAGAGAAACAGAGAATGCGAGCAGCATAGGGCAGAGAATCCTAATCAGGCTCTGTGCTGCCAGCGCAAGCCCAAGGCAGGGCTTGAGGTCACAAACAGTGAGGTTGCAACCTGAGCCGAAACCAAGGGTCAGACGCTTAACCGGCTGAGCCCCCCATGTGCCCCACGCCAGGTGTCTTCTTATATCGGGGAGTCTTCCTGACAACTCTGTGGGGCACATGTCACTGCAACTGTCCCTCTGAAGAAACTAGGACTCCCAAGGTCAAAGAGGTAAAATGTGAAGATCCAAATGACATAATTGTATACTGATTACTCTTTTAACAAATATTCACCATGCACCTATTCTGTGCAGACCTCCATCATTGTGGTTTTCTTCCCGGAGTATAATACGTGTCCAATGTCCAGTCTGATTATAACTCCTTAAATTCCGGAACTGGGGTTGATACCTGCTTCTTTACCTAACAAATGCCTGGCACATACCTAAAGACTAAGTAATTTAAATTTGTTATTAGTAAAAAATAAATAAATAAAAACAAAAACTAAGTGTTACATTTTTTGGCTTGATTTTTCTGCTAGGTAGATACACTACCAGATCTCAAAGAAAAACTGGTAAAGAAAAGGGGCATCCTAAAAAAGACGTTTTGGCATTACTTTACTTGAAGAGGCTTTTATTAATGCTAAAAAATGATTGGCATAATTTATATTTCATTAGCCCAAGATGCTTTAGTAAGAAAACTCATTCATGCTAATGTGGGAGATTTGATATAAAACAAATGAGGAGAATGTGGGTTGGGAAAAGAAAAGGCATTCTATTGTAATAGGAAAAAAGGAGAAATGGAGACTTGTGAAAAAGCCTTTTCTATGCTGTTAACTAAATTCAGAGGATAATAACTTGATGTAATATATATGACCCTCTAAAATGGCATTTGCTTGCAGTCTGAATTCAACAGGCTGTAATGTATTATTTATTCACAAATTACTGCAAAGCTGGCTCTGGTTCCTAGGACATTGTCTAGACTCCTCAGACTCCTCTAAGGCTGTATGGCAGGCTAGAGGCTAAAGCTATTTTTAAAAATTCTTCTTTTCTTCTAAGGAGAGAGAGAGAGAAAGAGACAGAGAGAGGAAGAGAGAGAGACAGAGAGAGATCTTCTAGAGTTACTTGAGGCCAAATGAGCTATAAGGCAGGGTTGGGGGGACAAACAAGCTTATCAGTCCACTGATTAGTCCACTTGTCATTCTTTAAAGCCCTAATTCTTTATTTTAAAATGTCCATAAATTCCAAAGACTGTAGTTCTGAAAGGCCTCTACAGCTGAAGATTGCTAAAAGGAGGAGAAAAATGAAGAGATCTTCTTGGAGACCCGACCCATCATTTAGCCCAAACTTCATTCTGAGTGTGAGTCTGAGATCAAATTTGATCTGCTTAGAGGCCCAGCTAGCTCTTGGGAGAAATCTGGAGAAAGCCTCTCTTTTCTTATCCAGACCTCCACTTTTCATCTGTTTCTTAATTATCTCCATGGACCTGGACCTGCGGGCACACGGTCCCTTTACCAACATGAGAACACCCTGGAGACACATTAATTTAAGCCTGGTTTGGGGACAGACTTGATAAGAAAGGTCATTTTTTCTGTCACCCTTTCCTGGCTCCAGTCCCAGGGATAAGTCAGTGCTCCCCTGCCTCATTTTTCCTACAACCAGAACAAAGTGCGAATAAAAATCAACCACCCTATTCTTTAGATAGAATGGAGTTTTGGTTAGAGCTGACTCAAATATTGCCTCCTCTGGGAAAACTTCCCTGAGCAGTCTCTTGCGCTCCTCACAGACTGATTTACATGTTCCCTTTTTATACTCCCATTGTACCATATTAATATGTCTGGTACTGTACTTATAACACTGGGCAAGACTTTGTGGCTCATTCATCTCACCTTTGTAAGCTTCTGGGGAGAACAATGTTTTGTTCATCTTAGACTTGAGCATTTAGCCTGGTTCCTGGAAAGCTAGTGTAAGTTACAAGAGCAGACTCTAAGGCAGACTGCCTGGGATAACATCTCAGCCCCTCCTCAGCCAACTTAGGTCATCTCTTAGTGCCTCAGTTTCCTTGTTTGTTAAATATGGGTAGTTGTAATACCAACTTCATAGCTTTATGAAGATTAAATGGAATAATGTACATAAAAAAACTTAGAATAGGGCCTGGCACAATGGAAACCTCTCAAAAAATGTTGGCTAGTATTTTTGCTTTACGTAGTATGTACACAAACTTTTGTTAAAACACTTGATATCACTGGAGGTCTACATCCAAGACAGCTGCGGTTACAGGAGTGTGTATGGATGAAACACTGAACTTGAATTCACACAATCACCTCCTTTCATACTACTTCTCATTTCACTATATTGCATTCAACAATATTCTAAGTGCTCTGTGTGTGTGAAACTAAAAAAAGTATCACTGCATTCTGAATTCCAAATAATTGACCTATGAACTTTTGATTCATTGGCATACAGCTCATTCATAAATTGAAAAGCTCCTGTGTTCTACTAGAAGATGGTTGATAAAACTATATGAATGATATATTGAGGAACAATTCCACTGGAGAAAGATCATACCTTCATGATTTATTTGAGCTCCTTTTGTCTTGCACCCAGTTTAAAATCAACTTAGAATGTATGCGAGGAACACCATCGAGGTCGCCCCAGTATTGCAAATATATCACTAACATATAGACTTTGGAATTGTGAAGCTCTCTGCAAATCAAAGAAAACTATCAGTTTTCTGCACCTTAATGATTAATCCACACTCCGTGCAGAGCCTGATTTGGAGCTCTGGATCCCACAACCCTGGGATCATGACCTGAGCTAAAATCAAGAGTCAGATGCTCAACTGACTGAGCCACCCACATGGTCCTTAATGCCTTTTAAAATTCATGCCTAGAATCATACATTTTAAGCAACAAAGTATCACTCTTAAAAATTTTTCCTTGAGGCACCTGGGTGACTCAGTGGGTTAAATGTCTGACTCTTGGTTTTGGCTCAGGTCATAATCTCGTGGCTTTGTGGGATCTGGCAGCACAGAGCCTGCTTGGGATTCTCTCTCCCGCCCTTTCTTGCTGCCCCTCCTCCACTTGTGCTGTCTTGGTTTCTCTCAAAATAAATAAACTTTAAAAAAAAAAAAAAACTTTTTCCTCCATTCTCCAAAAGATATGAAACCAAAAAACACTGTTTTGTATACTTTTTACAGAATAATTATCAAAGTTGCAATTACAACACCAAGGGAGCATTGAATCACCGTGGACATTCCACCATAGCTAGGTAGTATTTTCAGTCTGATTCTACAGTCAGAGAACCTATAAGCGACAAAGGACAGCAAACTTCAATTACAGGGTGTAAATGGTATTGCAAGAAATTAAATCAGAGTTTGGCTTTGGGTTTTACATATCTTCACCCCATTAAACTAATTCACACTGAGAACTAACTTGGTCTTATCAGAGCAAGATACTGGACCTACTTCATGATGTGCAGTACAGAGAGAAAATATAATTAGCTTTAACAAGTGTTGACATCAAGTCATGGGTGACTGACTTCTAAACAATTATGGAGGGCAATTAAATTTTTATATTATTATTTTTACATATTTTTATTTTTTAAAATTCATGATTGTTTCCTAAAATATCCCTTGGTGTCCCAGGCAAAGAAAGAGTAGTAGGTTGGACGGATCATGTTACTAACCCAATTCGTTATTTTTATAAAAGAAACCAGATGTTTGGATTTAAGAAATAAGAAAAGGGGGGGGAGCCTAGGTGACTCTGTTAGTTAAGCTGATTTTGGCTCAGGTCATGATCTCATTGTCAAGCCGCATCAGGCTCCACCCTGGGCGTGGAACCTGCTTAAGATTCCCCATCTCTCTCTCCCTCTTCCCCCCACTCATGAAGCAAGAAATAAAAGGATTTTGTATGGCTAAATTAACATTTGGGAAAATAATGCTTGCTATGGCTTTTTCTCTTCAGAATTTTATAAGGTAAAGTAGCTCATGTTGGCTAAGTACTTTAAATTTTTCAGAAAAAATGAACTAGTAATTTTTTAAATTGCACCCCAAATAGCAAAGTTATAATTTTTCTATAGTGGGGATTGTTACCTTCATAGGTTTTTATATTTAACTTTTAAACATATACTTGGCTCCTTAAAGTTATTAATACCTAAAGAAACAAGTGCTGTTTAATAACCCATTTAATGATTTCTGGAAAATTCAGGTTTTAAACATCTAAGGATGGAATAAGAAATTACAGATTTATTATTATCCACATTGTTTTGTAGTGGCAAAAAGTTGAAGAATAAAATTAAAAGAAACCTCATTAAACAGCTCTCATTTCATTTCTTAGATTTAATTAAATCAAGAGTCATTTCTCATCTTTGAGTTTACATAAGAGGTTTCCCAGAAGAAAGAAAGCAAAACGAAACTGGTATTAGGATGAAAAGAAATCTGCTTTGCTAAGAGTGTTCTAGCTCCAAAAAATGTTTGCTGTAAAGCCTTCTTGCCTTCGGGTCTCCTCCAAATCTTTTGGCCAGGAAAAGAGCTGAGGTTTGTCTCTTAATACGGTCCTCTGCACCAGAGCAAGGCAGATTTAATTTTCCTTTAGCACTTTAGAGGATGAGTACAAAGAAGTCAGCCTACTGATATATAGGGTAGGTGATCTGGAATTTCCTTACGCACTTTTAATCATGTAGCCATACATATAAATATTTTTTAAAGTTTCTCAATATTTAACTTAAATTAAGACTCTTTTTTTTCTCTACTTTTATTGACAAATGAGAACAATTAGCATTGTTCTTTATGTCCCCCTTTTTATCTTTCTTCCTGACTGAACAGATCTGTTAACCTCAATATATATATATTTTTCTTGAAGACTGGGAATATAAGACAGTCACTGTTATCCTTTGAACTACACACTATTTGCCTTCAGATAATTGATACCCATCTCTTCTAAAAAAATGCAATAATCTGACTGGTTATGCAGTAAACATGTGAACCCCAAAACTTACAGTTTGGAGTTCTATTAGATGATGCTTTTTCAGTTTTCTTGTTGTATAGTCTGGCATTGGCTTCTTCCTTCTTGAATAAATTAGTTTTTGCTTTTCTTTGACATAATGACAGCTCCTTTTTCCCCTCCCCCCAAATTAAAATTAATTATACTCTTTCAAAGAGTTCTCTATTACCTTTCATTTTTGACTGACATCCTACTTACTGCAGTCCTCAAGAAATCAATGAATATATTAATTGGAATTAGACTTGGCACTTGTCTCTAAGGAACTCAACTCAATAGTTCTTCATGGCCTTAGATGGAATTTTTTCATAACTTCAAAAAAGATTTTTTGAAAAAACCAACTGTGTATTCTTAGGTCATTCCTTTAAACCCATGTTTTTTGGGTTTCTAGATAGAGAAATAAGGGTAGAATAAAACAAATCTGACCAGAATTAAGAGCATTAAAGCATTTTTAAAAAACCTAACAAGTTAATGATTGTTATACAAAGAAACGGAATGACTACTTTAGGTAATATAAACACAAAAGAACGGTGTATTTCTTCTCAGTCATAAGACTCAATTTGAGGCGCAAACGAATGAGGAAAAAATGGTGCTAAAAAAGCCTGACCATATATTCAAGAAATTTGGTCTTTTCCTGTTCCTAAAATTCAGAACATTCTATTTTTCTTTGGAGTTCCAATAAGTCAGGCCCAGAAACCTCATCTCATATGAAAACGAGTAATGACCAGATAAAGAATGGAAGATGGCTCAGTCTGAAAGACTGAGTTGGAGTTCTGGCTCTACCATTTAATAGCTGTGACTTTTATCTTTTTGAGTTTCAATTTCTATATCTGTAACATGGGTATAATATCACTAAACATAATAGGGTTGACAAGATTTAAAATAAAGGCATGTGGGGTATCCAGCTGATGGAGTCTGTGGAGCATGCAGCAATCAGTCATGAGTTCGAGCTCAATGTTGTGAGTAGAGATTATTTAATAAATAAAGGCTTAAAAAATAAAATAAAATAGGGGCCCCTGAGTGGCTGAATTGGCTACGCATCTGACTTCAGCTCAGGTCACAATCTCGCAGTTGTGGGTTCGAGCCCTGCATTAGGCTCTGTGCTGACAGCTCAGAGCCTGGAGCCTGCTTCAGATTCTGGGTCTCTCTTTCTCTCTGCCCCTCCCCCACTCACACTGTCTCTCTCTCAAAATAAAATAAAGACATAAAAAAAGAGGAAAAAAAAAGAAAAAAGAAATAACTAAGTGGAACAATAAAACTCCTTGATCTGAAATTTTAAAGTAAATAAGTTATGGAATAAAACTAGTAAGAGGTAAATAGAATGGTGGAATTATAAAAACCCATATGAAAATTACGATACTATTAATAATTTCCATTTTCCTCTTGGCTATGATGTTGAGATTATGTTTCATATTCACTGAAGGGAGAAATTACCTAAACTTGAAAAGTCAAATAAAATAAAAACAAAAATATACTTCCATTTTCCAGAAGTTTTATCAGAAAAGTATTTCAATGAAGGACCTTTCAGTCAGTCATTAGAGGTGACTTGTTTAAGTGCCTACTGTATGTCAACTGCCATACCAGTGGCAGAGGACATACAGAGAAGGTGAAAGAATACTTATTAAAGGTACAGTACAGGTCAGGTGGTGTCAGGCATATACCACCGTATCTGCTTGCTAGGGTGTCTTAACAAAATACCATCAGCTTGGTGACAAACAACAGAGATTTACTTCTTCACAATCCTGGAGGCTGCGAGTCTAAGATCAATGTTCAGGCAGAGCAGGCTTCCCTGGAGCTTCTCGGCTAGGCTTATAGTTGGCTACCTTCTCTTGCTGTGTCTTTACACAGTTGTTCCTCTGTGCAAGCGCAGCCCTGGGGTCTGCATGTCAATACATTTCCTCTTCCTACAAAGACACCAGTAGGGCTGCATTAGAGCCCACCCTAATGGCTTCATTTTAACTTAATCACCTCTTTAAGGACCCTATTTCCAAATATAGGGTACTGGGTACTCCGGATCAGAGTTTCAAAATAAGAATTCTGGGAGAATACAATTCAGCCCATAAGAAACAAGATCTCATTTCATCATTGCCCTGTTTTACAAATAAGGGCCTAAGCTTTGAGAGAATAACTCACTCGATAAATGTCACAGAGCCAGAAAGCGGTAGAAACAAAATTTTAATTCAGGTCTCATTATGAGAGCACCAAAGGTATGTTCTTTCTTCTATTCACACTTCCTCAAAGTATTTATTAGAAATCTAATTGGAGGGGTACCTGGGTGGCTCAGTCAGTTGAGTGTCTGACTCTTGATTTTGTCTAAGCTCATGATCTCACGATTTGTGGGATCAAGCCCCGTACTGGGCTCTGCACTGTCAGTGCTTGGGATTCTCTCTATCCTTCTCTCTCTACCCCTTCTCCCTGCTTGTGCACGCTCTCTCACTCTCTTTCTCTCTCTCAAAAGAAATAAACATTAAAATACCCCCAAATCTAACTGGAAAGACAAAGTACTGATTCGTGAAATTTTAAATCTGGGGGTTATTGATAAAGAGGCTCTTATTCACTGGACTTGTACCATTACACGGAAAGAATGGGTTCAGGGTCACTACACATTTACATAATATTTATTACATGTTAGGCTGGGTTCTTTAACAAAAGAGTCTACTGATTCCCTTACGTGAGGAATTGCTGATTGGCAAACAGGAATAGTCTTGACAGTCTTGGACCAAAGCCTATACATGATCCTAAGTCAATATCGAATACAAGAGAGCTTTCCAAAATAAGAATCTTAGACACATCTGCCTTTTAAATCTCCTTTTTTTCTGTCATTTGGGTGGAGGCTGTGTGCAGGTTCACATGTATCAAATCCCTCATCTGCTTTATAACATTCTACCTCATTTGCAATCCACATTGATAATCTACCTCACTGGTAATGTTAGTGGGCTTGCTTTCAGCTCTACAACGTCTCAGAGTGAAAGGCAAAAGCCCTATGCACTGTCTCTTAAGACTCCCGGAGCGCCTGAGTGGCTCAGTCGGTTGGGCCTCCAACTTCGGCTCAGGTCAGATCTCACAGTTGTGGGTTCAAGCCCCGCGTCGGGCTCTGTGCTGACAGCTAGCTCAGAGGCTGGAGCCTGCTTCTGGTTCTGTGTCTCCTTCTCTCTCTGCCCCTCCCCCTCTCTGCTCTGTCTCTCTCTGTATCAAAAATAAATAAAACATTAAAAAAATTAAAAAAAAAAAAAGACTCCCACCTGTGTGTCCAGGAATGAGTGTCAAGCTAGGTTGTGGTCAGCCTGGCACCTGCCCTCAATGAGCTCATATTATTGTTTAAAGTTTGTTGAAAGTACCACAACCTGTATTCTCTAACTGCGTTTTATGGATCTTTACTCTATGTTAAACTGTAATTAATAAGTAATTTATATTCCCAGACTATTTTATAAAGTTTCCAAAGAAGACCGTTCCAAAGAAAACCAAGCATCCTGGGGAGCAAGGCATATGTCCAGGACCCTAGTACAAACCAACTCTTACACAAAAGTTATCAGGGGGCGCCTGGGTGGCTCAGTCGGTTAAACGTCCGGCTTCGGCTCAGGTCATGATCTCACAGTCCATGGGTTCGAGCCCTGCATTGGGCTCTGTGCTGACAGCTCAGATCCTGGAGCCTGCTTCAGATTCTGTGTCTCCCTCTCTCTCTGATCCTCCCCTGCTTGTGCTGTCTCTCTCTGTCTCTCAAAAATAAATAAAAATCATACAATAAAAAAAAAAAAAAGTTATCAGACTCCTGAATGATGTGAAAGATGTGCTCCCTATACCAGCAGGAAAGGAATGGAGAGGGACAATGGTGGAAAAGTAACTAAAATATACGGGGAGACTAAAAAAAGATAAGAATTATTTAAATGTGGTCTGTGTGTAAAGATTACTCTCAACGTTGACTCCCCTTCTCTGGTGATAATGAAACAAACTTCATAAAGGTAAGCTGCCTGTCTTTGTTCAATTCAGTATATAAACTCTCTTAAGCCTAGCCACTTCTTTGGGTCTTCATTTTCCTATGGGGGTCCCAGGTGTGTGTTAAAATCTATGTGCTTTCCTCTTGTTAATCTGCTTTATGTCAATTTGATTGTGAGCCCCAGCCAGAGACTCTAGGAAGGTAAAGTTTTGCTACACACCCACACACACCCACCCACCCACCCACACACACACACACTGTGTGTATATATACCACTGTCCACTTATTATAGGGGCCAAGAACTGCTCTCAAGAGGGCTAAATTCCAGAGATCCATTAATTTGGTTTTTTTAATGAGGTAAGTTCTTTGAATATCAATTATATCATTTTAAAAAACAAGTACAAAAGCACATTTCAAGGTTTGATCTGATTTTTAGTATTCTCTCTACTTCTTTCCTAACGTATGAACGTTCAACAGTGGTTCTTATCAATAATGGGAATTCAGTTGTGATTTTTCAAACTGTCTCAGTTGGGTTAAGAGGGTGGAAGAGGTGGGAGCTGCATCATCAGAATCATGGAGAAAAATGGAAGAGTGGCCAAAGAAGTAATGTACATAGTTTAAAAACAAAGCAGTGCTTTTCTCCAGCATTTAAATGTGTTTTTAGTTATAGTAATTTAATGTTTTCAAGTTTCAAATGAATATTAAATATGTTCTTTACAAAAAGAAGTCAAGAAACACCAATCTAAGGGAATTTTTGACAATCTGAAGAAATGAGATTTCATTTTTTTCCACAAAAAGTGCACTAAGAGAAACTTATTATTTTGAATTGAACAGACTTAGTAGCCAACTAACCCATAATACACTTATTCAATAAATAAACACAGAGAGCAAGGTAATGTCCTTACAGAATTGTGTTCGGGAACTGAATAGCATGACGATCTAAACTGCGAGTGGAAAAGTAAATGTCCAAACACAGTATGACATTTTCCCGACTCTGAGCACGTATAGTTTTAATCTGACGCTTTGTGTTTCCAGTGGTTTTTAGCTTTGTAAACTTTCAAAGAAAGATTTACTTATTATCTCCCCTCATCTCCACCTCCTGGTGCCTTCTATAAAATAATATAAAACTGGGGAAACATGGTCAGGTCGAGAATTGCTGTGACCCCTGAATTTCTCCTTCATCAAGCTGAGTATCCAAAGACAAGTAAGATTTTCAATTTAGACTTTTCTGGCTTTTGGTCCCAGAACCACCTCACTCCAAGACTTCTTCAGAGAACATAATATTTCCCATCTGCTATCAGGTTCAAACCAATCAGTTCTCACAGCTGGAAACAAAATGAAAGAATGTCTATAGTGCACGCCCTCCCCCCAGCCCCAGCCCAGAGGATCTAGTGCGTATGTGACGTGAAGTGCCCTGATGCCCGGAAGTCCAAGGGATACCTACCTCTAGTTTCAGAACATCATGCTGAAGTTTACGCTGAAATTCAAGGAAGTTTTTGATTGTTAGCTTTCCCTTAAGATCAGCTCCAAAGAAGTAGGTCGTGAGGGCTGAGCACAGGCCAGACTTGAGGGTGTTGCCGGTGGTAGGACGGTCTCTGTGGCGCATACCCATACTGGTTTGGGAGCGGATGATGCTCTGAACCTGAACGAGAAGCAAACCCCCATACAGAAAAACACAAGAACAACATGGGGCACTTTGGTAGTTCAGTTGTCTAAGTGTCAGACTCTTGATTTCAGCTCAGGTCATGATCCCAGGGTTGTGGGATCAAGTCGTGTGTTGGGCTCTGTGCTGAGCATGAAGCCTGCTTAAGATTCTTTCTCTCTCTCTCTCTCTCTCTCTGCCCATCTGCCCCTCATCCCCACTCGTGCACTCTCTCTCTAAAATAAAATTTATTATTTAAAAAATTTTTTTTAATTTTTGAGAGAGAGACAGCGTGAGCAGAGGGGGGTCAGAGAGAGAGGGAGACACAGAATCTGAAGACAGGCTCCAGGCTCTGAGCTAGCTGTCAGCACAGAGCCTGACGCCAGGCTTGAACCCACGAACTGGGAGGTCATAACCTGAGCAGAAGCCAGATGCTCAACTGACTGAGCCACCCAGGTGCCCCTCTAAAATAAAATAAAATAAAATTTAAAAAAAGTAACCAACTATTGATTGCTTATTATTTGCCTACATTGTGCTATACTTGTATTTTATTGCTTACAACAATCCTCTAAGTCTTATGATTATTCTTGTTTTACAGATGAGGAATTGAAGGCATAGTCCTTCATACTTAATAATTTGTTCCAGGTCAAGTAGATAGCAAGTAGCAGAACTAGGATTCGAACACAGATGCTTCACACCTTTATCACTGAGATGCTCTTACAAATCTTTCTCCAGAAAAGAGTATGCATTTGTTTTTGAGGCTCAAAACCTCTCACACAACACTAAAATAATCATTAACCTCACAGTAATACATTCCATATCTCAGGAGACTTGTAATGTTTTTTTTGTTTTGTTTTGTTTTGAGAGAGACAGAGAAAGACAGCATGAGCAGGGAAGGGTCAGAAAGAGAGGAAGATACAGAATAGGAAGCAGGCTCCAGGCTCTGAGCTGTCCAGTACAGAGCCTGATGTGGGGCCTGAACCCACGAACCATGAGATCATGACCTGAGCTGAAGCGGAAGCTTAACAGACTGAGCTACCCAGGCGCCCCACAGGAGACTTTTAAAAACATCACGCTTCTCACTGCTGACTCGCTAGTTATGACAAAAGGCAGCACAGCTACTGGTAAGTACTGACATCTAAGAGAGAGAGCACATTCAGTAGACTGATAAATGAAATACAAAGTTGAGAGAAAATAATTCCCCAAGAAAAGTTGGAGAATTAGCTTAATCTTTGAGAAGTTTTAAATGAGCTTTTTGAGAAACAATAAATTCTGGAACTAGCAACCATGGCCTAACTATAGAAATGAGCTTTTTGAAGCAAGTCTATGATTGTTAATAGCTTTTTTTTTAAAACTTGTTTCTGCAGTCTTTTCTATCTCTTTACAAGCTAAAAGAGCAAGTATTCAGAATAATTAAACTTGGGATATGTAAAAATAAATAATAAAAGTATGTTATATACATAAACAATACTTACAGCTTTGTGGGTGGTGGTTTTTAAATTGCCAAATTAGAAAAGCAGAACACTTAAAAACATAAGAGTTATAACAACAGATTTACCCTAGTTAAATGTCTTACTTATTTTATTTATTATCTGTGACCATAAAGAAGATTTGGTACAATTTAGTCTGTGGCTCTGTAAAGAGTGAAGAGGTTTACCTAGACAAGGGGTCAGGAGACGCGGGTCTGATTCTGTTGTTCTGCAGTGAGAACAGAGTTTATGCAGGTCACTTAAACTCTTTGGGCCTTAACTTTTTTCACTGGAGAACTTCACGGTTAGAGTCTATGGTCTCTAAGTCTCCTTGTAACTCTAGGTTAGTATCATACATGTTTTTTGTATGATTTCTTCAGGGTTCATGTTTTATCATGGTAATAAGATTAGTTGACATTTATTTCTTACACACAGAGAGATCTGAAAGACAAGTATACAGCAGATTTTTCAATTGCTTAGGCTGAAGATTTTAGACTTTAAATTGAATACAAGATAATCAGAACATTTTCAGGAGGCCTTGGGTGGCTCTCTTGGTTAAGCGTCCGACTCTTCATTTTGGCTCAGGTCATGATTTCATGGTCAGCCCCACATAGGGCTCTGTGATGGGTGTGGAGCCTGCTTAGGATTCTCTCTCTGCTCCTCCCCTACATGCTCGCTCTCTCTCTCTCAAAAAAAAAAAAAAAAAGAATATTTTCTGTTGTTTTGAAGGCAATACACAACTCATTTATCTGCCTGATTGTGAGAACTGAAGACTTTTCCAGTAGCAGTGAACCAGAACTGAGAATCCGCAGCAGGACCTGCCAAGATTTACATTTTGCCTGTGGCTATAAACACTGCAGCTTGAATCCTTCCTGTGGTGGAAACTGTGTATGTCAGCTTCAGAAGTGTGGTGCTGAGAATGTGTGTTAAGTGGGAAAAAAGGAATGTTTTTAGGTAAAATTAACTAGCTCAGGCTATATCATCTTTTCATTAGTAATTAATAGCATAGTCTAAATACTATCCCATTATATGTATTTTAAATACTAGATTTTGTGTGTGTGGGGGGGGTGAGAGAATGTTTTCTCATAATTTCTCAGTTGGAAAATATTTCCTTAAAATATTTTTATTTAGATAATTTCTTAAGGGTATAACATGAGAATCAAACATCAATTCAACTAGTCATGTGAATGCTTACTATATGCTGTATGATGTGGAGAAAATAAAAAATATATAGAAAACATTTCATTCTTTTTCCTCTGTCTCACAAATGGGTTATTATTTCTCATACTTTCCTGCTTAAAAAAAAAACCATTTCTGTCATGGCATTGGGTGAATAGAGCCCAAGCAGTTATGAGGGTTTTTTTTTAAGTTTATTTATTTATTTTGAGAGAGAAAGAGATTATGTATGTGCATGCATGAGCAAGGGGGGAGCAGAGACAGAGGGAGAGAGAGAATCCCAAGCAGGCTCAGCGCTGTTAACACAGAGCCTGATGCGAGGCTCAATCTCACAAATCGAACTGTGAGATCATTACCTGACCTGAAATCAAGAGTTGTAGGCTTAACTGACTAAGCCACCCAAGTACCCCATGAGGCTTTTTATTTTAGCTATCTTTTGTTAAGTTAGTTCTGTGTTATGATCTGTTATGAAATGGGTTACAAGAAAGGATCTGTGGTGATAGAAACGTCAGAGAAAACTCACACAGTATTTAACGGTTGATTAATGTCTTTTAGTAATATGTGTTTATGCATGATCAAAGTGATTTCTGGAAACAGGGCATCTGGGTAGCTCAGTTGAGTGTCTGAATTTGGATCAGGTAATGATTTCATGGTTTGTGGTTTTGAGCATTGGGCTCTGTGCTGACAGCTCAGAACCTGGAATCTGCCTTCAGATTCTGTATGCCTCCCTCTCCTTCTCTGCTCATGCCCTATCTCTCTCTCTCTCTCTCAAAAATAAACATTAAAAATAATAAAAAGTAAAGTTAAAAAAATGATTTTTGGAAAAAAGATGAATCAAAGAATAATAATAGCTATTAGTTTGCTTTATGCAACATTAACTTTAAAATATGTGAGGTGTGGGGCGCCTGGGTGGCTCAGTCAGTTAAGCATCTGGCTTCGGCTCAGGTCATGATCTCAGTTTGTGGGATCGAGCCCCGTGTCAGGCTCTTTGCTGATAGCTCAGACCCTGGAGCCTGTTTCCGATTCTGTATCTCCCACTCTCTCTGACCCTCCCTTGCTCGCACGGTCTCTCTCTGTCCTTCAATTAAAAAAAATATACGTGAGGTCTTTCTTACTGGTTCTCTAACTTTTTTTTATAAGCTTGACAAATATGCTATTAAGGAAACATCTGTTTCCCTGAGAAATCAGAGCAAAGTTTGAATGTTTGGAATCCTGGAGCACTTTCAACTTAATAAATTATTATATTTCCCAAGAATGTAAAATATATAACGATGAAACAGAGAAACTTCTAAAGAGAGCCATTCAGCCATGAGCTACCTTATAATTTGTTGTCTAAAAGGGTTTTTGTATCAAGATTCCTTGTGATCAATATTACAAGTTGTGCTAGTTTAAGAAGGCCAGTTACCCAAGGGATCACGTTAGATGAAATTAGCAAATTAGCACTCCCTTCTCTAACAAGTGAATGGAATAGTGAACCGACTGCTCCAAGTCATTTTGCATGTCAGCATCAATGCCAGAAATAAGACCTATCTGCTCTCAATTCAAATCTAGAGTTTAGCATCTATAAGAAGAGTAGAGAAGTTATGGCAATTTTGCTTCTGAGAGGTGAAGGAAGCCCCCAGTTTGCATTAGCAGGATTGGGGCTCTCAGTTTTTCTGGCTTAAAAAACCACAAGGACAGAATCTGGAGCAACTATCCCCATTGGAAAGTCAGGGGGAGATCCTGAAAAGAAGAAAGCCAAAGATGGGGAGCCCCACATTCTATATATAAACTCTAGCCAAATCCAGTTGAGTGAATCACATGTAAAACAAAATGTTAGTACTCTTCAGATGAATATAGCAAAATCTAAAGTGTACTACGTGTCATTCATAGTATCTAGACAAAAATCCAAAATTATTTGACATATGAAGAAATTGGGAAATATGGCTCATCCTTCAGAGAAGAGACAATGGAGATTAACCCCGAGATGACCCAAGTATTAGAAATTAGTAGACAAGAATTTTAAAACAGTTAAATAATAGTGTTCAAGTATATAACATATACTTATGAATAAGGAAAAGATAGGACGTTTCAGATGAGAAAGAAAACTATATAAAAAATGAAATGGAAGTTCTAAAACAGAAACATGCAGTACCTGAAATAAAAATTTACTGGATTGACTTAATAGAATTGCTATAACCAAAGAAAGAATCACTTAATATGAAGATAAATCAAGAGAAACGACACAGCTTGAATAGCAGAGAGGAAAAAACATTCAAAAAAAAATTTAAGCTTTAGAGATTTGTGAGGCAACATTACATATGATCTTAACATTTGTGTTAGCGAAGTGTCAGATAAAGAGGTAAGAAAGAAAGCCCCCCCAATTTTAAGACATAATAGCCATAAACTTCCCAAATTTGATAAAAATCATAAATTTAGAGATACAAATAGCTCATCAGATATCAATAAGGACAAATACAAAGAAAACCACAGAGGCACAATGTAATCAAATTTCTAGGAACCAAATATAAAGAGAAAACCTGGAAGGCAGAGAGAGAAAAACAACATACTGCAAACAGGGGAACAATGATTCAAATAACCAGACTTTTAATAAGAAGGAATCAGAAATAGTACAACAACTGAGAATTTTACATCTACATCTACAGCAAAATAGCTAGAATTTCCTTCCCCAAATAATGGTGATATAAATTAATTAATTACCAATAGATGTGCACTACAGGAAATGCTAAAGAAAGTTTTCCCGATTGAATGGAAATAATACCATATGGACACTAGGATCTTTAGAAGGAATGCAAGACATCAGAAATGGCAAATATGTGAGTAAATATAACGTTATTTTTTTCCTATTTTCTTTTAAAAACATGTGACTCGGGGCACCTGGGTGGCTCAGTCAGTTAAGCGTCTGATTCTTGGTTTCGGCTCAGGTCATGATCTCTCGGTTCGTGAGTTTGAGCCCCACACTGGACTCTGCGCTGACCGTGTGAAGCCTGCTTGGGCTTCTCTCCCTCTCCCCCTCTCTCTGCCCTCCCCATGAGCATGCTCCCTTTATCTCTTTCTCTCTTTCAAAATAAAGAAATAAACTTTAAACAAAAATTTAAAAATATGACTTGAAGCAAAAGCTACAACAATTATTATGGGGTTTATTATGTATGTAGATATAATACATAGAACATTACTGCATAAAGGGTGAATAGGTAAATAAAACCTTATGGTTGCAGAGTTTCTATGTTTCACGTGAATATTAAGTGATTTTTAGATTTTGACATTTAATTTCTTTTGAATACGTCACTTTTTGCAAACTAGAAAAGAGACTCAAACTAAAGGCAGTCTAGTCCTCTAAGGATCCAGGCTGAGTCTTGCAATGTTCAGCAGAATGAAATCATAATACAAGGTACTAACAACAGGCTTATAATCTCTAAATAATAACCACTTAGCTACATTTTTTCCCTTAGGAAACAGCCAAAAGTCTAGTTCTAGTCCTTAAAGGCATGATATACAGAACATGATGATCTACAAAGAACAGAATGACCCAAATTATATGCTGGCTAATTTACTGGTGGGTCAAATCAAAGCTGACCAAGGATGGGTGGACAGAGAAAGTGTTTACCTTTTGGAAACTTGCTCTGAGATTTTAAAAAGTCCTGGCTGCTGTTAATAAGCAAGCAAGCAGTAAAAAATATTACAGATGCACCTGTACTGACACTTGATTTTGCCAAGGCCTTCCAGTAGAACACAAATTTAGAGATGAGTGTAAGGGTAAGATGCTTAGCAGTTTTCAAAATAAATTACTAGTTATATGAAATCTGACATATTGAATTCTTCCATTTGCCACCAGAACAAACTGACAACGAGAACTATTTAAAAGAAATGCTGACCTCTAGAAAGAATGGTAGCAATAACACTTTTTACCACAGCGGAACATCCTGCTTTCCCACACCATTAACACTGCTACTCTTCCAAGATACATATTCGTGTGGAAACATGTGTCAGCTTTTGTTAGAGGCAAAACCGAGCATGTCCTCGTTTGTTAATTTATAATTGTTAGCTCAAATGATATACTTAGGATGGACCCATAGAGTCTGGTCATTCTTTTGTTTAACATCTGCAAACAGCAGAATTCCTTAGCCCTTAGCCACAGTTTCTGCTCAGTATCTTAAAGCTGGTCTCAGTCCCATCTGTGACTCTTCTCCTCGGGGTTAAGGGTGGGTGATAGTCATCAAAGTCTGGAATGTCATCCCAAGAATAACGCCAGTAGCTTTGGGTACATTGTAGGCAGTGTGAAGGTGGTAAAATCCTGGCAGGAACATCAGCATGTCCATGATCGGGACAGAAACACCTGGTCTGTCACCTCTTTGCTGATATAACCGCCAGCAGAAGGGAGTCTATCCTAACGAGAAAGGTGCCAATCAGAAAGCCTTACATGGATCTCAGGAGAACTCTTAAACTGAAGGTCAATGTAGCCATCGTCTGTGCTGGGGAGCTGTGAGTATTTCATTTTACTACCGGGGATTCCTGTAGCCAGGTTGGCTCGAGATGGCATCATAATACGCTGATACAACTACAGTTGGAGTGCCATGCCAGGCCACCCAGCTGCTGGCAGTTAGCTCAGTGTTGGCAGCGAAGGCACCTGAGGTCTCGTGGTACACCTCACCTAACTTGTGAATATGAATTCTCAGTAGACTGTGTATATTTAATAATCTATGTGGTACTCCCTAGAGAAACCACTATAAAAATAATGCAAAAAGGCACAGTTAAAATGCCAAACAAATTAAACCAGAATTCTGGAAAAAAATATTTAATCTCAAAAATGGCAGGAACATAGAAGGGAGGAACAAAAATCAGAAAGAACAAACAGAAAACAAATAGTAAAATTCCAATTAAATCAGCAATTATGTTAAATGTCAAAGGACTAAATACTGCAATTAAAAGGCAAAGACCACCAGAATGGATAAAAAACAACAAACAAATGTATGCTGTCTATAAAAGTGTACTTTAAACACAAAAACACAGATATATTTAAAGTAAATGGATGAAGCAAAAAAGACATATCATGCAAACAGTAAGCATAAGAAGGCTGGAATTGCTTTGTTGATATCACATAGACTTTAAGAGTATTACCAAAGATAAAGAGTGACATTTCATAATCATAACAGGACTGATTAATGAGGAAGACAATAATCAGAAATATGCAAAGAAATTCCAAAATACATAAAACCCAAATCAGCAGAATTAAAGAGAAATAAACAATAGACTAATTACAGTTGGAGATTTTTTAAAAGTTTTTATTTATTTTGAGAGAGACTGAGAGAGTGCAAGGAGGGGAGGGGCAGAGAGAGAGAGAGGGAGAGAGAGGGAGGGACTGAGCATCTGAAGGAGCTCAGACGCTTAACCAACTGAGCCACTCAGGCGCCCCTATATTTGGAGATTTTAACATCTCCCTTTCAACAACTGCTAGAATGACTAGCTTAAACAAAATCCGTAAAGTCAAAGAACACCTGAACAACACTATCAACCAACTTGACTACATTGACATTTGTAAAAACACTTGGGTTAGTAACGGCAGAATATACATCTTTAAAAGTTTTTTATTTATTTTTGAGAGACAGAAAGAGACAGTGCGAGCAGGGGAGGGTCAGAGAGAGAGGGAGACACAGAATCTGAAGCAGGCTCCAGGCTCTGGGCTAGCTGTCAACAGAGTCCGACATAGGGCTTGAACCCACCAACCATGAAGTCATGACCTGAGCCAAAGCCAGATGTTTAAATGACTGAGCCCCCCCAGACCCCCAGAATATACATTCTTTAATAAAATACACTGATGTTTTTAATAAAACACATCAGATACAGTTCCATAAAACTAGGCTCAATACATTTAAAAGGATTAAATCATGCAGAGAATGTTGTCTGAGCACAATGTAATTAAATTAGATATCGCTAGCAATAAGATAATTAAAAAAACAAAACCTCCTAACTTGGAAATTAAATAATTACTTCTAAACAATTCATGGGTCAAAAAGGAAATTATATGTGAAACAGAAAATATTTCAAACTGAATGATAATGAAAATACCATACATCAAATCTGCAGGATGCTTCTATAGCAGTGCTTAAAGGGAAATGTATAGTATTAAATGCTTACATTAGAAAAGAAGAAAATTGTCAAAACAATGACCATCTATGTTATCTTGACAGACTCATAAAAGAGCAAACAACAACAACAAACCCTAAAATTAGTAGAAGAAAAGAAATGAGAGAAGAAGTCAATTAAATAGAAAACAAGCCACTTGGGCTCTCAGTTGTACATGTTTGAGACTAATTTCTATGCCTTGTGAAGGTAATATACTATTTTTGTTTAAAAAAAAAAAAAGAAAACACACAAACCATAGAGAAAACTAATAAAACCAAAGTTGGCTCTATGAAAATAAAACAAAGAGATCTTGAGAAAAAAGAACTAGAGGCATTACACTCCCTGACTTACATATATATATGTATATGTTTATGTATATTTATGTATATTTTATATATATATATAAATATAAAACATATTCCCTTATATTATAAGACAATATTCATCAAAATAGTATGGGCGCCTGGGTGGCTCAGTTGACTCTTAGTTTCAGCTCAGGTCATGATCTCATGGTATCATGAGCTCAAGCAAGCCCTGCATCAAGCTCTGTGCTGGTAGCATGAAGTGGGATTCTCTGTCTCCTCTCTCTCTCAGACCATTTCCTTTTTGCCATTTTCCTTATTTTAAAAATAGATACGTTCTTCATACATACATATATATATATAGATATGTATAGATATATTTGTTTTGTTTTGAAACCATTCTGACAATCACAATCATTGTTATCTAGAGAGGTACCATGGCCACCAATGATACAAGTTTTATGGAAATGTAATTTCTTCCTAGGATTTATCAGAAACTATGTACATCTATGGCTTGAACATGCTATACTCAAAGGCATGGTGCCATTTTTCCTTCTATCATAGAAGTCCTTTCAGAACGTATGTCATTCATCCTTACATTCTGGAACTGCCGGGCTCAAGGAGCTATTTACTAGATGTTGACTAAGCATATGATCAAATAGCCATTAATTTTTCCTCCCGGCATTATAATCTAATCCATGTTGGAGAATCAGAACAACTTTGACCTTCATCATATGCTCAAATAATTCCTTACATTTAGAGAGAAAACAAACAAAACCCACTTGTTAAAAGTGAGGATGATTATTTTTTAAATATACTTTAAAATGTACTTTAAATATTGGACTGCATCTGAGTATGCTGCCCGGGCCAAAATAACTCCAAGGTACATGAAAATGTGTTAAATATTAATGTATATAGAGGAACATTCCAGGGCAACTTACCTGTTCAAACTCCTCCATGTCTACCTCTCCATCTCCATTCAAATCAAACATCTTGAAGGCAATTTCAAAATTTCTCTGAGGAGCTACAATTAGTAAGGAAGGACAGGATGGGAGAGAAGGAGAAGAGAGAGGGGGGACAAAATTTTTAGAAGGTATTAACTAAAAACAAAAAAATCATTCCTTTAAGAAAAACAGATGGTTAAACACTATTTATTTATTTATTTATTTATTTATTTATAGAGAGAGCATGAGCAAGGGAGAAGGGCTGAGGGAGGAGAGAAAATCTTAATAGGCTCACGCTCACGCAGATCCTGATGTGAGCCTCAATTCCCCAACCCTGGCATTATGAGCTGAATCAAAATCCAGAGTCTGTAGGGCATCTGGGTTCGGCTCATGTCATGGTCTCACAGTTCATGGGTTTAAAGCACAGAGAATGCTTCAGAGCCTCTGTCTCCCTCTCTCTCTCTGCTCTTCCCTAGTTCTCTCTCAAAAATAAATAAACATTAGGGGAGGGGGAGGAAGGGAGGGGGTGATGGTCATGGTGGAGGGCACCTGTGGGGAGAAGCACTGGGTGTTATATGGAAACCAATTTGACAATAAACTATTATAAAAAAAAAAAAGAATAGAATAGAATAAATAATGATGAGGAAAAATGAATAAAACATTAAGTATAAAAGAATATTTTTATGTTGTTTCAAGACATTTTACAGTATATTAAAAATATTTTGAAATAAAAATCATTTTATTGAAAAAAAAATAAATATTAAAAAACAAAAAGAGTTGGATCCTCAACAGACTGAGTCACGCAGGTGCTCCAAACACTAAATGCAGTGTCAGGTCACAGGATGCCACCATATTTATCTAGATCAATCTTGTAGTGATACACCTTAAAACCAAAAGAGAAATATTACTATGGCCAGTAAAGACAGCACTTGTCTGTCTGGGTTTCAACACCAATCTAAACACTTCAGCTTTGCTTTCTTAGAAACCGTCCTCTTAAATATATAATATTAATGTTGTGCTGTTACTTAAATACAACATTATTTATCTGGGCATGAACATGTGCTTGGGGTGAGACATATACTGTAAAGTAAGAGGTTGAAACTCCGTTTTTGTCTTGCCTTTTTAAAACCAGCTAGTAGGTTTCTACACTTGATCTGAGCTCAGAATTAAAAAAATAAAAAATAAAAAATAAATAAAACCAGCTAGATTTCTACTTTGTTCTTTCTAGCCTCTCCATTGTAAGTGCAACGAGGAGTTCAGTGGATGTGGTTCAGCCATCGGGTTCTGTTCTTTTTCTTTCTCTTTTTAAATTTTCTTTTATTTATTCTTTTTAAATTTATTTTTGAGAGACAGAGAGAGACAGTGCGAGCAGGGGAGGGTCAGAGAGAGAGGGAGACACAGAATCTGAAGCAGGCTCTAGGCTCTGAGCTAGCTGTCTGCACAGAGCCCAACGTGGGGCTCGAACCCATGAACCATGAGATCAAGACCTGGGCCAAAGCCGGACGCTTAACCGACTGAGCCACCCAGGCACCCCATCAGGTTATTTTCTATAGCACTTTACTCATCATCACTATAGCCCTGAGGTAAGGAAGAAAAAGCATAAGAGTGTCTACTCAGTATCCTATTTCAACCATGTCAGCTGGGTACATAAATAACTGACCAAAGTATATGGAAATGTTAAAATAACATTGAAGTTTAAAAAACAAAATGAAAAATGCAAAGTTTGAGATGACGTATGTATTTTTTCTCCTTAGGTGAATAGTAAAAGCCCTTGAAGAGTTTTTAGTATTCCTACATCAAAAAATATAAATATAATATACTTGTGCAGAGAATAAAATGTGATATCCTCCTTCCTTACCACACTAAATGTGCTGGTAAAAAAAAAAAAAGTTGTTTACTTCCTTCCTTTGGTACTTCAAATTTACATAAATGTAGAGAATAAACCAAAATAAAATATCCTATATTCCTAGTACTATTGAATTAAATTTTCAATTAACATAATTTTTATTAAAAAAATTTAAAGAGCCTAGGTGGCTCAGTTGGTTAAGCGTACAACTTCAGGTCAGGTCCTGATCTCACAGTTTGTAACTTTGAGAACCATGTTGGGCTCTGTGTGGACAACTCAGAGCCTGGAGGCTGCTTCAGGTTCTAGGTCTCCCTCCCTCTCTGCCCCTCCCCACTCATGCTCTATCTGTCTGTCTGTCTGTCTGTCTCTCTCTCTCTCTCTCTCAACAATAAGTAAAAAGTAAACATTAAAAAATTTAAAAATTGGGGCACCTCGGTGGCTCAGTCAGTTAAGGGTCCGACTTCGGCTCTGGTCATGATCTCACCGTTCATGGGTTAGAACCCCACATGCTGACAGCTCAGGGCGTGAAGGCTGCTTTAGATTCTGTGTCTCCCTCTCTCTCTGCCCCTCCCCTGCTCATGCTCTGCTTCTGTCTCTCAAAAATAAATAATATTAAATATTTTATTTTTAAAAAATAAATAATAAAAAATTTAAAAAAGTAAAGATTATAGTAGACAAAAAAGTAAAAAGGGCTTAGTACATTATGCATAGTTACAGAGAATCCATATTCCCATGTTACTCGTGAATTTGTCAATAGTAACACTTCGTAGGGTTAAATTCCATTTTCAGCTAGCTAGCCACCTAGGCTGGTGAGCTCCTGGTTTCCAGCTGCCTGGGTGAATCATGTGCCTGTCAGCTTCCAATTGCTTGTCTCACCTGATATGGTTTCCAACTGGCTTATTCTTCTTTAGGCCACAAGTACAACTGTTACAAGGGATACGGCTGGGGGATTCGATTTTTGTATATTTGTTGTCACTTCTTAAATTTTTCCTACTTGTCTGGAGACACTTGGGCGACTCAATCAGTTAAGTATCTGACTCCTGGGTTTGGCTCAGATTATGATCTCATGGTTTGTGAGATTGAGCACTGTGTTGGAGCCTGCTTGGGATTCTCTCTCTCTGCCTTTCCCTAGCTCATGATCTTTCTCTCTCAAAATAAATAAGTACATATTTTTTAAAAATTAAAAATTTTCCTATTTGTCTTGATGTTATCTTTTACTGAATAGTTACTATGTGTCAAGCACTGAGCTCGATAATTTAAAGATGTTGATTATCTGATTTTGTACACTCAAATCTAAAAGTTTTTATTTTTTATTAAAAATATTTATTTTGAGAGCGAGAGGGCATGTGCAGAAGGGGCAGAGAGAGAGAGAGAGAGGGAGAAAGAGAATCCCAAGCAGGATCCACACTATCCTACTATCAACATGGGGCTCAATCTCACAAACTGTGAAATCATGACCTGATCCAAAATCAAGAGTCAGAAGCTTAACCAACTGAGCCATGCAGATGCCCCAAATCTTTTATTTTTTTAACAAAGTAGGACATTGGGGCTCACAAAATGACAAGCCCAAAATTACACAGCTAATATGTGGCAGAACTGGTACGTGAACCTAGGTCAACGCTAACTCCAAAGCCCATAAACTTTTTCATTATGCTCCATGGCCTGCAACGGAAAGACAGTGGTTCTTAACAATAATAAACACATACTCTATTTTGATAGGTTTTAATCTAGAGACGAAACAACAAAACATGACTCACTGATTATGTCAGTCTATAACAGCCGAGTTCCAAGTTCTTCATTTCAAGGACATATCATCAGAGAAACATTGCATATGCCATGCTTATACTTTAGACTTGGCTGCACTAATTGGAAACCCACAGGTAACATTAGATTCTCAGATAGGGTTGTCACAGGTTTGAAAAAATTCTAAATATGAATTTCTTTAGGCAGGAATGCATTCTCCTACTCTCCCCCGGCCCACTTCATTCAAATACATCATTTGCCTGTTCCTTGTAGACAGATACCTTAGATTGTAATAACCGCAGACAGCGTGAAGCTGGTGACAGCTGGGGCAGTGACACCATCAGACATTTATAAAGAATTTCTCTGGCTACAATGTGAACTGAAGGATGGGTTGGAAAAGAAGAACCAGCTTTAGAGACGATCACGGAAGCTCTTGTAAATGTTGAAAATGTGAACTGGGATGAAGGCAGTGGTAATGGAGAGGAAGAAACAGATTTAAAATAAGGAGGTGGAATTATACAACTTAATGATTAATTAGCTGTGGAGAGCAGAGAGTAAAAAACGCTGGCAGCTTGACTGCCTTAGGCTAGCTTGCACGCCATTAACCGAAAGATAAAACAGATGTAAAAGGTTTTGATAAATAAAAGGAATTCATATCAGACCTGCTGGATTCAAGGGGTCCACAGCCTATTCAGTTGAAAAGGCTGGGTAACGGGAAGCCGATATTTAAGGTAAAAGGAAGGAGAAAGCAGTGACAGAGGAGGTGGCATCAGGAAGAAAACAGTCCAAAGGAAGAGAAATAGGGAAAAATTTGGCCAAAGCCAGTGAGCATGTTGAAGTAAAGCTCAACAATTAAAGCAGCATCCCCATTCCCGATCGCCACTGGTTACAGAGGGTACACAGAGCGCTTAAAATTTTAGCTTTATCATAATATTTCATTCTTACTGTCCTGTGAGTTTTGTGAAGCCACAGTCATCATTTAAATGACTGAAAGAGTTATTTCAGCAAACCACAGTTAATATATCCTCCTACAATTATGGTCATTATATGAAACAAAGCACGCCCTGTACTTCTTTTTATTATTTTTAATTTTTGAGAGAGAGAGAGACAGAGAGAGAGAGAGAGAGCACAAGTGAGGAAGGAACAGAGGGAGAAGGAGGAAGATAATCTCAAGCAGGCTCCATGCTCAGTGTGGCCCAGTGTGGGACTCAATCCCATGACCCTGGGATCATGACCTGAACAGAAATCAAGAGTCAGACGCTCTACTGACTGAGCCACTCAGACGCCCCACCCTCCACTTTTTGAGGTTTCTATACCGTTTGATCCTGCTTACTTTTAATAGAGTATTCACTTTATGTGGAGCTACTCAGAGTGTTTATTAAAGTACATGCATTGATCCTACTCTAGAGGCTGAGCTTCTAGTGCACTGGTCATGAGAAGGCAAGTCAGGGCTGCAGCCTTGCCCACTCTCGGGCCTTACCAGTCTATCAGAAAAGGTCCTTCCAAGAGTAGTTCTCTCAATCTATTCAATCTTCATCTGCTGATAAATCATGTCAAAGCATTTAAGACAAACAAGCAAATACCAGTGTACTTCTAAGTGAAACATGCTATACAGAAATATACTATTAGGCAATTCTCTTGTACCTCCCCTGTCT
Source organism: Suricata suricatta (assembly GCF_006229205.1). Classification (NCBI taxonomy): domain Eukaryota; kingdom Metazoa; phylum Chordata; class Mammalia; order Carnivora; family Herpestidae; genus Suricata; species Suricata suricatta. The sequence continues at coordinate 134,125,194 of NC_043701.1, forward strand.
CCCTTTAAATGTATGCTTCAGAGTAATTTTTTAAATTTTAAAAAATGTTTTTAAATTTATTTTTGAGATAGAGAGAGAAAGCATGAGCACAGGAGGGTCAGAGAGAGAGGAGGAAACACAGAATCTGAAGACAGGCTCTAGAGGGTCTGAGCTGTCAGCACAGAGCCTGATGCGGGGCTTGAACCCATGAACCGTGAGATCATGACATGAGCAGAAGCTGGATGCTTAACCGACTGAGCCACCCAGGCGCCCCCAGAGTAATTTTTAAATCTAGCTGCTCTGAAAAGCTTTAAGGTGTCCAAGGTTTCTGCTACCTCATAACCTATTTCATAGAAAGGTACTAAGAGAGTAATTTTTTTAATCCCAGACTACTTACAGAGTGAACAGTGAAGCTTTGTCCCACTGTGTTAACAACATAATCTGCTTTTAGTATGGTGATTTCCAAAATGATCATAATATATGCTGGAACTGATTACAACAAGAAGATTATATCCAAAGTTCATTACTCAGAATTCCATGACAATCTGGAAATTGGAGATCCATTAGGTCTGTTCTAGTTAAGAATTCATGTTTATATTATTCTATCAACAACAGTGGTTACAATAACGACTCTAGATTGCTCTTAAAAGTACAACAGAGGGGCGCCTGGGTGGCTCAGTCGGTTAGGCCTCCGGTTTTGGCTCAAGTCAGATCTCACGTTCATGGGTTCGAGCCCCGCGTCGGGCTCTGTGCTGACAGCTAGCTCAGAGCCTAGAGCCTGGAGCCTGCTTCCGGTTCTGTGTCTCCTTCTCTCTCTGCCCCTTCCCCTCTCGTGCTCTGCCTCTGCATCAAAAATAAATAAAACATTAAAAAAAAAGATTAAAAAAAAGTACAATAGATTTTTCTGCTTTGTTTTAGTAACAAGAAAAAAAAAAGCATCATGTTCTATGTATGTTAAAGTCAAATAACTAGACAGCAACAACACTAGCTGTCTCGAGACTTTCACGACTGTTCCACTTACTGTTTTTTTAATAGAAAAGGCACAAGACTAGGCCTCTAATTCTGGCTCTTCCAACAACATGAGTCATTATGCCTTAAATTCTTTTTTGGTAGTACTGACAGAATAAACAAAAACATGAATAGGTTAGATTCTTATTTTCTGTTGGTTTGATTCTCCTACTACAGAATTTCTACCAGCACTATTCTTGTTTTAATATGGTGCTATAGGATAAATGAGGTAATTAATATGCAATATCAGAGAATTCTGAGTTAGAAAAAAACCTTTAGATTATAATGAGCTTCTGTTTAATGATGAACTTGCCTATTGAATTTGTAAGGATGATCACATAGCCTATGTTTATTTCTGAGAGAGAGAGGTCACCACTTCTGAGGTCTAACCATTATTGGCCATATCAATGGAGCTTTTCTTCTCATGCAGAACACAAATCTAATTCTGTGTAGCTCCTATAAACTGTGCTAGTTTAATTTTCTAGAGAGATAAAAAATAAATCTGCTTCCTCATGTGTATGATGGCTCTCTAAATACATAAAAACATATGATCATCTCTCCACTAAGGTTTCTCAGAGCCTGCTTCTAGAATTTCAGCATATAACAGCACTCCCCACTCCCCTTTGGGGTACTTTAGATGGTCAGTGCCTCATGAATGCAGTATACCCTAAATGTAGTTAATTCTGGAATGACCTGTCCTTTCTAGAAACAATAGGAATGCTTCTTTGCAGACTAATGCACTAGTATTCCTCTTACCTGAAGGTTTAGTGTCTTGGTTTCTATATAACATTAGGTTTGGGGACAGTGGGGAGAAAAACCTGTTAAGATTTGATTTAAAAAGAGTACTCCGCCCTGAATTCTTCTAGATAAGGTGGTTAGGGTGTAGACTGAAAGAAGCCTCCGGCCTTTTACAGAGTAGAGGGAAAGGTTCCCAGAGTATATGTTGTAGTTGGACTATATTTCCTTGGGATGATTTAACTTCAGAAGAAGGGTGCTACACAAAATAAAAATATCCTGAGAATTATTTTAAACACACTTAAGCAGCAACAGATTGATTTTCTTTTCATCAATAACAGTTGCCTTATAACTCTGGTTTCATATCTGAGTAACCATTTTACAGGTAGGAAATATGATAATGTTGCCCTTTTCAGCATTTTCTAATAGTTTCATGGCATGTGTCACATTAACGCTATAGCTAATTAAAACGCTGCAAATATTTGAAAAATGTAAGACCTAAGGAATGACAAGAGAGAAGTACAAAGTAATGAGGAACTTCTTTTTACAAAGTTATGTATTTTACATTTAATTTTTATATACAGTTAACTAGGTAAAAAGGTGTTACTTATGTGAAGCAAGGCATAATAAAAATATCAGTGGCTTGAAAATTTAACTCTTATACTTTCTGCTTCAACTCAGAAGCCCCATAGTTAGGCTTTTCCTCATCTTTGTTTTGTGGAAGTCTCTACTGACCAAAATATCCACTATTAACGTTGCCACCTGAAGTCAATGGAGATGGTATGAAAAACTATGGCAATCTGCTCTGAAATCAGGCAAATAAGTATTCTTGAAATATAAGATATAGGGTGGCAAATTAAAAAAATCCACACAAGGGGCACCTGAGTGGCTCAGTTGGTCAATGTCTGATTTGGGCTCAGGTCATGATATGGTGGTTCACGAGTCGAAGCTCCAGAGCCTGTGTCTCCCTCTCTCTTTGCCCTTCCCCTGCTCATGCTCATGCTCTATCTCCCTCTCTCAAAAATAAATAAATATCAAAACAAATTTAAAAAAATCCACATGGACTCTAACTTGTTATAGAAGATAATGTGTTATGAAAAAGTTAAAATCAAAGTATTTTCCTGTTTGTTGTGTTAGAATTACAATTTAAAACATTGAAATGACTTTTGATTGTGCTATAAATTTTAGTTCTTTACCATTCAGGTGATTTAATATGTTCAAACAAGGGTTATTTATTTATTATTTGAGAGAGAGAGAGTGCATGAGTAGGGCAAAGGGGGGGGAGAGAGAGAGAGAGAGAGAATTTTAGGCAGGATCTGCTCAGCACAGAGCCTGATGGAGGGCTCAATCCCATGACCCCAACGTCATGAACTGGGCCAAAATCAAGTGTTGGATGCTCGACTGGCTAAGCCACCCCAAATAAGGGTAATTTAATTAGACTATTTCCTGAGTATGTTTTCTGTGGTTGTGCAGCAGTATGAGTTCATTAAACAGGAACCAAACTATATAATATGAAACAGTGAACATTCTGCCACTTAAAATAACGTATCACTTCATATGCAATTCAAAATGATAAAAAACTTTCACTGCTAACTTTTCAAATACAACATACAGGGATTTTCTCTAGCAAAGGAAAAAAGACAACAAGGCAATCTGAAATAGCCAAAGTTCATGGTATGTAAGTCCATCAATCGACTTCTTCCTCTTGGCCTTGCTGCTTTAACACAATAGAAAAAAAATTCCCCCGGTGAAATGACAAGTGTTAAGGATAAAGAAAACAGAAACACTCAGCCATCCAGGAGGAAAACACTTTAGTCATCACAAAGAAAGAAGTATTAGGTTGTTTCGTAATTCTCCACAACACCTCAACACGACAGAGCAAGTACTACTGCATCTTGAGGGAAAACAATTGTAACTGAAGAATTATATACGAGTGAAGTCATCATCTGCCTACATTAGTGACAGAAGATATTCTCAGGTATGCAAGAACTTTAAAATTGTATAACGCCATACCTTAAAAACATTACACAAAAAATAGAAGCACAGGTCTTGAGCAAGGTTCAGTAAACTCTGCCCTCCTGGCTAGCCACTGGTTTATGTGCTGTCTCTGGCTGTTTTGAGCTACAGAGGCAGAGTTGAGACCTTAGTAGTTAAATAGAAGTAGTCGCCATGGCCAGCAAGCCTAAAATATTTATCTCGCCCTTTAAGAAAAAGTTTGCAATCTCTCATTGAGGAAATTCTTCGGCCAACAAAAAAAAATCAATCAAAATAAATAAAGACAGGGAAGATGAGATCAATTAAGAAGTGAGCAATAAATTAAATGAGCAATAAAATCAGAACAGAGTTCAGCTTAAATAATGGTTATTAATCCAATAATAATCATGGCATATGGCATTTATTAAATGTCATTTACTATGTATAGGCACTTTATATGAATTATTTAATCTCGCAACCACTCGGTGACATGTTCTATTATACCCATCCTCTGTTAAAGAAGAATAAACTAAGGTACAATATGTCCAAGGTCACAGAGCCAGAATTCAAATCCAGGCAGCCTACTAGAACATGCACTCTTGGCGATTCTCCCCAAATATAAAATATCCTTGCAAGAGATAGTATGTAATGTAAAGTCATTTATAAAGAAATAATGTGGAGGTGCTCCTGCATGGCTCAGTTGGTTAAGCATCCAACTTTGGATTTCGGCTCAGGTCATGATCTCAGGGTTCGTCAAAGTGAGCCCTGTGTCGGGCTCTGTGCTGACGGCTTGGGGCCTGCTTGAAACTCACTCTCACTCTCTCTCTCTCTCTCTCTCTCTGTGTCTCTCTCTCTCTCTCTCTCCCTCAGAATAAAATAAACTTAAAAAAAAAGAATGTAGAATAAAAAAAAGACCAGATTATTAAAATTGTAAACTGAGTAGAGAAGAAGGTGAAAAGAAGCTAAACTTCTCAGCTTCTAACAGAAGACCTCAAAAGAAATGCATGACTTCAGGGGTGTCGGGGTAGCTCAGTTAGTTAAGTGTCCAACTTTGGCTCAGGTGACGATCTCACAGTTTGTGAGTTCGAGCCCTGCATTGGGCTCAGAGCCTGGCGCCTGCTTCAGATTCTGTGTCTCATTCTCTTTCTGCCCCTCCCTCACTTGTGCTCTGTCTCTGTCTCTCAAAAATAAATAAATGTAAAAAAAAAGAAAAGAAAAGAAAAAGAAATGCATGACTTCATCCTGGATAAAAAAAATCATGTTGCACCTCTCCCCCAAGACACACACACACACACACACACACAATTCAAATGTTACCTCTCTTAAGCTCTGACAGTTTTCTTTTTTGTAATGGAAATGAATGATTTAGGTTTGGTGGCCAAGGCATACACTTCAAAAAAGGCTATCACAAATAACACACTGCCAGCTACACCATGAGACAGAGCCGGGTCACCTCCCCACACTAAGACACCTTTGGTTTAGAGATCTTGGGTGATTCCCATCACTGACAATTTGGTCCACTTGACTTTCCCCACACTTTAAATTCCAGCTATGTTTTAAATTCGCTAGTAAACAGTAAGACTGTGGAATCCTAGGCCCCGTACTCTCAACTCCAATAAAACCCCAGGCCAGTGTACCCTCCCACACTCTCTACCTGTATGGGCCTAGGTGTGCTGTAGTTTCCAGGTCTTTTAAGTGATAAACCTTTATTTTTTCAGTTTCCCAGTTGGTAGTTGCTGAAGGGCATCTTGCAATTATAATAAGAACCACGAATGGTAACAATGGTTTAGAAAAGAGAGATGTCTGCGGCAAGACTGATGGGGGCAGGGAAGCAGGTGAGTGCCCCTAAGACATTTCTAGGTGATAGGGTTACTTTCTACAGGCTGAGGTGGAGACTTAAGCAAAACAAGTGGCACAGTTGGCAGAGCTGCATGATTGTGCAGTTAACTGAGGGGAATGCCCTATATCTGAACCTTGCTTACTAACTACCCCTTCAGGAGGTAATACCACCTGAGAAATGAGCTCTGCTTGCTGGGGGTCTGTCAGGCTGCTACGTGCTTTCTCATATTACCTGGGGTATCCAGCCCAAAAGGTCAGGGCTGCTATAAGAATCCAACTATCTCCCCAGAGCAGTATGATCAAAGCCATCTGGTCTAACCAGACTATCAGACTACTAATTACAAAGGCCGTAATTGACTACAAATGTGCATAAGGGTACTCAGGGCCTCAAGGCCCAGGTGAGCTAAGGAGAGTTAACTGGATCACAAAGCTTTTGTCACTGCCCAAGGGGAGGCTCTAGGCTAATGGCACAAGGAAAAGATTGCCATTAAGTGAGGAATGGGGGACCTCTGCCTGTGGCTGCTGAATCAGTGGCAATACCAGGACTACATGTCCTAATCCAGAAGTGAAAGAGCCTTGCAAATGGAAACCAATCATGCTACTAAAGGAAAATACAACATTGGCCTGTGGTCTCTGTATCACTACTTCACTCACAACTGTTGCTCTTCATTCACTGACCCAATGGGATATTATGGGCCCAATCCCTGGCATGATATTGCTAAAAATAATTTAACAGATAAACATAAATGTCCTGAACATCTGGAGCCCACCAGCATCTCCTAAGAACCTCAAGGAGGTACAACAGTATTTTGATAAATTCAAAACCCCATGGATACTTCTTGGGTGTTAATCAATGTCATGCATACCAACTCCGATATCACACTAAAGAAGCCTAGGGGGTCCCAAAGACCCTTTGCATATCACTGGAGCGGAGACAGACCTCAATCCTTGGGATACCCTGAAAAGAGAAGCAGCCACCTATGAAGAGGGCTTACGTGATCCTGGGTTCTGGAGTGGTGGTGGGTCCAGAGCTGATGGCCAAGAAAGAATTCTTGAGGCCGCTCTGGTGCAAAAGGGTGACTTGATTAAAGCAAGGGGACAGGATTCCTGGGCAGAAAGAGCTGCACTGGAGTTGTGAAGAGGGGCTGATTATATACTATGGAGTTGGGGGAGGTAAAGGCAAAAAGGGAGGACTCCAGACATGAAGAACTTTCAATATTTCTTATAATGTAGGTCCAGTGGTAATAAAGTTCCTCAGCTTTTATTTGTTAGGAAACATTTATCTCACCTTCATTTTTTGGAGGACAAATTTGCTGGGTAAAGTATTCTTGGTTGGCAGGTTTTTTTTCTTTCAGCCCTCTGAATATATTACTCCATTCTCTTCTGGCCTACAAGGTTTCTGCTGAGATTTCGGCTGATAGAGTTATGGGGGTTCCCTTGTATGAGATATTTGTTTTCTCTTGCTACTTTAAGTATTCCTTGTCTTTGATTTTAGTCAGTTTTATTATAATGTGTCTTGGAGAAGATAATTTTGGATTGAAATTTTGTGGTGACCCATTAGCTTCATAAACTTGAATGTCCAAATCCCTCTCCAGGTTTGGGAAGGTCTCAATCATTATTTCTTTAAGCTTTCTACTCCTTTTTCTCCTTCTCTTCTCCTTCTGGGACTCCAATGATGTGTAGATTATTTCTCTTAATAGTGTCCCATCTGCCAGTAGGTTTTATCTCTTTTCATTCTTTATTCTTTTTGTTTCTCTACTGGATACTTTCAAACAATGTCTTCGAGCTCACTGATTCCACCACTTGGTCCAGTCTGTGGGAGCTCTTCTTCAGTTCAGTCATTATATTCTTAAGCTCCAAAATTTCTGTTTGGTCAGGTTTTATACCATTGTGTGTGTTCTTTTATTGTTTTGCTGATTTTGTTATTTAACTGTGTTCTCTTATAGCTTCCTGAAGATATTTCAAACAGCATCAATTATGTTGAATTCTTTGTTCGATAATTCATGGCTCTTCATTTCTTTGTGGTAAGTTACTCGAATTTTTCTTTGGTGAAGTCATGTCTTGATGCTTTTTCCTGATTCCTGTTGTATAAGTATCTGTGCATTTGGATAAGCAATTATCTTCTCCACTTTAAGGACTGAACTGTGTAAAGGAAGGCCTTTGCTGAGGGTGGGGCACACATCCTAGCTGGGAAGGGTGCCAAGTGCAGGAGTGTGCGGTGGCTCTGGGTCCAGATGTGGTGGTGACTTACTGGCTCAGGATGCTGGGGTCTACAGTACTGCTGATTGCATAGTCCTTTGCAAGAAGTGCAGGGTATCCTCAGAGGCTGCAATGGCTGTTGGCGTCCTTGGGCAGCACCTCCAGGTCTAGCAGGTGGGAACTGGGGCAGACAGTGATAGCAGCTGGGGCAAGTAGTGTGCACACACTCAGCTTTAGGAGCCAGCTGCAGGTGGCTGTAGTGGCAGGGGCCAGCTGCAAACACACACATAGTGGTGGGGCTAAGGCAAGCAACAAAAGCCAGGACCAAGTGGCAGCTATTGTGGCCCTGGCTGTTAGACTGCACTACTGTGACTTCTGGGTCTTGTCATGGGTACACAGCAGTGTAAGAGAATGTCCTGAGTCAGCCCATGGGCATGCAAGCACACAGGTGGAGGGATTAGCTGCAGGTGAGCCTAGTTGTACAGACTAGTGCCTGGAGACAGGGCTAGGGCCAGGTCCACAAACAGCTGTGGGGACAGACCTTAGCTCCTGGCATGTACTCCCATGGCTACAGGATCTTGCCACAGGTGCAGACACAACAATGGAGGCAGGTGAAGGGCCCTGGACCAGCAGTATGCAAGAGCACAGCTGGAGGGATTAGCCCTGAGTGTATACACAGAGGCAGGGTTGGGATGAGCTGGTGCAGTCTAGGCTAGAGTAGTTTTGCAGCCTCAGAAGCTTGGGCTGGCGGCTGGTGCGGGTCCCAGACTCCAGTGGATAATGAGGTGGGAAGAGTGGTTGGCATTACTGAATACGAATATTTTGGGGGACAAATCCCAGTGAAATCTGCAGGAAGTATGTGGTAGCTGTGTTGGCCATTGGCCACCTTCAGTGGTGAAAGCTCTGGGGTCTTCTACAGAGCAGATCACTGGGAATCCCAGTCACTCCATGGCTGGAAATAGTATCCCTGCTTTTCTACCTGATTCCTAACCAATGCTCTACATCTCATTTTTGATGGTCTCTGGGTAGAGTGAAACTGAAGCAAGTCCTTTGTACAGTGCCCTGAAAGGCCGGGGAAGCTGACTGGTCACTTCAGCCTTCTGTTTTCAGTGAGGGGAATTCTTGCTAGATAAGGAGTTTCCTTTTGGTGCTGAGCAGTGCTGGCTGGGAGAATGGGATGGCACAAGCAAATGGAGCTGTTTATCCTTCCTTTTGTGTGATTATTCACAAATTTGTTCCACTGTGTTAATAATGTTTCTTTTTTTTTTTTAATGTCTATTTATTTTTGAGAGAAAGAGAAAGAGCATGAGCGGAGGAGGGGCAGAGAGAGAGGAGGAGACACAGAATCCGAAGCAGGCTCCAGACTCTGGGCTGTCAGCACAGAGCCCAAGGTGGGGCTTGAACTCATGAACCGTGAGATCATGCCCTGAGCCAAAGTCGGAAGCTCCACCGACTGAGCCACCCCGGCGCCCCTATTGATGTTTCTTAAATGGAACTCCAGAGCTTTCCCAGGGCCACTTCTGTGTGTGGATGGCTATCTAATTGTTGATCTTTATTGGGAGGGAGGAGGCTGGGTTCTCCTGCTTCCTTGTCTTTGTGACATTACTAAGTAAAGCCCTTACTCTGGTGAATCCATTTCTGGATCTCTATTCTTTAGAGAAGTTCCTGGGATTTTAACATCAGGTCATATTCTTATCTTCAAGAATATTATTACACTACTACCACATTCACTATATGAACCCCATCATTTAGGAAATCTTATGGACCCACAAGCATCTTGAAAATATTTCTAGAACTGTTATGGGAATTTACAGGTCATTTATGATTTAGTGTGAATTCTTTTAATCTGAAGATTCAATTTTTTTAAAGTTTATTTATCTTTCCTAGTAATCTCTATAGCCAACATGGGCCTTGAACCCATGACCTCAAGATCAAGAGTTGCATGCTCCTCTGACTGAGCCAGCCATGCACCCTAGATTTAATTTTTAACTTTTATCTATTTATTTTGAGAGAGAGAGCAAGGGGGAGGGGCAGAGAGAGAGAGAGAGAGAGAGAGAGAGAGAGAGGGAATCCTAAGCAAGCTCTGTGCTGACAGCATGGGGCTCAATCACACAAAACATGAGATTATGACCTGAGCCAAACTCAGGAGTTGAACACTCAACCGACTGAGCCACCAAGCACCCCTAATTTTTTCAAACCTAAATTTGTTGAACTATGAGAAAGGCAATTTTCTCTTTTGGAAAGATGGTTGAGGAGAGACAAATACAGATACCTCTCTGATAGCTGAGCACATAAGCTTTGTGAATGTGATGTAGATGTGAATTAGCTCAGTGAAAGAGGCTGATATCACCCATGGAGTGGAAGCTCCCTCTTCCTAACAGGACCACTTTGCCAACCGGGATGCTCTCATTGTGACACAGCAGTCTGGATGTTCCCTGCCTCCCAGCCCTGTAACTACAAAGAGTTATGGGGCAGTGTCTTTTTCCTAGAACCCTTTTCCGGTTGTGTTTCAGCAGTGTCTGATCCAACAAAGCACAGTTTTCTGCTAAATGGTATTAAAGATGGGGACTGGGTCATTTTGCTGCTTTTCTGCCAGGGTGTTGCTCCACTATTTTAGATTACAGGTATGTCTCTGTTCTTTTTGTACAACAAAGGGGAAAAGTAATTCTTTTTGGATGAAAAATGTCCTAGAAGGCAGAGAATTTAGTCTACTTTGACAGTGAAGACCAGTCTTTTCCCATCGATTTGTCTTGATACAGACTAAGGGCTTCTTTCTATCTGTGGAAAGAACCCAGGAAAGAAGGAAGCCCTATATGTCTAATTATGTTCCACTACTGGAAAACCTAGAGAGCCAAGCACAAGACAGATTTAAGAGCAGGGCACTCCTGGAAAAGGCCGGGAAGGATTTCCTGATGAAGTGTGCAGAAAGCAAGAAGACAGATGAAACCATCTGTGAGAACAATGGTGTTAAAACAATGGTCTGCTTTGAATATTTTCTCCTCTGGGTGCTAAAACAAGCTGAATCAACAAGATCATTCTGGCTCCTGTACTGAGAATGGACTGTAGAGAAGCCAAGTGTGACAAAAGAATGACCAGTTAGGAAGGTACTAAAATATCGAAGAGACATGAGAGTACAGTGAAAAATGGTGGGACTCTGGATTATTTCAAGGTAGAGCTGACGGATTTGACACAGAACAGAAATACAAATATTCAGACTATTTTTCAAATGCACATGCAAACACACACACATTTTTCTCCTTTCCCAAAATGGAATCGTACAATATATATGTTTTGACTCATCAATATGAGTCAGTTATGAACATTTTTCTATGCTAATAAATCTCTGAATTACATACATAATATTAAGTGCTGTACTGAACTTCACTGCATCGACTTATTGTAATGTGTTCAGCCACTTATTTGATATTTGAGTTCTTTCCCATGTATGTTTTGACCATCAACATCATTATACATGTGATCATTTTATTAGCCTAAACTTGTAGAAAAAAAATTACTAAGCTAATGGGGTAGCACTTTTGAGAGTGTTTATCTGATATACACTGTCAAGATTCTGAAAAAGTATGCCAATAATTTATGCTTTTATATATATATATATATACACACACACACACACACATATGTGTATATATAACACACACATATGTGTGTGTGTGTGTGTGTATATATATATATATGTATATATATATATACACACACACACATATAGAGAGAGTCAATTAAATTTAAGTGTCATTCCAGTAGTTAATTTTCATGCACAAATGGATACTCAAAAGGGTACACTATGATTGTGGCAGTCAAATGAAAGGAAGAACAACTGTCCCTTCAAAAGAACGTAATTAACCCTAATCTTTACCCCAGTTTCTCAGGGCTCTAAAGGACTTCACCTTTGAGTGTGATCTCAGTTTAGGGAAGACTCATTCAACGCATATAGGACTAAGCCTAAGTCTAAGCTGGTCTTAGGCAGACTGGGGGGATAAAGCTGCCCAAGATGCAAGGTACAACCATGACGCCCGTGATTTACTTGTCTGTAGTCTGTCACAGGGTGGCCAGGACCCTATGAACACAGGGCGTAGAAGGCGGGGGTTAAGCTGCTATTCCCAGCAGCACTCACTGGAAGGATCTGATTACTCTGCTTTTACTCTGATAAATTCTGACCATAAAGGAAAACATTTAGAAGATTAATGTATAGTCTTAGAACAGACTTAACATTCACATTTGGTTAGTCTGGCTTTTATTTGAAAATCCTCAAAGAAAGAAACTACGTGAGCTTACCATCATTACATTACATACAGGCTCTACAATGACTACAAAGAGAGCTCTTTATTCTTTATTGCATCTCAGTGTGATTTATTTAATGTGAATTGACAAGGTTTTCTAAAGAATATGGAACACTACATGTCAAGAACCTGCTTTTAAAAAATTCATGGGGGTGCCTGGGTGGCTCAGTCAATTAGGTGGCCGACTTTGGCTCAGATAATGATCGCATAGTCTGTGGGTTCGAGCCCAGCATTGGGCTCTGTGCTGACAGCTCAGAGCCTGGAGCCTGCTTCGGATTCTGTGTCTTCCTCTCTCTCTGCCTCTTCCTCTCTCTCTGTCTCTCTCTCACACATAAACACTAAAATTTGTTTTTAATTAAAAAAATTTATAAGATTGTGAAACTTCTCTGAATTCCTTCAGCAAGACGTTAGCTGTACAGACACTTATTCCTTCTATTGTTTTCCTACCATTTACTTTTTTGTAGAAAATACATTTTAGCCCCGATTCTCAATAAAAAAAAGATTTATAATTTCACACCAGCAGGAAAGAAAGAGCTAATGTCTCTAGTTCATAGCACATAACCTATCTTTGAGCTATATCTCAGCCTCAGTTACTGGATGACCTTCTGAGAGCTGCCAGAAACAGTCTTTCATTTAAATTGCTCTTCCTTACACTGTTATTTGACAGTTGTGCTACAAGAAGAGTATTCAATGCCAGAGATGTCAAAAAGCTTGGATTCCCCAAGAGTTCCTGGGAGAGATTCTGGAAGGCATGCCAGGGCTTTATCCTTGATTAAGGTCATGTTCTACTTCAGGAATATATTTTCTTCAAATGCATGTTACTATTTTTATGCCCAAATCACATAAGCCTGTGTGACAGATCCCCAGCCCTATCTTAAGAGATACCTTAAAAAATAGTAATCTATGGGACACCTGGCTGTCTCAGCATGCAACTCTTAATTTTGGGGTTGTAAGTTCAAGCCCCACATTGGGTGTAGAGATTGCTTAAAAATAAAATATTTAAAAAAAGAATCTGTTTGAATTTCCTTTCATCCTATGTCGTTTTAGTCCACTCCATCTACTCAACGGTAGCCACAGTGACAGCTATGGCAAGATACAAATCACTGCATAGATGCTTAGAATTAGCTGCTTTAACAAGGAAGATTGGATATTTGATATTTAATTCAAGCTAATGTGATGACCTCTTTACATGTGACTTGGTTTGGCATTCACCCAAAAGCTATTTGGTTTTCCTCCCCTAAATTTTAGCTATTCTAATTAATTTCCTAGAGTTCATTATACATATACTCATAAAGAGTAGCTATTATTTTAAAACAGTTTTAAATACCAGGCAAGACTGCTAAGGGTACTTGTTGCAATATAAAATTTTAGTATGTATACTAAAGTAACTTCAGAAAAATTCTTAGCTGTTTATTTAGCCAACAAATATACATGGAGTACTTACTGTGTGTCAGATTCTGTGAATATCTTCTCTAGGTGTAATAATTAAGCAAACCATTCTGTGACAACCACTATTCTTGCCTTGATTTCCTTTGTGTGCCCTCAAATTCCCCAGCACAATAAATAAGCTTTTCCAGAACTGTTACAGGAAAAGGTAAACAACAATGATGAAGCCTAAGCAAAGCCAAACACTATTAAGTTGTGGTTTTAGGGAAAGGTCAGCGATATACATGGGTGGATACACTTGATTACAGTCCAGCTACCAAGAGGCAAACAATGTGGAAAAAGTGGGGGTCATGGACCATAAGCAAAGACATTTAAATCAGTTATTGAGGACTGAATTCTTACAGAACCATTCAAACCATCAATAGAACAAAAAAAAGGACAGGATGGAGCCTGAGGAGGATAAGACAGAAGTTAGAAGAGTCACGAGGCTGGAATGTGGGAAAGCTTCTATAATGTTTTAGGGAAATAAAAAGAAAGGCTATAGTAGAAAGGTAAACTGAGGTCCATCTGGCACTGTAATCAAGGATACGGAGATGGATGGGTGGTTGAGTCTACTTAAAAGGGACTCAGAGAAGCCACATCCCAAATAGCCTTTCATTCAAGTATTTTTAAAGGGGCGCTTGGGTGTCTCAGTTAGTTAAGCACCCAGCTCTTGATTTTGGCACACTCTCATTTGTGAATTTGTGAGATCCAGCCCTGTATTGCTGTCTCTCTCTCTCTAAAAAATAAGTAAATAAATTAAAAAAAAAATATATATATATATTTTTTGAATGAACAGTATTAGAGGGATACAGTGTTAGGTATTTTGGGAATACAAAGCCATATGACATACTTCCTATTTCAAGATATTATTTAGTGATACTATAACCATTGTCTAACTTTTATTAATTAGAGATTCTTTTGAATAATAAGCATTTTCCTGCAAATATCTCTGGAGCTGTTATGATTCACAATTCAGGGTAAAAAAAATTTTTTTAATCTAATGTTTGTTAAAAAGTAAAACAACAAAATCCTAATTGAGATATGCTAAGAGAAAGGTTTTGAATAAAGAGAGAAAAAGAAATAATTTTATACATGAGGGTATTTTCTATAAGGCAGAGAACCTAGCCTATTTTGGAATTTTATTTTTCCTGCTCCATGAACTTAATCCCATTGATAAATGCAGCCTAAGAAAGTGGGAAGCCTTTGGGTTTACCAAATGCTTTCCCGATTAGGCTTTCCTTCCCAAGGGCCTAAGGAGCAGAGAAGTAGAACTGGGAGAGACCTCCTTCTCTTCTCTTTTCCAGAGCCCTTGACTGAAACTCAGGTATCACAGAGAATGAGCTCCCTGGAGAAGTAGCAGAAAGCTTTGTTGACCAACATCAGCTGTTCAAGAGAGGACAAAGTGTATGCAGACCTAATTTTGGTGGCAGCATTAGCCCACTGAGCATACAGAAAATACTGCTGGCTACCTCATTCAATACTCTCTCCTTTAGGGGCACCTGGGTGGCTCAGTCGGTTAAGCAGCCCACATCGGCTCAGGTCATGATCTCATAGTTCGTGGGTTCAAGCCTCATGTCGGGTTCTGTGCTGACACCTCAGAGCCTGGAGCCTGCTTCAGATTCTGTGTCTCCTTTTCTCTCTGATCATCCCCCGCTCATGCTCTGTGTTTTTCTCTCAAAAATAAATAAACATTTAAAAAATTTTAAAAATACCCTCTCCTTTAGAACACAACCTAGCTTGACTATTTTTTTGAAAGAGGAGAGCTGCAGACATCATGTGTCCTTAACCAAATTTCTATAACATTTTCAGTCAATATTAGAATTTTATGAGAATTTTTAAAAAGTGAAAATGGAGCAATTCAAATAAAACACCTGTGTGAAAAGGCCAGTAAGAACTGGTTTCCTTAGAGGGTACAATTACGAGATCTTTCCCAAGATACAGTCAAAATACAATTTAGTTCTTATTTGTTATAAGCCATGATTTGCTTCTTCAGTCCCTGTTCTTCGCTTAGCCTGTGAACCCTCAGAAGGTATCTGAAGGACTGTTCCCCAAATATAAACTTCCTTTTGCAGATAAAGAAAACATTTTACTCTTCTAGTACAGTCATATGCAGGTCTGAGAGACTTAAACACAAACACAACTTATTTCTTGTTCATCTGAACTAAAATTCTTATGTGGTTGTTGATATAAAAGTGTAAATCCTACAACTTTCTCCAACAGTAGAGGTACTAACACCTTATCATGCTCTCAGATACATCTGGCTCAAAATGAGCATCATAAATATTTGATACATTTAAAAACATTATTTTATTGTGTGGATAAAGCTGTATTATTACAAAATCAACAAGTCAACCTTAAGAACAGGTAGTGCCAGAGAAAGAAGTTACTGGTAAGTAACACAATGAGACATTTTTGGCTTTAGAATATGCAAATGAATATTTCTAAAATTCTAAGCACCTCTTACAGGCAAAAATAGCACTGAATTCAGCCTTTCATCAGCTTTGTCTTACTCCTCATAATGTCACTTTAGCAATGGTAGATAATCCTAGACATAAAAAACAGGCAGATTAACAGCTAATCCAAATTTTCTCTATAACTTCCCCAACACTGATGTCCCAATAAAAAAGATTTGTAACTGCCTTAAATCTGTTTATAGATCTCAGAATGTTGCCTTGCTTATATTTTTCAACAAATCACTCAAGCTGAAAAACATGTTCATTTATAACTTCTGAAACATTTTCATTAGACAGAATGACACTGATCAGCACCACTCTCCAAGTAATGTACACTTTATGATCAGCTCCTGAGTTCAGTATCGCCTGAGAATCAAAATATTATAAACTTTCACTTGAATGCTGTTGTAATTTCTCAAAAGGTCTGTGAGAATTGTTGGTCACAATGAGAATGTGGTTTAATTGTCAGTATGTCAGAGCCTGCTACAGTGAAACTCACTTAATTCAATTTCTCTACTCAAAATCTGTTAAAAAAATTTTTTTAACATTGATTTATTTTTGAGAGAGGGAGAGAGACAGACACAGATCTTGAGCAGAGGAAGGGCAGAGAGAGGGGGAGACACAGAATCCAAAGCAGATTCCAGGTTCTGAGCTGTCAGCACAGAGCCTGACGTGGGGCTCATACCCACCAACCGTGAGCCGAAGTCAGATGCTTAACCGACTGGGCCACCCAGGTGCCCCTCATTCCTCAAAATCTAAAGAGGGAATCAAAATCAGAATACACCAAATGATGCCTGACTCTCATCAGGTGAGGTCCTATGTACTGAACATACTGTAACATTTTTTGTTTCTGCTTTTTCCATTAATTTCAAAGATTAATTAATAGTAAATAGTAAGGAAGATGCTTAACAATCAACTTTATAATTGTTTTGTTATTGCTTCCCATCTAGAATTGTTTTCATGTTATTAGGCGACAGCACTAATAGCTTTAGTTAGAACACATATGGAGACAAAGAACACAAAATAAGTATTTCATAATTGTCAACAGCAAAGATCCAGAGTCTAAGTTATACTATCATTACCGAATGAATCTTAGCATTAGCAAGAATGACCCAAATCAGTAAATTCTATGTAGCATTCTAGATAAGTCTCTGTACCTAGTTATGAGAAAAATCTGACTTCTATAAGATTTAAGACCATCAGCTAATGTTGCAGTTGGTTAGTGCAGAGAATTAAGCCATTAATAATCATGCTTCTATATTCTCATTCAATTCCTATTAACCTACTTCAAGGATCAGAGGCTTCTTGGAAATTATTTAATAACAGTAATTATTAACAGTCTCTTTATCTTGCCTAGAAGGAATCTAGATTTATTTACTAAATACTTAATATTCTACTTAATACAGACGCTAAAACCCATGTAGAAAATTCTTCAAGTTAATCCATCAAACCTGATCACACGTATATGGTATAAAGCAATAGAATTTATGAATTTGGGGGTGTCTGGGGGGCTCAGTCATTTGAAAGATCAGACTCTTGATTTTGGCTCCGGTCACAGTCCCAGGGTTGGGGGTGTGAGCCCCATGTCAGGCTCTGTGCTCAGTGTGGAGCCTGCCTGGGATTCTTTTTCTTTCTCCCTCTGTCCCTCTCTCCCATTCACGCTCCTTCTGTCTCTAAAGTGAAAAAATAAAAATAAAAATAAAGCCTTTCCAGAAAAGAAAGAATTTATGAATTAGGAATGAATGGGGAATACAAATACATGAATTTTAAGTTATAAGAAAACAAGCTTGTGTGGAAATAGCTTAATCTAAAAACATGTTTTCCTCATTCCATTTGTACTGGCTGCAGACTGAAGACAGCAGCTACAAGAATTTTTATTCTCAATTTGCTAACCTTCCTTTTGGAGAAAACTGAAAAAAAGTTATATTCTTGTTTTGTTATACCTTGCCTCACTGCTTATATAGAATAGATATGTCTATAGTGAATATTGTTGCAAATCTGTAGTGAATATCATTCCAAACCTGTGATCATTGCGTGTAGTTTACATTCTAGATAATAATAAATGAGGAACAGAAAGCAATTGTTTGGATGTATGTGCCAAGGAGAAAAAATGAAGCAGGTAAGGGGTTTAGGAGGTATGCATGTTTAAGCATGTGTATATGACAAATAAAACTTTTACAGGTGTTTAAAATTTTAGATTGGCCAAACAGGGTCCCCATTATCCAAAGCACACGCAGAGAAGAGGGAGAAAGTCATGCTATTGCTTATTATAATCATGTAATATTGCTGCCAAATTGGTTGTTATTCTGGGTATGTGTCCAAGATATTGTTTAGCTAAAAATCAAACTTCTAAAAAGCTTAATAAACATAAAATGAAATGACTCTCTTTAGTGGGGGAAATTATAGTAATATGCCTTTTTTTAAGAAAAGCAGCTTTCTAAAAACATATGATACTCAGCTTTATTTTACATGGCTGCCTATTTTTTTTTTTTAAGTAGGCTCCATGCCCAGCATGGAGCCCAATGTGGGGCCCAAACTCACAACCTTGAGATCAAGACCCGGAGACTGGGATCCGGGCCGAGATCAAGAGTCGGGTGCTTCAGCAACTGAGCCACCGGGCACCCTACGTAGTCTTTTTTTATTTTCCTAAATAAGTTCTATTCCCAACGTGGGGCTTAAAATCATCACCCTGGGATCAAGAGTCACATATTCCACCAACTGAGCCAGTGAGTCACCCCAGAAAAGCAGCTTTCTTATTTTTTAGAAGAAGTAATTATAAATTGAGAAGGGAAACAAATGATTTGCTGTATATAGTTGTCGAGTTTTATTTTAGACAAAATAGAGTTATTAAGGTACTTGGAGGTTCCAAATGTCAATCCATCTGGACAGAGGGTTCATTTCTTCAAAATTATGGCACTTTCTTGAACACTATTGAGTCTATCAATTTTGGAAAAACTCAGACACTCAGAAATAGGACGGTCTTGCATTATCTGAGTTATGTTGTTTTACATTACTCTGGCTGGTCTTCTGCTGTAAATCTTTAGGACAAGCACCTGTTGTCCACCAGAGTAACAGACTAATGAATATGCTACTGCACTTTCCCTCATCCAAAACCATTCCTTGGCAAAGATTTTTGTGTTTAAAGAACTGCATTCTATCTTGTAGGATGATTTGGGAACTGTTTAGTGTGCCTACACTGTAATGAAATCTTGTTCACCACAAGGAAGTTGATCTACTGCAAGTCTCATTTCCTATCATCCTAGCAGCAAGCAATCTGGCCATGGGAACAGAGTGATCTCAGTATAATCTCTGTGACACATTCTCCCCCATGGTTTGTTAGACAAAGTGGACAATGAGACGTGCTATATTCAGATCGCAAGAATGTTTGAACTGCCCATTATCTCTAGGAGACTTTATGACCAACCTTTCCACACCCAGCCTGAGAGAAAGAAGAGGTACTCTGTAAGTTACGGTTTATCAGCACTGAAAATGTGATCACTGAGGTAAAAGCCAATCCACAGGAATCTAGATGCTGGATTCACACCCTGAATCATTTACTTACTCTGGGACTTGGAGCAAATTTTTTGTATGTAACCCTCTGTATGCCTTAACTTCCTCATCTGTTAAATGAAGATAATAATAGTACAAATATTATAAGGTTGATGTGAGAAAAATGTATGTGTAACTGAAGTACCCAAAGGAGAAGAAAGAGAAGCAAAGAAAAAGTATCACAAGAAATAATGGCTAGTGGCATCTGGGTGGCTCAGTCAGTTAAGCGTTTGACTCAATTTCAGCTCAGGTCATGATCTCCCAGTTGTGAGATTGAGCCCGTGTCAGGCTCTGTGCTGGGCATGGAGCCTGCTTAAGATTGAATCTCTCCCTCTCTCTCTGTTCCTCTTCCACTTGCGCTCTCCCACTCAAAAGAAAGAAAAAGAAAGGCTGATTTTTTTCCAAATTGGATGAAAACTATAAACCCACAGATCCGAAGAGCTCAAAGAATCCCAAAATAAGAAACTTGCAGAACACTACATCAAGGCACAGAATAACACAAAAGAAACCAAAAACCGTGTCCTAACCTAGGGCATCCCCAAACAGGGATGATTCCTCCCCATCTCTACCCCCCAGGGATCCTGAAGACATTTCTGATTGCCACAACTGGGAGAAAGGAAAGGGTATGCTACTGGTGTCTAGTGGGTAGAAACCAGGAATGTTGCAAAACCTCCTCCAATGCACAGGACGGGTCCCACAGCAATAAATTATCCTGCCCAAAAAGTCAATAGTGCCAAGTTGAGAAAAACTATAGGCATATAATAATGAAAATACTTGAAATCACATTCTTATTCTATTTTCTCATCCCTGACAATATAAAAAGTACGGCTGACCCTTGAATAACACAGGCTTGAACTGTGGGGGTCTACTTATGTATGATTTTTTTCTGGATACGGTCCAGTATAATAAATATACTTTCTCTATTATGGAAAAAAATATATACTTTCTCTTCCTTATGATTTTATTAGTAACATTTTTTCTTAGCTTACTTTATCATAAGAATACAGTATATAATACATATAGCATACAAAATACATGTTAATTTAATTTATATAGGCTATTAGTAGTTAAGTTCCAGGGGAGTCCAAAGTTGTACCCAGATTTTTGCCTGTGGGGTAGAGGAGTATCAGTGTCCCTAACCCAAGTGTATTCAAGGGTCAACTATATGTTACATTGTGATACCAAGCACTTTTTGTAAATCACTCACCATGTTTAATCTAGGAGCTGAGCATCAAGAAGTAAAGAGGTGCCTGGACCAGTAGAGCTACTTGGGAGTGGTTTCCAGAATTTAAGGGTCAATATGACCTTTACCTGCTCTAAAACAGTTAAGTTTATTAAAGGAGTTACACAACGTGCTAGGTATTCTGAAGGTTCTGCTCTGTGGTCCTTCTGACACTTAATAAAGATACGAGGGTAATAAGACTGAACAGTAGATACAAATTGAAATCTCATTTCAGCTCAACAAACATTTGAGGAACTAGGGCCTGAATACACTGTATGTATCAGCACAGTTCTCCAAGTTGGGCCTCATCATTTAATGCAGTACACTCTGTGCCACATCATGCTTACTGACCGCAAATTCTATACAAAGTCACACACACACACACACACACACACACACATACACACAGAGCTTAAAAATCTCTACCAGTTCTGCTGGGTTTTTTTAATGACAAGATTTATGAATCTTTTATAATCAGATATGAAATAGCATTCTGTGACAGGATACCAAGAATAAAAACCCAGACAGATTGCATACTTACTAAATAGTAGGCAGTAAACTAGGTACTTTATGATCTCATAATCCTCAAATCATGTGGGTCTGGTATTATTGCCACCTTTGTTTTGCAAACAAAACAGATGAACAAGTTCACTGACTTGCCCCTAATCACAAAGCTTAGAAGTGGTGGGGCCAGGACTTGAACCGAAGACTATTTTGGAAACCATGCCCTACCAAAACAACAACTAACTTTAACAAGACCCAATTTAAGACCATAAATGTTATTTTATTTAGTTCACTATTTTGGATCTTCATAACAAATCAATGTGTATGTGTGTATCTCCACTGTCAAGAGCAGGACTGGTCTACCACACGAGTTTATTCAGACACTTTGGTATCCCAAAGACAACTGTGGTAAGGCATGTTAGTCTGTATTTCTTCATTTTTCTGTCAACAGAGGGAAGAAGTGTAAGAAGGGTCAGAGCCATGGCAGGAACTATGTATTGTGGAGGTCATTTACTAAAAACTACCTTAAAATTTTATCTTTAGAGATGACTAGCCTAGAGAAAGGAAGGAAGATGCAGTAATTTTTGTTTGATATGTCAAACAAATTAGACATCAAATTAGACATTTTTTCAAACAACTTAGAAAAAAATTAGAGAATCACCTCTTTCAAACATACAAATCAGATCTCTTTGGTTCAATTTAGATAGATTTTAATAGGATATACACAGAAAGCTAGAAACATAAATTTTTTGTTTTTGTTTTTCTGAATGGTTAAAAAAAACCCCACTTAGAGTATACTTATCAACCAAATTGCTTAGCTTGAAAAAATCAGAAATTTATCTATCCTTTAAATTAGTCAAATTTGAATTTTTGTCTTAAAAGGTAATCCTTTAAGATTCAAAAGTGAATACTGAACACAAGTAGAAAAACTGAGCCAGTATTCTTCTTTAGTGGAGAAATGACAGATCAATATGTGCTTTTCTCTTTAACATGTCTTTATTTATTTTTGAGAGAGAGAGAGAGAGAGAGAGAGAGAGAGAGAGAGAACACACGTGCATGCAAGTAGAGAGGAGGAGAGAGAGGGAGACAGAGAATCCCAAGCAGGTCCTGCACTGTCAGCACAGAGCCCGATGCAGGGCTCATATTCATGAACTGTAAGAACCCAGGCGCCCTGATCAATATGTGTTTTAACGGAGAAGTAGACACATTAATGAAGGCTGTAAGGCCCAGGCAATATACAATTTATCTTTACAGAATACAGGGCTTCAAACACCTAAGGGTTTATTTAACTTCACAGATTTGTCTTTTTTTGTTGTTGTTGTTGTTAAACTTTACTTTGATATTTTATTTCTCTTCCTCTTTCTCAGGTGGTTCTAAATATAAGTTAAAGAGAATTCATAACAAATGAAATTATATGTTAACTTATAATTCATTAACTCTACAAGCATGTCTTTTTCCGCCTCCAATCAACTTTTTTATGGTCCTGTATGCTCCCTATAAAGGAATAAAATGAAAATTTTATACTTACTAGAAAGAACAGTTGTAAGGAAAATGTAGTCTGAAAAGGATATGAGTCCACATTCTCCGAGGGTATAAAATATACTGCCTTCATCAGCAAATTTTTCTCGTTCCTGGGCAATTTTCTGTTCATATGCATGGGTCCCACCAAAAGATAAAAAGAAGATATAAAATAATGAGAACACAGATAGACAGAGACGAAACACCATTTATCTGACAGTTTTTGGCTACTTATTGTAAGCATTTCTCTGATGGCCATTCCAAATTAATGGATCCTTTACAGTTTTCAAGATGATTAAAAGTATAAGACAAAAGATAGTTTTGTTTGTCTCAACACAGGTCTAATGGGAACACTAGAAAATAATTTCAATTTTATGGACTCTTGCCTTCTGACATAAACAGGCCCACATCAGGACTTGTTTTGTTTCTTGGTCTTAAAAATTATCCACCTGAATTGTTGAATCACGATACTGTATACCTGAAACTAATATAACACTGCACGTTGACTACACTGGAATTAAAAACTTCAAAAAAAAAATAAAAACAATCTGCCCTTTTCTGCAGAGGTATATAAAGTAGAAGCAAATACAAATGAAACAAGTTAAAAAAACAAACCCCAAATGAAATTAGTACAATTTGCCTAACATCAGCTAATTGCCCAAGAAAAACGTTATGACTAATGACCAGAAATGAAGAGATAAGCAACTATTTATTTTCAAGGCCCACACAAACTCTCAGAAAACTAACTTCTGAAACACTAATTTTAATTTTTACCTGATGCCCCCCAAGAATCTTAGGCTTGGCGTGTAGGACAGTTTGCAGAGCAAACCCCACCTCTGAAAGATATGGCAAATCAGACATGCATGCTAAGATTTAGGCATGACTGAATTTAGTTGTATTTATTGGTACCTTGCTGGAGGCTCCTAAATTTCAGCTATTTGGTGAAACCCTCCTAAAATTTAGATTTTATTCTACATATATATTAATTTTCTTTAATCCATAAGACTCACCAAGAGTTACTTCTTAGCTTCAGTAATGGCCTGACTGGCAAGTGATCTTGTCCTGGGTGTTTAAGCAATCCTACCCTGTTTTTTCAATTCCTAACCAAATGAAACACTTGGTTGTGACACTGAAGATATTTTCAAAAACTGAAAAGGATCCACCAAAGAGTTAGACTTGGAACTAATTTCCATAAGTTCTGGACCAACTAAAGATATTCAAGGAATTATTCTAGGTACCAAAAAAAGAAACAGGAGGTTTTAAGAACCCAAACCAACAAAGAGCAATCAAATACTGTCATGCAAGCACAAAATAAGCAGCAGCATTGCAGGCACAACCTCAGGAGGAGTATCATGAAAACGAAACCAACAAGCACCACCACACCAGCATCCAGGTGCACAACTACCCAATAGGTTACCTCTGTCTAGTGAGGATCCCATCATACACCACAAAGGAAAGAAAACTGGTTAACCAATTGAAAACAGAAGTACCAAATGAATCATCATGATCCTTTTTGTAATCCTATCCAAAATAGCCTCTACTGGGTATTTGTTTGTTCATACGGAAAAGGAAGCATAAACAGGTTAAAATCCACAGTTGAATGCTAACACCAAGTACGAAGTTTTGATGGCATGTTCTACTTAGTTTTCAAAAGTTTTTTTCAAGGTTTGTTTGTTTTTGAGAAAAAGAGAGTGTGAGCGGAAAAGGCGCAGAGAGAGAGGGAGAGAGACACAGAATCCAAGGCAGGCTCCAGGTTCTGAGTTGTCAGTACAGAGTCTAACGCGGGGCTCGAACTCATGAGCCATGAGATCATGACCTGAGCCGAAGTCAGACACGACTGAGCCACCCAGGCACCCCTAGCACATACTGCTTAAGGAAAGGATTTTTGACTCATCTGTGTGGACAGAAAGCATGGTCTTGTTTGGCAGGATTTAGAGATTACTTCTTTGAACAGACAACAAAAATGAGCACATAGTCCAATGTTTTTAAGTTAAGATTTGATTTTCTACCAAGAGACTGAACACCAATTTGCTGGATAAGAACTACAGCAGCAAAGCCCTTCACTGGAGAATTAATATTCTCAAAAAAAGAAAACGAATGGTTACATTTTTTTTACATTATCCAAGATACTGTAAAAATAATGTAAGAAAAAATACACAAAATGAGAATAGGCTCCCAAAAGCATAACATTACTAGCTAGAACAATAAGTATATATAGAAGCTGAATACTTTATATTAATTATACAATCACCTTAATAATGTTTCTTAATGCTTATTTTTGAGAGAGACACAGACAGACAGAGCATGCGCAGGGGAGGGGCAGAAAGAGAGGGAGACAGAGAATCCAAAGCAGCCTCCAGGCTCTGAGCTGTCAGCACAGAGCCCAACATGGAGCTTCAACTTAGACTGTGTGATCATGACCTCAGCCAAAGTCGGAGGCTTAACCAACTGAGCCACCCAGGTGCTCCTAATTATGTTATGATCTTACAGAGAGACTGTTATAAGCCAATAAAATAAATAATATATTGGGATCCAGAAGATGGAAAACAAAGTGAAAAGAAGCAGTTAAGACAGAGAAGCATGGCTAACGTTATTTTTCTAATAATCACCTGGACTTTGCTGCTTGGAAGATAACAAAAAGACAAATATAATTCTGTTGGTAACTTCTAATTTTAATATAATTTCAAACTCAGAATAGTGGAAAGAGCAATATAAGACACTTTCATATACGTTTTACCCAGATTCACCAATGGTTTACATATTACCCTAGTTGCTTTATCATTTTATATAAACATATATTCTTTTGTACCTCTGAAAGTTTAATACACATGCCCTTTACATTTAAACACTACACTTCCTAGGAACAAAGACATTCTCTTATATACAATATTATAAATGTAATGAAATCAAGATATTTAATACTGATACATACTATTATCTAATCCAGTCTATTTTTTAAATTTAACGATTCCAATAATTTCCTTTACAACTATTTCCTCCCCAGCCCAGGATGTAATCCACAAACAGCATGGTATCATGTCTCTTTAAATTCCATTCATCCAAAACATCTTTTTTGCCCTTTATTTTTTCCTTTGGGGGTTTGTTATTATTTTTGATTATGGTATAATTTATAACAGAAATTCACAATTTTAACTATGCATTATGTGGGCCTTTGAGTTTCACTCCTTTCAAATAACATGTTTTCTCAGTTCATCCATGTTGTAGCATCAATTACTACCTCATTTCTTTTAATCACCAGCGAATATTCCATTGTATACATACCATGATTTGTTTATCCATTCATCCATTAAGGGGATAATTGGATTGTTACCACTTTTTGGCGATTGTGAATAGTGCTACTATGAACACTCATGTACAAGTATTTGTTTGACTATCTGCTTTCAATTCTTTTGGGTATGTACCTAGGAGGGGAGTTTCTGGGTCATAACATAACTCCGTGTTTAAGTTTTTGAGGAAGGGCCAAAGTGTTTCCCACAGCAGCTGTACCATTTTACATTACTACTAGTAATGTACAAGGATTCCAACTTCTCTATATCCTAATCAATACTTATTTTCCTCTTTAAAAAAATTATAGCCATTCTAGGGAGTGTGAAGTGGTATCTCATTGTGATTTGATTTACATTTCCCGAGTACCTAATGATGTTGAGCATCTTTCATGTGTTTGTTGGCTATTTACATACCTTCTTAGGAGAAATGTCTTCAAATCCTTTGCCTTTTAAAAAAATTGGGTTGTCTTTTTGTTATTGGGTTGTAAGAGTTCTTCGTATATTCAACCCATACCAGGTATGATTTGCAAATGTTTTCTCCGTTCTGCTTCTACTACCTTGATAACGTCCTTTGATGTACAAAAGGTTTAAATATTGATGAAGTTCGAGTTGTCTACTTTTTCTTGTTGCTTGTGATTTTGATGTCATGTCTAAGACTCCACTACCAAAGTCAAGGTTGTGAAGATTTATTCCAAGGCATCTTCCAATAGCTTGGTAGTTTTAGCTTTTGTATTTAGATTACTGATACGTTTTGAGTTAATTTTTGTATGTAATGTGAGATAGGGATCCAACTTCCTTCTTTTGCATGTGGATCTCCAGTTGACCCCACACTTCTTTCACCACAGAATGGTCTTGGCACCTTGCTGAAAACTAATTGACTCTAAATGTCAACATCTTAAATTTACAGCAATCGAGTTTGAATCAATACCAACCTAGTTTCAATAGTATTAAAAAAAAAAAACCTCTGCTCCTACAGAAGTTATTTTCACATATTACATCATTATACAGTATGTCCATTAACATAGATTTATAATTATTATTTTATTCACTTGTCTTTTAAATCACATAGGAAAAAAAGGGAGTTAAAAGCCAAAAATGTAGCAATTTTGGCTTTTACTTACCTTTATTGTTACCTTAACTGATGTCATGTGTTCATACAGTTTCAAGGTACTATCTAGTGCTCTTTCATTTCAGCCTTAAAGACTCCCTTTAGCATTTTTTTATATGGTAGATCTACTGGCAACAAACTTCCTGCTTTCACAGTTCTTCATCTTATATAACGTGTCTCAGTGTAGTATCTGTGAATTTATCCTAATGTAGATTCATATATTTTATTAAACTGGGAAAGCTCTTGGCAACTGTTTCTTCAAATACTGGTCTCTACTCTTTCTCCTTGCCTTCTGGGATTCCTAGTAGACATATGTTGGCACACTTAATGACGTCACAAAGGTATCTTAAACTCTTGTTAATTACTCTTTATTCTTTCTTTTTGTTTCTCAGACTGGATAATATCAATTTACCTACCTTCAAGTTCATGGATTCTTTTCTTCCTGCCTGGTCAAATGTGCCATTAGACCATTTTAGTGAAATTCTTTCAGCTACTGTACTTCTCAGTTTTCATAACTTAAAAAAATTTTTTGTTGATATTCTCTGTTAGTTCATATATCATTCTCCTTATTTCCTTTAAGTTCTTAGTCTATGGTTTTTGAGTATACTTAAAACAACTCATTTAAATTGATTTAAATTTAAGATAATTGTAGTAAGCTTTCTCAAGGATAGTTCCTTTTTATTCTGTGATATTGACTGTATTTTTTGAAAGCAAAAGTTTTGTTGAAAAGTGGACATTTCTACATTATAATGTGGTAATTGAGTCTCCCTCCTTCTCAGGGTTTGTTGCTGCTGCTTGTGTGGGTTGTGGCTATTTCTTTAGTGACTTTCCTAAATTCTTTTCGTAAGTACTGTCTATTTTGTCAAACGTGGTCGCTCAAGTCTCTGTTCCACTTCCTTAGAGGTCAGCTGGTGATCTGACAGAGATTTCCTTAAATTCCTGGAGTCAAACTGTATATGTGGAAATACTCTCCAAATCTTTGTGTTGGGCCTTCTTTCAATGTTTAGCCACTGTTTAAAAATCTGCCTTGGCCTTCACTTCTTGCTTGCATGGAAGATAAAAGACAGCCAGAGGTGAAAGCTTAGGGTCTGCTAAGGTTTCTTAGAAGTATTCATTCAGCTCTGGGCCTTCCACATTCCTCAGTACATGGTGGAGTACTTCAAAGTCCTTGTTCTCGATCTCCAGCTGCCTCTTCATTTCCCAGGCTTGTTGGTTTGTCTGCTGCTTGTCTCAGCCCACTGTGGTTAGTATATTTATTACCTTTAAGTGCTTTTGAAAAATGCCACTTGGGAGGCCATCCCATCCCTAAGGTTCCAGTAAAGGCAAAGCAAAGGCAAGCCTGCAAGTTGACTCCTCACTGACCAGAGAGGTCACTGGCCACATTCATATTGTCCACAGACAAGGTCTGCACTGCTCGCTCTGGCACAAGCAAGCTGTACTAGGACTGGTGGCCACAATATTTATGGCTGCCCTAGTGCTGGGGAGTGGGGAACTGGTCATCAAGTAAGTATTCCACAACTTTATCTTATCAAATTTCAGCATATTCTTTCTTCTTTAATCATTCCCCTGGTTGTTTAAAGTCTGGTTAGATTCCAGAGATCTGAAAATGTTGACTGACGTTTTTTGCCAGCTTACTGATTGTCTTGGAGGAGAGATATAGTTTTGGAGTTACATAGTCTGCCATTTTTTAAAATCTCTTTATACTTTTCAACCTTGAAAGATTTGAAAAGTGAATTATATTGAAGAATATCCTTCAATTTAAATTAGGCTGATGCTTCCTCATGATTACATATTGGTCTGTTACAAACTATGAATTCATATTATTATCTCTAATTCCATTCTAATACCATGGGATACAAGGTGGTCTTCTCCCTTACACACTTGTTATTCCCTTCGCCAACAGGGAAAACCTGGCTCCCATTATCCTCAATATATTTACTCATTTGCTCAAAGTTCTAGAATATACACAACTGCTAATCATGTCTGCAAAAAGCTTATTATCTAGAGTTCAATATTTTTTACAGTTTTAAGTAAAAACTATTTTTGAGGGAGGGAGAGAGAGACAGACAGAGACAAACTATGAGCAGGGGAAGGGGCAGAGAGGGAGCCACAAAATCCAAAGCAGGCTCCAGGTTCTGAGCTGTCAGCACAGAGCCCGACACAGGGCTCCAAGTCAGACTGTGAGATCATGACCTGAGCTGAAGTTGGACGTTTAACCAACTGAGCGGCTCAGGTAACCCATTCCTCAAAGTTGTTGTACCTTTTTCACTCACACCATCAATGCATGGGAGTTCCAGTCACTCCACATCACTGCCAACATTTGCGTTGCCAGTCTTTTTAATTTTAGCCATTTGAATGGGTAGGTAGTGATATCTCATTGTGGTTTTATTGCGCATTTCCTTGCTGACCTATGTTGTCACACACTATTTACTGGAAATTATATATTTTCTTTGTGAAATAGCCAAGTCTTTTGGCCATTTTTAACTTTGCTTTTTTAATCACTAATCATCCTATGTTCTGGATATGAGACTCCTTCCAAGGAGTCTGGGTAGCCAGACTCCAAGAAGATCCCAGTGATTCTTGCCTGCTGTTTATTCACCTCCTTATGCTGACCTAGTCTCCTTCACAATGAATCAGGGCTGGTCTGTGTGACCAACAGAAGACAGTGTAAGTGATAATGTGTGACCTCTGAGTCTAGGCCATAAAGGGCATAAAAGGCATGTTGCTCTGTTGGAGGGAAGCCAGCTGTCATTTGAACAGAACACTCAGGCAGGACTGTGGAGAGCCTCCGGGGAGAGGATCCGAGGCTTCTCAACGACAGCCAGGAGCAGCTACTTTAGTCAGCACCTTAGAAATGAATCTCCCATTGTCGGTCAAGCCAGACGGTTAAGGTTTTAGCCAACTTCATGAAAAAGCCCGAACCAGAACCATCTAGCCAAATTGCTCCCAAAATCCTTATTTACAGGAAGCATAAGTGACAAGAAATTATTACTGTTTTAAGCCACTAAGCTTTGGATATTTTACTCAGCAGTAGATAACAAATAGAGTCAAATACATATATTGAAAATATTTTCTTCTGGTTGATGACTTATAATTATTTTTTATCTTAACAATCAAAAGTTTTAAATTTTCATGAAGTCTAATTGATTTTTTCCTTTATGGTTATTGCTTTCTATGTGCTAATAAATTTTTGGCTCCCCTTAGTACATAAAAACATTCTCATTTTCTTTTATAAGGCTTAAAGTTATAGATCTTACATTTAGTAAATGATCTATTCCAAGTAAACTGTGCATATAGTGAGGAAAGGGGTAGGTATATTTTTTAACTTTTTAAAATATGGATATATAGGGGCGCCTGGGTGGCTTAGTTGGTTAAGCATCTGGCTTCAGCTCAGGTCATGATCTCACAGTTTGTGGGTTCGAGCCTCGCATCAGGCTCTGTGTCTCCCTCTCTCTCTGACCCTCCCCTGCTCACACTGACTCTCTCTGTCTCTCAAACATAAATAAAAGACATAAAAAAATTAAAAAAAAATAAAATATGGATATATAGTTGTTTCTAAATCATTTGTTGAAAACCCCTTCCTTTCCCCCATTTAATTATTTTGGCATCTCTGTTAAAAATTAACTTACCATATTAAGTGTGGCTCCTTTTTCTATGATATTTTCTGATTTGAGTAGTTCATTTTCTTTTGAATGTCTTTTGATTATTAACAAAGTATATGACTGTTTTCCAAAGTATAAATAAACATGAAATTATCTGAATGGTTAAAGAGGTAGCTTAAGCCTCTGCATGAGACACATTTAGGGAGATGGTTTAGGCTTAGCCACCTCCTCTATTAGACAATTATACACTGTGCAGAGATACCGAAGATAATGAATATACCTTCAATTGCATACTGATTGAGAATTACTACTGGAACATATCTCCATAGGAGCTATGTAAGAACACCTTACAATCCTGATTCAGTTAGTGTGATTTTTCTCTAGGAAGAGATCTCTTCCTCTATTGTTTTAGATAGAATATGTCCAGGTTTGCAACTCTCCGTCCTCTTAAAGGAGAAAATATTTCTGTTTGTGAGGCTATATATGAGATCTCTGCTGAACTCAAACAGAGTGGTAGAAAGGAGAGGCCAAAAGGCTAAGGTGCTCATATAAGAAAAACTGAAAATATCTGGATGAAAAGATATAGAAGGAAAAAAGGATCCTAGGGGCACCTGGGTGGCTCATTTGGTTAAGTGTCCAACTCTTGATTTCAGCTCAGTGCATGACCTCATGGATTGTGGGATTAAGCCCTGCATCAGACTCCGCACTGATAGTGTAAAGACTTCTTGGGATTCTGTCTCTCCCTCTCTCTTGAGCTCTCTCTCTCTCAAATAAACTTAAAAAAAAAAAAAAAAGAATCCTAGAAAGGTGAAGGGGACACGACAGTGAGGGATAGAAAATATGAAAGTCAGGAAAAACAGAGGAAAGAGAAAGCATGTATGCACATGTATGTGCATGTGTTTAAGAGAAAGAACAGAGAATGTGTGTGTTTTGCAGTAGCTTCTTAAAAATGAGAAAGATGTTTAAAGAAGATTTTTAAATTAGCCATGCTTTTCAGTATGCCCTGTGCAATACAATCTCCTAATTCTTCACTAAAGCATTGTTCTTCCGCGCTTCTGGAGTCACGGCGTGGGTAGAAGGAAAGAGGTGGGGAAGTTACATGGACGCTTCCTGAGGCACCCACTTGTCAGAGATGGTTCAGGTGCATTTAAGATTAAGCACCTACTTATTAACTCTAAGAATTTATCAGTGGGATGAATATCCAAAACTCCAAAGATGATGATTATAAAATTCATGACATTTGTTAATCAAAAACACCCAAACTGCCATAAAACTATCAAATTTGATCTCTCAAATGATTTAAAGCCAGGAGAATCAAATAAATATGTCAAAATTTGGGAGGAAATGAGAGTTACTAAAGAACAATTTTTAGGCTATTTGGCATTGTCTGACTGCTTCTTAGCTGGTCTTTATAAATCAAAGGCCTGATTCTACCATAAATGATATCCTCAAACCAACTGGCCATGGCACATAGGGAACCTGTGAAAATATAGATATTTGAAAAGACCCAAAGTATGTTGAAACTGGAAACTCTAAAAGGAAGGAAGGAAGGAAGGAAGGAAGAAAATGTAAACTCTAGATTCAAGGAAGGGGAGTGGAAGGAAGGTTTTTGGATATTTTTATTACTCCAAACGTCTTATCAATTGTTTAATTCTGCAAAATGAGAATGTCAAGTACAATGTTTCTTCACTTTTGAATAATGTTTAATCTTTGACTACATTTTAGGTCATTTTTTCCCTAGGCAAATACCATTAATATACTTTAGGGATGATATGGGGCATAGTCCAAGGAAAACAAAATCTTCCTTAACAGATTGGTAATAATGTTTACTTTCTCTCACTACCTCAGAGCTGGTTATTTATATCGTTTGTTAGTAATGAATATTTATATTAATATGTGTATGTAATTCAATGTAAGTCACAAATTTAATGTAAATAAACATTAGACAAACTAAAAGGAAGAAATTTCTGTATATAAAAGTCAAACAAAATAGAACATATTCCAAATCTATTGTAAGGCCGTATAATGTGAGATTAACTAATATATTCAGATATAAGTTTAGCAAAAAAAATTTGTAGTAAGGGTTCAAGAAAAACCTGTTTCATCTTAAAGTTCCTGAGGGAGAATTCTAACAATATACTTGAGTATATATGGTGAAAATTAAGAGAATTGGGTATTTTGTTTTATTTTTTATTTTTTTTCATTTTTAATTTATTTTTGAGAGACAGAGAGAGACCGCGCAAGGAGGGGAGGCTCAGAGAGAGAGGGAGACACAGAATCTGAAGCAAGTTCCAGGTTCTGGGCTAGCTGTCAGCACAGAGCACAGATGCAGGGCTCAAACCCACGAACCATGAGATCATGACCTGAGCCAAAGTCAGACGCTCAACCGACTGAGCCACCCAGGCACCTCAGAACTGGGTATTTTAAAAAAGAGATTATAATTGATGAGAACTTCCAGAGCATTAAGCTGTTTTATTATTGTTATTTTTTAATTAAACTAAAGTTGACATACAGTGTTATATTACTGCCAGTGTTATATTACTGTTGAACTACGTACAACATAGTTATTCAACAATTCTATACATGCTATTTAATGCATCTTTTTAAAAAAAAATTTATTTTAATGTTTTTTATTTAGTTTTGAGAGACAGAGAGAGACAGTGCGAGCAGGGGAGGGTCAGAGAGAGAGGAGACACAGAACCGGAAGCAGGCTCCAGGCTCTGAGCTAGCTGTCAGCACAGAGCCCGACGTGGGGCTCAAACCCATGAACTGTGAGATCATGACCTGAGCCGGAGCCAGATGCTTAACCGACTGAGCCACCCAGGGGCCCCTGCATCTTTTTTTTTTTTTTAATTTACTTATTTTGAGAGAGAGAGAGAGAGAGAGAGAGAGAGAGAGAGAGGAGAGAGACAAAGAGAAAGAGAGAGAGATTGTGTGCACAGTGGAGGGGCAGAGAGAATTCCATACTGTCAATGTGGAGCCCAACCTGGGGCTTGAACTCCTGAACTGTGAAATCATGACCTGAGAAAAACCAAGAATCAGAAGCTTAACTGACTGAGTCATCTGGCACCCTGCTAGCTAATGCATCTTTAAAATTACATATCAAACTGTTCAATCACTTGAATCTCTGAAATTAAGGCTGTGAAAGGAGAAATGCAGGTCAACTGATCAGAATAGCATTTCTACTGAATTTACTGACAAATATTACTCCCTTTTAAAGAAAAGAATTATGCAAAATATTTCAAAGCAATATGCTCACTGACTTAAAGAGGGGAAATTTAACTGTTTTACTATTCATTTACATGACTTAGCCTAAGATCTTATGTTTCAAAATTTAAATCACAAATATAGACTCACTACTGTAAAACATTCAAATTACTGAACCCAAGTGAAAACAAATAAATAAATAACCTCATAAGGGTCCTGGTACTGACCTCAACTGCATCATATCCTGAATCTTTTTATGTTTTAGGTAAGCAGAAACACTTAATTAGAAATTTATAGCAAATCACACCCTATACATGTGTGTAACTGTTGTACTTCTCAAGGAGTCTAAAACCTGAACTGTTTTACCAGGATAGTTTCATGCTAAAGCATCCACACTCTGATTTCTGACCAATCACACAAATTTATAGAACACTGCCAAAATCGCAGGTGCCATCAGGAGCCTTGGGACTGGGAATTCCAGCTACAATTCAACCTTGTTAATAGCGTGCTCAGTGAATTGTAATTTTAACAGGGTTGATCAAAATAGGGGCAATAATTTTGCCTTTAAGGACTCAACTGGATGAAGCTGAAGAGAAAAATCATATCTAGGCATTTAATCTTGTTATTTATTCTAGTTAAAATCCACTTTTCAATTTCTATAGTTTGAAATAAATTTCTAATAAATATCAAATAGTAGTCGATAGACATGCCAGTAAAATAGATGCTAATATATCATCTAGAACCTCAAAACATCTCTGGTTTATAGAAAAATGTGAAAAAGAACACAACATTGCTATTTAAATTAAGGTGTCATCTTCCTCAAGGCTGAGATAATTGGCTTTAATATTAACATTTCTCTAGATGACTGATATACATTTCAAAGCCTATCTAAATCCCTGAAGAAATATTTGAGGTTGTACTTCAAAACCCAAATGATGATAATAATATGCTTCTTCCAGAAAATGCCATTTTAGCCTATCATTTCCAAATAATAAACAGTTTTTCTACCTAGGGTTGGGGTTGGGGCAAGGAGGGGAAGAGTGTTAGACAGAAAATTCAGCAAATTTCCCATGCAATTAGTGCTCATACTTCATTATTCAGTTGGTGCATAGATGCCAAAGCCTTGGTAAGATATCAATCTTAAACAGTCACACTATTCCCAATCAAACAGAAAATGTTGCACAGGTAAAATATGTATTCTTCTTCCCCTGTCCCGCACCTGAACTTGCAGAAAAGTTGAATTTCAGGACACGGCAGATAAAATTAAATCAAGATGTTTCTAATTTAGAGTAGCTTAGGATTTCTTCTTCTCCTGATTTAGAGTTTCCAACCTTTTCAAAGGTAATATTGCCTTTGAGGCAAGGAAACAAATGACTGTGCAACAGACTGTGGAAGGTTGGAAGGTGAGTGCTTAAGATCCTGTAAGACTTCACTCTGCCAGAAAGCTGTTCTCTTTTCAGTCCCAATTCTAACCACATGAGCTCTGAGAACACCCCCAAATACCTATCATGCACATGTTTTCCTATTTCGTGAACTAGATGGCTACAGAGAATATGGATACAAATGAAGATGCTTACAAAAAAACAGGGAGAAGATTTGATTCAAACCATGATAAAACTTGGAAGTCTACTACTAGAAGAACATTCACTTCAAGGAAATGATACAACTTCACTGAAGTGGTCTGTTTCAGTCCTCGGTACTGATGAGGTATTATCAAAGCCCTCAAAGGGGAAAACTGTCACCTCTATTATTTTCTACCACCTTATGCCTGCATACTTGCTTCAAAGCAGCTCTGGAGGGGAGAATCTATGTTTTACCTTTATTGATTATCTGCTACCTAAATCTAAGAATTTAATTTTGAAATTTGGCTTCTCCAGTCAATCAGTGCTGAAAAGAAGTGTCATAGGCTCAGCAGTAGTCTTGTTTTCAGTAATAGAGGTTATAAAAAGCTTCCCTATTAATTCATGGAAAAGCAACCTCGCATACAAATTTTGAAAAATAAGCCAATATAGCATGTCACCTTCTCCCATTTGGAAAAAATATTACATAAAAAAATCATATCATAGAAACTAAGTTTCACTCTGAGGATCACCAACCATTCTACATTGTTCTAGTAACTACTATCTCTCAGGAAGCCCTTTAGATTAAGAATTTTAAAATCATTTTGAATTCAAACACTTGTGGGTATCCCTTAAACACCACTGACCATTAAGGACATATTAAGAATTTGAAAATTATAGTCCACATGCTTCATGCCGGGTACTGTGCTAAGTATCTGAGTTACATTCACAACTCTAAGTCCTCACTGCAATCCTAGGAGGCAGGTAATACTACTACCTGCACTTTACGGATGAGAAAACTGAAGTTTAGGGAAGTCAAACAAGTAGCCCACGGTGACAATGCTATGAAGTGACAGGGCGGGTCATAGTTTGACTCCACAACTATTATGTTATAATGTATCAAATGCACAGAAATTGTTCGCAAGTTCTGAAACTGTTATTGGAGACTGGGTATTTTAAGAGCAAAAACAATAGTTCATTATTGTAAAATATTAATCCTGGGGCTTAGCATATATCAGCTCGTTTATCTTGAGAAAAGTCTGGTTAATGATGTAGATGCACAATGTATTTTTAGGCTATGACTTGTTCAAAAGCATATTTTAATCATTTTAAAAATGAGTATCACTTCAAGAATGTAATGGTTGTGTTCTTAATTAATAGACATTAGACTAATCTGTCATTGGAAAAACGTTTTAAGTTTGGAACTTTAACAATTGCATCATAGCAAAGACAAATATGAGAAGCAAAAGCTATCCTCATTCTCTGCAGCCAAAGATCATCAATGCATGTTCAGGCTAAGGTGAGAACCCACTTTAATAATAAGAAAAAGGAAGTTAGTCTGGAACCAAGTCCTCTACTGTCAAAGTGAATTTCAAATCTTCTTTCGTGATGGGAAAGTTAAATATGAATGTGTTGGAAATGTGATGGTTAGTCATGTTTATGCTTTCAAATGAACAATGATAAATCAAATGGGCTCAGTTGATCCCAAGTTCAAACAAAACAGAATCTAAAATAAAAATGTATTTAAAGACATATTTATAGATGTTTGAATATTTGGGGTAACCAAGTAAACTACACCCTCCGTGAGATTACTTAATGATGATTATATTATCATTTCTTTTTCAATCTGAATAATCAAACACATGAGTTAAAGCAATGTATTTTAGTAGTGGTGGAACTCAGAGACTGGAAAGAGACATTATGAATACTCCTCACAGTAATATAGTTAAGTATTTGACACCATTCATAAGCTGCATCTGAAGAACAGCTCTATGCTACTAGAAAACCAAAATGATTCCAGCCTTTTCACAGGCAATAGGAATTTAGCATGCAAAGGACAAAATCCTGTTTCAGGAAGCAAGCAAGAAAGCCCTCTTCTATAAAGTAACTGCTCAGTGACCTTTGGAAGCTGAGAAGATTTATACTAGTGTCACCAATATGAGTGGTATCTACCTATTCTAGGAGGAAAAGGTTTATTATATTCAATACAAAAAGCTTATTTACAAGATATTTTTAATAACAGTAAAACTTGATATTGAATCCTTACACAGCAAAGGATATCACCCTCGACAGTCCAAGTTTAAAGACTGGTGCTCTTTTGTCAGCTATGGTGATTGACTACCCAATGCTGAATATTCCAGAGACTTCCAAGCACATCACCAATTCCTACCTCTTTTCACTTTTTATTCTGTAGGGACAGCTGTGTGAGGCAACTCATTTAAAAATTTCAGGCTTAAACCACACAATTATCATAGGAAAGGAAGAGATTTTAAATGCCTCCTACAAATTGTTCTGCCACAATTACAGAAGTAGAAGTCATTTTCCTCAATCACAGGTGTCAAGCATCTCATCTGATTTATGCTCCTCAGTAGTATACATACTAGTTGTGCCATAGCTGTTCTAAAATAGAATTTCCAGGATTAGAAACATTGATGCTGAGATTATCAATAAAGTATTCTGACACAATTATTTATTTGTTGGTTTGTTTCAGAATGCAGTGAGAGGCAGAAGATAATTGACTGTGTCAGTAACAGGATCATTGGTCTGGGGTTTTAAGAAGACAACTAACAATATATCCCAGTTTAAAAACAAGGAAGCCCACGAAAAATGTTATATAAAAATTAAGACCACACTGTGATCTCATTAATTATATCATTAGTTATTTTAAACCAAAAGATATTCTAATTTGGTTTAGTTTATATTTCTATGAAAAAAATAGAAGAGTAACGCCTTTTAAAAAAATAAATACATTTTATAACTCACAGACTATAAAGAGTCTGAGTCTTCAAAGATCAATTTAAAATGTACCTCTTAGGCTAGTCCTTGAAATTCTCCTTTGCCAGATTACAACCTATATACTCTTTTTCATGATCTTCCTCATGTACTGGCTTCCTTTTCAAGCTAAAGTTGTTGTGAAAAAAGTGAAGTAATGAAGTCTTTCTAAAATGTTCCTTTTGTTTCCTGTTCAGACATTTAGTTGAGCGAGGTGCAACTAAGCAGCTGCTTACCTGTATTGATCAGGTAAGAAATTTCAAGAGACAAAAAAGATTAATATTTCACTTGAAATTACGTTGCCTCACCC
Organism: Suricata suricatta; assembly: GCF_006229205.1. NCBI lineage: Eukaryota > Metazoa > Chordata > Mammalia > Carnivora > Herpestidae > Suricata > Suricata suricatta. Next base: position 134,163,745 of record NC_043701.1, read on the forward strand.
TTCCTGTACTGCTCAACGAGGAACACGGTGTCCCTTACTAGGGCTGGCGAGACGACTCCATCATACTGGTGAGTATCCCTTATACAATATAACGGTCACAGTTTCTTAACCTTCTGTGTGACACATAATGTTAAAACTTCCTTTTAAATCATGCTAAGTATCATATTCTCAAGGACCTCTGCAGTGTTTGAATTGTCATATTAAAGATAAAATATGTTAAATTAAAGTGACAGGAATTGAATCATTCTGAAAGGAGCAGGGGAAGGACATAGGCATGCACTGAACCTTTGTCCCTGAAGCATTACTATGGATTTTGGAACATTAATTAATTTAAAGCACATGCTGCTGAGTCAGTACCTGCCAGAAATCCTGATCAGAAGATGAGAAAAAGAAAAAAAAAAAGGACATTGTTTGATTATATGAAAACTCTAAAATCACATATACATATCACAAAGTATTACAACATATAAAGGACTAAATTTAGATCTGTAATAAGATCACTGAACACCTGGAAACAGAAAATGAGGAATACATAGAAATGTTTTACATATTATCTGTGAGGTACAGTAAAACAAAAAAGCCAACAACTCAATTCCTAGCCTCCCCAAAATGAAACACACAAGTGCAGAAAAACTTCACAATACTATAAAAAGAAAATACATGAATAATAATATTTCTGAAAGAAAAGGGAAAGCAAGTATTTCTCATATATATATATATATTTCTTTTTTTGTCATGGGAAGTCAAAGCATTTCTTTAATTAAGGTTTCCTATTAGGATGTCTCATGGATATAATATTTTTAATTTTTTTAATGTTTACTTGTTTTCAGAGAAAGAGAGAGAGAGAGGAGGGGAGGGGGGCGCGCACACATATGCACACACACACAATCTGAAGCGGTGTCCAGCTCCGAGCTGCCAGCACAGAGCCTGACACAGGGCTTGAACTCACTAACTGTGAGATCATGACCTGAGCTGAAGTCAAAGGCTTAACCAACCAAGCCACCCAGGAGCTCCAATATATTAAAACTTCACAGGAAATTTGTTGCTTTACCACCCGTATTACAATATGGGCAACCAAACTCAGATTAGTAACTACTCTATGTCAGAGTTTAGAATGACGACTCAGAAACCCGTCTCATGCAAAATTATGTTGCACTAAATGAATTACTATTCACATTAGTGATAAAAAGCCAGCCCTCAAGGAGGACAGTATTTGATGAAGCATTTTAGGTTAGCTAATTTAGCCAGGTACACCACACCAAAACATCTTTATATACAAAACTGTTTTAAAGACTTTTTTTTTTTCAACAAATAAACTTCACTGGCTGTGAAATAAAATTTGACCCAAGCTTACCATACTTTTCAAAACAAGCTTAGCAGTACGATAATAAAAGTTCTTGACTGGAAAATATATGCTATTAGCAGTTTACAAGCCTCAGGCTAGGATTGATGTGACAGAGGCTCAAATGATTTTACAACACAGGGTGGAGATGAATCACAGCACACAAAGGATGGCTCAGATATGAGAAATCAAATCGGAGGTCTCTCTTCAGTTCACAGACTAGCTATTTAATCCCAGCCAATTGCTTCTTATTGAGAACACAAGGAGATTTTTATAGCTGACTTAACTGTCAAGGAAAGAGGCATGGAGACAGCAATTATGGAGAGGATATGCTCCTCTGTAGCATTTTCATACAAACCAAGAAAGGAGATAATATATATGACAGCAGCCAACTCCTTTTATAAATTGAATAAAGGGCTCAAAGTCATGGAAGTAGCTCTCTTACAGAGCCAGACACTTTACCATATTGCTCTGATTTTACTGAGAAAGTAACTGATACTCAGAGAGGTTAAATGGTCTCTTGCCCATCAAGTATCAGGTACGCAGCCGAGTCCATATACGGACAGAAGATTGTCATATCCAGTCACACTGTTTTCTTCATCCTGGACTATTACACACTAAGGGGTACAGCAATCTATAATGCATTTTTCAGCATACTTACAACATCTAATTATTTACATATAGCTGTCTAAAACGTAGATGCTCAAAACGGAAATCCCTTGGAAAATATTTCAGACGCCAAATTCAGATTTCCTTAGGGCTGTGGTGTGTTATGAAAGAACTAAAATTGCTAATTTATAAGAAGAGAGAAAATTGAGAAAATGATTTAAAGGTAATTTTTCAAAATGTTTTATTTATTTATTTTTTTTTTTTGGAGAGAGAGTGAGAGACAGCATGAGCAGGGGAGGGTTAGAGAGAAGGGGAGACACAGAATCCAAAGACAGGCTCCAGGCTCTGAGCTAGCTGTCAGCACAGAGTCCATCGCCGGGCTTGAACCCACAAACCGTGAGATCATGACCGGAGCCAACATTTAACAGACTGAGCTACCCAGGTGCCCCTGATTTAAAGGTAACTTAGAGAATTCTGGATGGAAAAGAAAGAAGATGAACAGACTAAAAATAAAACACAAAACTACAACAAGGTGTCAAAGAATTTCTTGAAATGCTGAATCAGAACCTTGGTAATGTAATTACACTCCAAACTTTTGCTTGTTTAAAGACTATAATGAGTGGCCCTATTCAAATGATGCTACATTTAACATATAACCAATCAATATTGGGAATAAGTTTAGTCTGTAACAGAAACATTATTTTCTCTAAAATGTCGATGACAATGAGACAAGATCCAATTTTCCAAATATATATAACAGTGCTCACTTTAAGAAATCATTTCAAATAAAAAGAAAAAAACGGCATTTTTCAGAATGCCAGTTGGTGTTCGTGTCATAAGAGAAAATAATGGAGCAAATAAAAACGAAGTTGAAATTCTGATTTCTAAATTTAAGTATTAAAATTTGTATACTTATTTTTGTTTCTTTAAAACCACTATGTGGTTTCTCAGGTTAATATTAGTTCCTAGCAGTACTTTAGCAAAGAAGGAAAAATTAACTTCAAAAAGAAAGTGAAATATCAAGTTGTTTTGTTTTTGCACAAATGGCATTGAGGTAATAAAATAAGTACTTAGCAAGAGAAATTTCTATTTACAAGTTGATCATACAAACTGCTTAGATAAATGAAAGGTGGTTAAACACAGAGCTTCAGACAGTGAACTCTGAAGCCAGACTACAAATATGAAGTCCTGCCTCTCTACCACTAACTAGCAATATGAGCTTAGGTTAAAAAAAAAAAAAAAGTTAAGGGGCACCTTGTGGCTCAGGTGGTTAAGCGACCAACTCTTGATTTCAGCTCAGATCACGATCTCCGTTTGTGAGACTGAGCACCGTGTGGGGCTTTGCACTAACAGTGATTGCACGAACAGCCTGGGATTCTCTCTCCCTCTCTGCCCCTCCCCCACTCACACTCACTCTCTCTCAAAATAAACAAACTTAAAAAAAGTTAAATTTTAAGGCGCCTGGGTGGCTCAGTCAGTTAAGCACCCGACTTCGGCTCAGTTCATGATATTGCTGTTCGTGAGTTCGAGCCCTATGTTGGGCTCTGTTCTCGGAGCCTGAGCCCTGCTTCGGATTCTGTGTCTCCCTCTCTCTCTGTTCCTCCCCCACTCGCACTCTGATGCTCTCTTTGTCTCAAGAATGAACAAAAGATTAAAAAAATTTTTTTAAGTTAAAATTTTAGGTAGTTCCTTATTTGTAAAATGACAACAAAAGTAGTAAGCTATCTAAATGAGTGGCTGTGTGGATTAAATGGCGTATATGTAAGCACTTAAAAAAGCATGTAGCACATAATAAACAAACAAAAAGCCTAAAGTATTCTTTTTTCATATAGTTATTATTGGTAATCCTGTAAGATATTCAAGAGTCAGATGCTTAACAACTGAACCACATAGGCACCCCTAAAACTTTGATTTTTAATTATGGCTCCCATATTTTTTTTCTGATAATTTTTTTCTGTTATTAACACTGTAATCAGTACTTTCCTTTCTAGGCTTTGACCATACTTTTATCTCTTTCACTTGCATGAGGACAATGTCATTTTTTTCCTTTTGGACAATGTTATCTTTATTTGATGTATTTGATGTAAGACACTTTTCTATGTGTACAAATATTCTTTTGGGTATCATAAAAGAGATAGAAATAAAACACATATTCACTCTTTATCCCAAACTGGAGAGATTCTAAGGGGACTGTAATTACAAATAATGAAAAATGTGGTCCAGAGGCATGCTTTCTGAAATGTTGGGGGAAAAGGGAATTTAATAGGGAAGCAAGAATAATACACCTATTCTGAAAAAGAAATACATGTGGAATTATAACAATGAACAATTTAGTTTCAAAGCGCAATTCCTTGTAACTTAAAAAAGAGTATGAACTTTATAAAGTTTTTAGAAGAAAGAAGATTATGTCAAAACTCTAGAATAGAGATATCCTTTGCTTAAGAAACTATTTTATCTTGACTATGTGGTTTTCTACTGTTAACTTAAAAAAAATATATATATATATATGGTGGTGTTTGGTCATGAGAACGTTGTCTATTACATACAACAGGAACAGAAACTGCAAAACAATTTCTACCTTTGATATGCTGAGGAAACAAAGAAGGGGTAAGAGAAATAGGAAAACATGGGGTATAACCACTTAAACCACACCGATAAAAAACAGCAACTAAATCATGAAATGAAAGAAATATTTGATGACTTTGTAATATAAAGTCTTCATTTAGAAATGATGTTTTATTTTATAGACCAATTATTACAGATAAAAAAATTAAATCCAGAACAAATATAGTTTTCATTAAATAAATAATTTAAAATTCATGAAGTAATCGTACTAACAAGTCACAAGGAGGATGCATGCACATTGCAGGGGGGTGTGCATTTTTTAAATCTATGGTATCTTACACTGAAACAGAAGCCAGACTATATTTTGTATTACCATCTGTATAACAGTTCTAATTCACTATAGTAATTTTCAAATATCCTTTAAGAGAAAATCTGAACTTTCAAGCTGTGAGGCTTTTGAACTTTTAAAACCTAGTCTGAATGTCTTTTAAAACATCACTTTTCTACAAAGCATATTCCATTTTTTTTAAATTTCTTAACATTTATTTATTTTTGAAAGACAGAGAGAGACAGATCATGAGAGGGACACATGGAATCAGAAACAGGCTCCAGGCTCTGAGCTGTCAGCACAGAGCCCGACACGGGGCTCAAACCCACAAACTGTGAGATCATGACCTAAGCCAAAGTCAGATGCTCAAGTGAGTGAGCCACAAAGGCGCCCCTACAAAGCATATTCTTAAAACAAAGGGACACTGATTATAGCTTCTTTATACAAGGCCTGTGTGAGTAGATAGTTTTGAAATGCATAAATGATGCAAGTGCCAATAATAATGTATTTCATGACTCTTCTACAAAGGAAACTGCTACTAAGAGTAAAGGATTAGTGTGCATTAATGCTAGGTAGTGCTGATTTCTGGAAAAAGATCCTCCCCCCAAATCAAAAGCTGCTTAACCAAATTCAGTTTCACTATCAGTTGAAACAGGAATGTTTCCTTTACCTATTAAGGGCATTTACTAGTCAAATAGGAGGAGAAAAGGTGATAGGCAGCAAAGCAAGAAATAACTACCCAATTATTTCTCATGATCATCTGGGCCTTCTTTTTATTTTGCATCTGGGGCTTGTGTGAAATTCAAGCACAAATGAGAAAACATCCCCCAAAATGATACTGTTTCCACATTTGTTTTGCTTTCAATGACAAAAAGGCTAAAGTGCAATTCAATTAAAAGGCAATAAAATAAGGCAGTGTTTCCTACTGGTCAAATGATGTACTTTTATTAAATGGTATGTTAAAAGTTAAAACAATGGGGGGGGGGACGCAGACAAGAAGGTGGGAGGGAATCCTTGAAGTACTCATAACTCGTTTATCTCTCAAGTTAAAAAAAGAGAAGGAGACCCATTTAAACATCAAAGCAAGTTTAAAAGGAAATTCTTCTAGGGTATTAGCTTTGTACTAAATCTGTGGCCATCCTGCATTAAGTTTACTGTAATTACGACATAAGTCTGTTTCTCAACAAGAAATTGTCTTAGGATTTGTATACTCTGGAAACTGCTACTTAAGAATTAAGATATTCTGACAGAGAGAATAAGAGACATGAAGATCTAAAGGAAAATAATAAGATCAACAGTTGAATATGATCTTTATCATAAATACCAAGTGAAAGATTTCACACATGGCAAAAATCCCTGGGAAAACTTCTCAAGTGAGAAAACACCGTATGAATATTGTATTCCTCATGATGCAAGGTTTAAAAACAGCACAGAAACTTTCTTAAACTTCATATGAAATAAAAGACCATTCATAAGGACATAAACTAGAGGTGAACTCAGTTTAAAAATCCTATTTAAGAATCATAACCTCATTCCAAACCTAGACCTTCAGGATATATTTGATGGAAATTAATACAGCATTTAAATGAAGTACCTGGCAACGAGATTAAATATGCATATCATAAGGTGGATGAAAGAGAATTCTGTGTAGAGCTCTTGACTGGGGGAGAAGCCGGCTGGCTCAGTTCTACACCCCTTATGAGTCTGCCATTCTTCTACTCCCTTTTAGAACTGGTTCCCCTGGTACCACAAAATCAACTTTCACATGCCTGAATTTCATACAAGTCCTACTTTCAAACATTACATACAGAGATCCCTAAGTCTTGCCTTTCCTACTCCCGTTACAGAATCTGATACTTCAGAGCACAAAGTCTACCTTCCAAACAAAAAAGTACTGCCATTTTTGTCTCTAAAGCAAGGTGGGCACTCAAATACTTTAATGCTGCACTGCAGTTTACTTTAGTTATTTTATAAAAAATAAGTAGAAATCAGAAAAATGCAAATGACATTAATGATAGAAAATGTAGAACTCATAAATTTAATACAGTTGAAACAAGGTGGAGCTCATTGGTCATGCCCAAAGCGGAAGAGTTTTAGCATCAAGTGGACAGTTATGGGCTGAAATGAAAAACCTAAAGAGCGTGTATGAACATGAATGACCACAAGGGATTTTATATTTGGGAGAGCTCTAGAAATGGAAATTGCCCTGTAATACGTAAATTTGCTGTTCAACTTGCACATACTCAACTTCTTTGTATGTTTTCAGGTTTACATGTATATATACATATGTATGTGTGGGGGGGGCGGGTGTACATATGCACCCATGCACACCCACACCCACAGACACACAATAGAGGACAGAATTCTCGTGCTACTCTGGATTCCTTCAGTGACCAAAAACTGATTTGTTAAACTGATTTTGTTATAAAATATTACTGACTTAATGAGTCATATCTCCAAGAAACATGTGATTTGACTAGTTGACTTTTCCAAATCATCAAATATTTACTGGTCACCTCCTGTATGTCAGACATTCACTGGACTCTGAATGACACACAGACAGATAAGACAGGGACCTGACTTGCCAGACTCCCTGACATCAGACCCTGACATCAGTGCCTGTACTGATCCTTCCCACGGATGTGGTGCTCGTTTATACATGAAGCAGAGACACTAAAGATCAGAGGAAAGATGTGACTGTCCGAAAGCAGAGCCAGGACTCTGAACTGTCTCCTAACATTCTAATTCACTGCTCCTTTTGATCATTCTTTCTTTCAGAATATGTGACTTGAAAAAGAAGATACCCACAGAGGGAGGCATGGGCCACCTGAATGGGAAAGGTAATTGTTAGGCTGAAAGCCTTAACTAATAATCTCTCAGCCCTGACGGTGGCCACTCATTCTTTCCACTGGTGCAAAAGATCTTAGCATTTGTAGCTTCACCTTACAAGTACATAGAGTTTTATGTAATAATGCAGGATTGGCACATCCTGCAAGATTAGTTTCTACTAACCCTGACCTCCACCCAATTAGACCCTCTTGTAATCCTGCCTTTTCCAGCCACTGCATGATTTTCCTTCTGATTTCCTTCTCCTTATGCTTTGTAAAGCCATTCTGGGCTCTCTCTTCTTTCTTCCTCCTCTTTAAAATTGACATTTTACTTTTCTTTCTGACCCTGTGTAATATTTTCTTTTTCTTTTTGTAGAAGTCAGCCTGAAAGGGAAAAACATGTTTAACTGACTGCTTTGAGATGATAAAACTGGAAGTTTTGTTTTCTATACTTAAGAATAATTATGTGATTTATTTGTATATAAAATAAAGAATTGAAAGTAAATACAATGAATGTGTATATGTAAATTTAGGGTGGTCTTCATAATCATTATGAAAGCATTAGTAAAGACTTACATAATTTTCTAGTTAGGCTTATTGTTATATATATCATAGTTTGAAGAAGGTCAAATCAGTGTTTTTATAAGAAATGCAAATGTAGTGTTGGGGGGCTTCACAGTGGCAATTGAATTAAAATGCAAATCTCAACATACACTGAATTAGCCTTTACTATGTACAGCAGGCTCCCCATGAGTGTTACCTTACACGGAAAAACGTAGAAGAATCTTCTGCTTCTTTTTTCTGTAGAAGTCTATGAAGGCACTAAGAAACATGCTCTTTTGATAAGATAGTCATTCAGAAATTTCTCACAAATAATTTTAGAGGCACTTTAAAATCTTAGTAAACAACAGGATATATATGTTAAGTGTCATAGCTTACTCACCTTCCCATCAAAGCGTTTTATTGTATATTGATCCAGACCCAAGTCTAAAAAAGAGAAAAAAACACAATATTTAGTTAATGATTATAACTCAAGTAAAACATATGAAATGACAGTTCTCTGCCACTTCCAATCATTCAATTATATATACCAGATGGTTTAGCCACAATATTACTCAAAGGCATTGGGAATGAAAAATTTTTTCCCACTTTCAGACTTAAAGTTTAAGTGCTAAAAGATCCAACCTTTATTTTACACATGAGAAAGTAAGGCTCTGAGAAGACAGAGTATAAAAATTCATGTGCAAACCTGTTCATCAGTAGAGCCAAACTAGAACTCTACACTCTTTCAAGCATGGGCTGTTTTCATTACATCAATGTACCATATTACATTTAAATCAGGTGAAGGATATTAGTTTCATCTGAAAGCATAATTTTTGGTATCAAGTTAAAGAGAGAATAGTGCATCGAAATAAATTTTACAACACACCTAAACAGATACAAATAGACAACCTCAATATTACCCTTTTTTAAAAAAATGTTTATTTGTTTTGAGAGGGAGAGTGAGGGAGAGGCAGAGAGAGAGAGAGAATACCTCACAAACTGAGATGACTTGAGGTGAAATCAAGAGGAGGATGTTTAACTGACTGAGCCACGCAGGTGCCCCTAAAATCACCTTTTATTTATTTATTTATAAAGTTTTATTTATTTATTTTAAATTTACTTATTTTGAGAGGGAGGGAGGAGCAGAGAAAGGAGGAGGAGAGAGAGAATCCCAAGAAGCCTCCACACTCTCAGCTCAGAACCTGATGTGGGGCTCAAACTCACAAACGACAAGAGCATGACCTGAGCCAAAGTTGGAATCCCAACTGACTGAGCCACCTAGATGCCCTATTCATTTAATTTGAGAGAGAAAGAGAGTGCAGGGGAGGGACAGAGAGGGAAGAGGGAATCCCAAGCGGGCTCCATGCTGTTAGTGCAGAGTCCAAGGTGGGGCTAGATCCCACAAACTGTGAGATCATGACTTGAACCCAAAACCAAGAGTTGGACACTTAATTGACTGAGCCACTCAGGTGACCCCTAATATTACCTTTTAAAGTTGGGCTAAGTAACAAATATTTTCTTTGGAAATGTGGAGCATTGAGCATCGGATTCTAAGCACTATAAAGGATATAAGTAACTAAGTATCCTTAAGGGCAGGGATTATTTGTCTTTGTCCACGGCTTTATCTCAGTGCTTCACATAGTGTTTGATCAATAAATAACTATAAAAAATTAATGGGGGGGGGGTGTCTGAGTGGCTCAGTTGGTTAAGCATCCGGCTCTTGATGTCGGCTCAGGTCATGATCTTGCAGTTCATGAGTTTAAGCTCCACATCAGGTTCCGTGCTGACAGCGCAGAGCCTGCTTAGGACTTTTTCTTGCTCCCTCTCTCTCTGTCACTCAACCACGTGTGCTTTCCTTCTCTCTTACAATAAATAAACTTAAAAAAAATTAAGGAGTAGGATATAATCCCTGCCTTGAAGAGTCACAATCTGGTTAGAAAGGCATATGCGTATAATAATTAACATTACAAGGGAGCATATAACTAGTTCAATAAGGGGTGCTATCGGCATTGTTGGAGTTTTTAGAGTGGAGAAATCAGTTAATAAGAACACTTGTTTTTCGTGCATAATTACTCAGTTCTTTTCTTTCAGTCCTCACTGTACCCACGCTAGCTCAGGTCCTTATCTCACTACTTCCACAGTGTTACAATGCTCAGATTCTCACCGCTCCCAGAGGAAGCCTTTTCTATTTCTGCTTCGATGCATTTGGTTCCACATTTCCCTTATCTTAAATGCACTTCACTTCTAGAAGCTTTCCCTGAACAAAGTAAACCACTGACTGCAAAACAAAGAGGTAAGTCAGGAAACAGAAGGAATTAAAAAGAAATTCATATTTGAAACTTTATAGATATTCAAGAAGATAACACAGTCATAAAAGCAGAATACATGTCTATGATAAAAGAACAGAGGACAAGAAAAAGTTGTAGATAGTTAAGACTATGTTTGACTATCTCCTCCTATTTTTTAATAAACTGTCAAAAGATCAGGATAAGGTTTCCTCCCAGGACCACTGCCAAAAAGACAACAGGGTATAAAACAGAAAATACAAGAGAGTATTATAGAAAAACGGAGACTCAACACCAGGAGTCTAATATCATGCAAGACCTTTTCTCCTTCAGAAATAGGGAAGGATTTGAAAAAAAAAAAAAAAAGAAATGGAGGAAATAACTCAAAAAGTATTAGCAGAAATTTCTCAGCGCTGAAGAGTGACACAAGCTAGGGCTTACCACGCGTTCTAAGCAAAATGAGCAAAAACTACCTAGAGTTCAGTGTATGCTTCTGAACTTTCTGAATACCAAGAACAGGAAAATCTGCAGACTTTCCAGAAAAAAAGCCTTCTTGGTCCCTTATAAAAGAGTAAGAATCAGATTAGAATCAGGTAACTCAGGAATAAACTTGGTACATCACTTAAGGGAAATATATGCTTACTAATAATTAGGGAAGCACTGTCCAACAGAAATACAATGTGAACAACAAATGTGAGCCACATGCATAAGTAAAAATTTTCTAACAGTCACCTTTAAAATAAGAAAACGAAACAGGTCAAATTAATTTTAACACTTTATTTTGTTTAACAAAATACATTTGATAGCATCATATCAACATGTAATCAATATAAAATATTAATGAGGTATTTTGCCTTATTTATCATTTTTAAGTTTTTAAGTTTTCAAAATCTGGTGTGTATGTTAAAATTTTAACAACTCAATTCAAGCTGGCCACATTTCAAATTATTGGAGTAATACCTAAAAGAACTAAAAAGTTAACTTAAAATTTAAAGTGGTTGCATATGTGACATGGACTGGGAAGATGCAGAAAACGGAACAGATCTGTGTTTTCACTGAATGCTCTGTTATAGTTTGGAAAATGTTTTCCCATGTGCATTTGCAAAAAAAGGAGGTGCGTGTAAGGACAGCCTGGCACATGCTAAGAATTCCTGTCATTTATAAGCAAATACAGACACAAAGTAGGCCAAAAGACTAATACTTTTAAGATGAAAAAAAAAACCACATTAAGATGCTTATTTCGTCTGTTATATTTAGATTTCTTTACCTATCAAATGGAGCAGATGGCAAGATTAGATCAGTTCTTAACAAATGGTTGGGGTGGAGTATGGAAAATGAGAATGGCTGAAAATTCAAGCTATTCTTACTACTACTCTAGAGATTCTGTTAGCCCCGCACCGGGCTCTGTGCTCAGAATGCAAAGCCTGCTGAGGATCCTCTGTCTCCCTCTCTCTCTGCCCTTCCTCTGCTCACGTTCTGTCTCTCTCTCAAAAATAAACAACAAAAACAAAAAGAATACTCTCAGTTTAAGCCTCAGAATGAACATTTAAAAGATTTGTTTTAAAGAAAATAGCAACTCCTTCTGTCAAAAGACAAAAAGGAAACTGAATCAAACAGATCATTTCAAGCTCAATAAATTAGAGCTTAGGTAAATGGAAACTGAATAATTATAGTTAAGAAGTCTCAACTATCTCTCAAAAATTTAGAGATTTGTTTTTTAATACTTGAAATTGTCCTAAAAATTAATTAAAGTGATTATATGTTTCAGTAAGACAGACTAATATAGGACAGGAGAGCATAGTTCTAGTTCATCAGATATGTGACTTATTTATTATTGTACTGTAGTCACATGATTTTATCTTCTGTCTTACTAATCACTGTAATAAGTTGTAATCTATTGGACATATTTTATAGGTCCTATACCACATGCTTTTCATATATATACACATATATGTAATTTAATTTTCTTAATCCTACAAATTAGTTGCTATGATCTCAATTTTACAAATGAGAATATTAAATTTAGAGATGTTAAATAATTTGCCTATGATGACACATATACATTTCTACTTTCTTCCAATCATCTTCATTCATTATTGTTAACTTCTTAAACTCTTTTGGTGGCTCTTCTGCCTGTCCCCTAAATATATGTACTTTTTTTTTTACTGTTTTATTTATTTTTGAGACAGAGAGAGACAGAGCATGAGCAGGGAGGGGCAGAGAGAGAGGGAGACACAGAATTGGAAGCAGGCTCCAGGCTCTGAGCTGTCTGTCAGCACAGAGCCTGACGCGGGGCTCAAACCCACGAATGTGAGATCATGACCTGAGCCGAACTTGGAGGCTTAACCGACTGAGCCATTCAGGCGCCCCGATATATGTACTTTTTAGAATATCCTCCTTGGATACCATCTCTTCTCACTTTATGTTGTCTTCAATAATTTCATTACATATTCAAGATGCCTAATAAACCCAAAACAAGGTACATTACCAAAAAAAAAAAAAAAAATCAAACTTCTGAAAACCAAAGGCAAAGAAAAAAAATCTCCAAAGCAGCCAGTTTAAAGGGCTAAAAGAGGGGCTCCTGGGTGGCTCAGTCCATAGAGCCTCTAACTTCAGTTCAGGTCATGATCTCAGTTTGTGAGTTCGAGCCCCACGTGGGGCTCTGTGCTGACAGCTTAGAGCCTGAAGCCTGCTTCAGATTCTGTGTCTCCTTCTTCTCCTTCTGCCCTTCCTGTGCTCATTTTCTCCCTCTCTCCCTCTGTCTGTCTCTCCTCCGCTCTCTCAAAAAATAAACATTAAAAAAACAATGTGCCAAAAAGAATTTCAACTCAGAATTCTTTATCTAGTGACAATATTTCTTAAAAATGAGGACAAATTTAAAATGTTCTCAGATGAAGGTAAACAGAAGTCACCACCAGCAGACCTGCTCTAAAACACATTCTATTCTTCAAGGGGGAAGGAAATGATACCTGAGAGAAATTTGGAATTTGAGAAATAAGGAAAGAGCAATAGTAATGGTTAATATTCAGATACATATAACTGACTATTTTCTCCTCTTAAGTATTTTATGTATGACAGTTGAAATGAAAACGTCTGGGGGAGTTTTTAATGTATGTAGCTCTAATACATATGACGGTATACCATAAATTAGGGAAGGACCTATATAGCGGTAAGATATCTATATGCCACTTGAAGCAGTAAAATATAAATTTGCAGTTAACTGTGAAAAGTTAATTATGCATATTATAATCTCTACAGCAACCACTAAATTTAAGATATACAAAGAAATACAGTCAAAAACCTCAAATCAAAAATATTAAAAAGTCTTCAAATAATCCAAAAAGAAGGCTAGAAAGGGGTAAAAGAAGAACATAAAAAAGATGGAATAAAAAACAAATAATCAAATGGTAGACATAAATCCAAACAAATAAAAATTACAGTAGATATAAATCATCTGAACACATTAATGAAAAGGTAAAAACTATCATATTGGATAAGAAATAAGATCCAACTGTATGTTTTCCACAAAAAATTTATCTTAAAGATACTGATATCTTTAGGTAGATTAAAAAAGAGGATGGAAAAAGATATATCATGAAAAATGAATCAAAAGAAAGGTCTACATAAATAGGAAACTATGTAGACTTCACAGCAAAAAACTTTTAGCATAAAGGTCAATTACATAATGATAACAGGATCAATTCACGAAGGAGACAGAATAATACATTTTAAACTTGTATGCACCTAATAAGAGTTTCAAAATTTTTGAAGCAAATACTGATAAAACTGAAAGGATGATAGACAAACCCACAATTAAAGTTGATCAACACTCTTCTTTGAATAACTGACAGAGTTTAGACAGATAATCAATAGGAAACAGAAGATACTAAGCATATCACTGATTGCCAAGGACATAGGTAGGATAAAAACAGGAAGGAAGAATTACAAACGTGTATTTGTACAGTGTTGGGAGTGATGAGTATGTTCATTACGCTGATTATGCTGATGATGTTTCCATAGTACGTACATGTGACTAGTATGTCAAAACTCATCACTTTAAATATTTATTAATTTACATTATTTATTAATTTATGCTATTTATTCTACGTAATTACATCTCTAAAGTAGTTAAAAAGAAACAGTACAAGCTATCAAGGAAAACATAACTACATTTGAAAATACCAGCAACTTCTGTATACTAAAAATTACCACAAACAAAATAAAAAGACAAGTCATAGAGTAGGAGAAGATATCTGTAAGATATATATGATAGCTTTCAAGAGAGGATATATAAAGGACTTCTACAAATAAAAAAATCAAATAGAAAAGTGAGCAAAGAAGATAGATAATTCGTAGATGGCACTATGAGTAGCCAATAAACATTCAGAGATGATAAGCCTCGCTAGTTGCTACTGAAATGCAAACTAAAACCACAAGGATACAATAATTCATTCTAATAAGTTTGCTAAAAAAAATTAAGTCTGACAATACCAAGTGTTAACAGGAATGCAGAAGAGAAAATTCATATATTCTTGGAGAATATGTAAATTGTTACATCTAATCTGGAAACCAGCTTGGCAATATTCGGCAAATTTGAAGAGGAATGTACCCAGAGGCCAGCAAACCTACTTCCAGATACATGTTGAAAATAACTTCTTGCAAATATAAATACGCACAAGGGCACAAATGGAAAAAGGTAGTTCACTGTGGTACAGTTTGTAATAGAAAAAACACTGGCATACTATAGTTCTCAAATATTCATTTTCTTTCACTTGACCTCCAAGGACAAGCCAATGACTTTGGGCTCAGCCACATGACTTGCTTTGGCCAACAGGATATTAGCAATATGATGTAAGAGATCCCTAAAATGGGCTTCTGAGGTTGACTTGCTTTCCTGCACCTCTGCCAGTTGTATGAGAGGAATATATTCTGGATAGCCCTGTGGTCTAAAAAGGAAGAGAAATATACAGAGCAGCATGACAAATTTTCTGAGAAAACCATGAAGCAGAGCTGCCCTTACCAAGATGAGCCAGACCTTAGCCTACATACAGAGCAAGGCCAGTCGGGATCAGCAGAGTCTACCTCACATGGCCTGCAGATGCAGAAGCTAGATAAGCGCTCATTGCTTTATGCCACTGACATTCTCTGGTTGGCTGTTACATAACAACAGATGACCAACTCAACCGAAAGTAAGTTAAATGTTCATTTACATGAACACAGATAAATACTGACGTATTTATACAAATGGTAAACTATACAGCAGTGAAAATAAGAAAACAACAGCTATGTGGATCAACAAATATACAAACATACATATGTAAAAATATATTCAACATATTAAAAAATGGGAAATGTAGAGTAGACTATGTTACTTACATGGTAGTAAAAACCTTAAAATCTCAGTGGCTTACAATAAGGAAGACTTACATATCGTTCACGCTACTTATCTATCACATATTGTGTGCAGCTCTACTCCACAGAGTACTGAATCTGGTAGCAGCCTCTCTTTAGAAGATGGCAAAGGTAAAAGACAACATAGGAAACCACAAACTGACTCGTTATAAAGATTTTGCTTGAACATAATGTAGATCATTATTAGTCAGAATAAATCACATGGCTAAGTCCAATGTCAGTGCTGGGGGATGAAATTAATCATTGTCCTGCTCCAGGGGTTATGGAGGGCAATGGATATTATAATCTTCAACAGGAATGATAAATACCAAGTTAAGGACAGTGGTTATCCTTAAAAAGACAGGGAGTGAAATGAAGTTTCAGAGAGATACATGGGGTTTTCAAAATAATTTAAAATGAAGGTATGAAATAAATATGGGTAAATACTAAAATTTGAAAAAAGCAAGTAATGGCTACAAGAGTATTCTCTTATTTTCTATATTCTCTGCATATTAAAAATTCTAAGTCCAATTTAATACCTATATTTTAAATTGGTTTCTTCTCAGAAACAATATAAAAGAAGCAGGGAAAGATAAGAGGAGGGGAATAGAAGGGACTTTTGAGGCTGGTTTAATTTCTTTCAACTCTGCCATCAGTATGAGAAGAACATATCCTGGGTACCTCCCAGAATCCTATTTACAAGGGCTTTAGGAGCTCTGGTCCGGAACCCGGACAGAGAACAATACATATATTCCTTATTATTTTGGAAAGGGTCAGTAAACTTTTGCATAAAAGGCCAGATAGTAAATATTTTAGGCGTTGTGGGCCACATACAGTCTCTGTTGCAACTATTCAATTCTGCTATTTCATGAAAGCTGTCATGAACAATACCTAATGAATGAGTGTGGATATACTCCAATAAAACTCTTTCATCACACCAAAATTTTAGTTTCATATAATTTTCAGGTGTCACAAAACATCTTTTTTAAATGAGAAAAAAAAAAAGTAAAAAGCATTCTCAGCTCATGGCCCATATAGAAACAGAGTCCATTGCTGCTAACCAACACCTGCTCTACATTCAGCAGCACTGCAAGGAACTAAAAGTAGAAGGTTCTCCTACTGAAGTAAATTATCTTGTTGGGGAGAAAATAGTAGCAAAAAATGCTTCAAAAATATATTTGTTGTCTATACTTTCATATGTTTTTCTATTACTAATTAGTGCCCTTTTGTTTCAGCTTAAAGAACTCCCTTTAACATTTCTTATAAAACCAGTGTAGTGGTGATGTACTCCTTCAGCTTTTGCTTGTCCAGAAAACTTGATCTCTCCTTCAATTCTGAAGGATAGCTTTGTTGGGTAGAGTATTCTTGATTAGCAGGTTTCTGCCTTAAGCACTTTCTGTACATGGTGTCATTTTCTTATGGTTTGCAAAGTTTCTGCTGAAAAGTCTACTTAGAGTCTTACCGAAGTTCCCTTATACATAACAAGTTTTCTCTCTCTTATTGCTTTTAAGATTCTCTCCTTGTCTTTAACTTTTGACACTTATAATATGCCTTCGTCTGAGTCTTATTTAAAACTGAGCTCCTGGATCTGGATGTCTGTTTCCTTCATGAGCTCAGAGAAGTTTTCAGACATTATTTCTTCAAATAAGATCCCTGCCTCCTTTCTCTTTGCTCCTTCTGGTATTCCTGTGATGTGAATGTGAATCAACTGACATTGTCTCATATGTCCCTTAAGCTATCTTCACTCTTTCTCATTCTTTTCTCTTTTTGCTGCTTTGATTGAATGAGTTCCACTGCCATGTCTTCAAGTTCACAGTTCTGCTGCATCTATTCTGACATTGAAACCCTCTATTGTATTTTTCAGTTCACTTATGGTATTCTTCAGCTCTGTGATTTCTATTTGATACTTTCTTATGTTTTCTCTCTGTTGAAATTCTCAAATTATTCATGCATTATTCTCTTGAATTTGGTAAGCATTTTTATGACTGTTATTTTTAACTCTTTATCAAGTAAAACAGTTATCTCCATTCCATTAATGTCTTTTTCTAAGGATTTGTCTTGTTCTTCCCTTTGGAATACATTCCTCTATTTCTTCATTTTCCTTGACTCTCTGTATTGGTCTTTATGCAGATAAAACAGCCACCCCTCTCATCCTTGAAGGAGTGATCTCATATAGAAACTGAGCCTTACTGGGGTGCCTGGGTGGCTCAGTTGGTTAAGCATCCAACTCTTGATTTCAGCTCAGGTCATCATTTCACAGTTTGTGTGTTCAAGCCCTGTGTTGGGCTTTGTGCTGACAGTGCAGAGCCTGCTTGGGATTCTCTGTCAACCTCTCTCTCTCTCTGCCCTTACCGTGCTTGTGCTTTCCACCTCTCTCTCAAAATAAACATTTTTTTAAATGTTAAAAAAAAAAAAAAGAAAGAAAAAAGAAATTGAACCTTATTGTTCAGCCCTGCCCTAGTTCTCAGTTGTCTCTTAAACCTTTGATTGTCTAGGCAGCCTACTTTATTCTTAGAGACTCCAGTAGTTGAGGGTATGCTAAGATCTCTCCGTATCTTAAAGAAGAAAATCTCAGCACCCAGAGTCAGGCTAATTGGATTCTTAGGCAGCAGCTTTTAAATTATGCAAATATATCTCTTTCAGAGGAACAACGGAAGATGGGTGTTTCTGTGTGCTTCTTCACACGGAGCCTTGATTTGTCACCTGAGTCAAATTATTAAAATATATGTCCTCTGAGTAGAAGCCACAAAAGCTAGAAAGTCAGATAGGCACATAAGTTCCTTTCTCAGAAACACTTGCAACCCGGGACAGAACAGAGGGAACATGAAGATGGCACCCATATGTCTCCCTAGTCTCTGGAGAGAACAGTTGCTGCCCGCTAGATATGTGTTTAATTAGAAGCCTGGCCTTCAGGCCACAGCTGTAAGAGCAAATACAACTCTAAACACAGGAAAAACTAGGGTTATGATTCAGTCTCTTCTTGGTGTAATGTGCCCTGGGGGAACAGCCAATTAAAAACTGCTTCTCCTTAAGGCACCAGGGTGGCTCAGTCGGTTGAGCATCTGGCTTCAGCTCAGGTCATGATCTCACTGTTCATAGGTTTGAGCCCCACATCAGGCTCTGTGCTGACAGCTAGCTCAGAGCCTAGAGCCTGCTTCAGATTCTGTGTCTCCCTCTCTCTCTGATCCTCCCCTGCTCATGCTGTCTCTCTCTCTCTCTCTCTCTCAAAAATAATAAATAAAACATTAAAAAAAAAAACCTGTTTCTCCATCTATTACAGTCCTTTGTGACCTGCAAACATAAGCCCCACAGGCCACCAACCACAGCCAGGTAATCAAGGGGTGTGACCTGGGTAGCAGTGAAACAAAGAGCCCAGACATGTGCACAAGCTCTCTTTCAGAAGGCCCAGCGACCTTGAATGAAGCAGAGGGAGAGTGCAAAGATGGCTCCCACTGGCCTCCAAGGTCTCTGGAGAGTATTTCAACAGTCCTTCAGATATGCATTAAACCAGAAGCCTGTCCCTCAGTCTAAATCTTCAAAACAAGCCAACAGGTCTCTTTCATAGAAAGACTATGCATGTGTTTCAGTCTGCCCCAATGTGTTTCTGGACTGTGCCCCAATTAAGAATGGTTTCTCTGTTATAGTCCTATGGAACCTACAAACAAAAGCCCTGGTGGCCACCAGAGGTAAGCAATCAAAGGGTGTGTCCTAGGTGACACAAACCAGAGCACTGGACACATGTACAAGTTCCTTTCTGGGAGATACTGGCACCTAGAACAAGGCAGAGGGAGAGTGCAAAGATGGAGCCCACTGGCTTCTGTCTTTGGAGTGTGTTTCGGCTGGCCTCTAGATATGTATTAAATGAGATGCCTGCTCCTCAGGCTGAAGCTTTTTTAAAATTTTATTTTATTTTTATGTTTTTTATTTGTTTTTGAGAGAGAGACAGCACAAGCAGGGGAAGGTCAGAGAGAGAGGGAGACACAGAATCTGAAGCAGGCTCCAGGCTCTGAGCTAGCTGTCAGCACAGAGCCCGACGAGGGGCTCAAACCCATGAACCGTGAGATCATGACCTGAGCTGAAGCCAGGCGCTCAACCGACTGAGCAACCCAGGCGCCCCTCCGGCTGAAGCTTTAAGATAAGTAGCACAGGCCTCTTTCACAAAGACTGAACTCTTTTCAGGCAGCTGCCTCTAGGTCATCCCTATGGGTGTTAAAGACACAAGGCCTCCTGGCTTTAAAGCTAGATGTTCAGGAATTCATCTCATACGCAGGTCTCAAAAACTGGGGTGCCAGCTGTAGGGTTCAATGCTCTCGTTCCTTCAGTAGCTCAGGGCTATGAGTTCTCTCCTGACCACTGAATGCTGTGCCAGGGATAGATTTATGGCAAGACTGTGTCTCAGCCTCTCCTATCTATTTCAAGGTGGGTTTTTCTCATTTGTCCAATGTGTAGGAGTTGCTCATCTAGTTTTTGGATTTCTTTCAGAGGAAATTGTTTTGTATGTAGCTGCAGATTTGGTGTCCGTGGGAGGAGACTGAGGATCCTCCTACAACACCATCTTGAACCAGAACCCACTGTATATGATCAAGTAGAAAATTATGTGTCTCAAAGTAAAAGTGCACTAGGGAAGATAATAATATGCATGAAGGGTCATTCTAGAGAGAATATGGAATCCAGGAAAATCAAGTCAAGACAAATACAGTCAGTCAGTGGGATAAGGTGGAAGGGAAATGGGGATCGTCTTTGTTCTGACCAAAGCTCAAGTTCTTCTACATAGCACTTTAAAAACTCTCCCATGCTGCTGCTTCTCCCAGTCATTGGCTGGCTACGTAAAACTGGTTACTACAGTAGCAAGAGTACTCACAGCCCAGAGCCTGAAGCAACTGCCTCATCCACGATACCAGGGATGGTACTGGCATTAAGACTGCACAGAGAGGGAGACGAAACATATTCAAGTCATATATTAGACTTTTTATTCCCCATTTAACTATGGCTACCCTAAATTTTCTTGGTAGACACACAGAAATATTCTTTTTTTTTAACCTCATTTATTTGTTTATTTACTTATAGAGATAAGAGTGCATGAGTGGGGGGAGGGGCAGAGAGAGAGGAGAGAGAATCCCAAGCAGACCCCTTGGTGTCAGCATGAGCTCAATGCAGGGCTCCATCTCATGAACTGTGAGATCATGATCTAAGCCAAAATCAGGAGCTGAACACTTGACCAACAGAACCACCCAGGAGCCCCAGTAAAGAAACGTTCTTAATCAGCTTTTTACTGAAATTCATCAGCTCTCCACTCATCTAAAAACTGCTTAATTTTAGGGCTTTGTGTGCTTTGCGAATATTTTTAAACTGTTCTAAAACTAAAACTTAATAAATTTAGATCTCTTAGGTATCCTGGGATATGGTATGTGTGAAAGACATGACAAAACAAAGTTGAAATATGAAACTACTGGCTAGATCCAGCCATCTGACAACAGAAATTTAAACTATTAAAAAAAAAAAAAAGTCTTACTCTTATCTTTATTCCAACCTACACAGGAATAATATATATTTTACCTCTGCTGCATCAATATTTATGGAAACTACTGTTCATGAGCAAACAAAAATGAAGCCAAATTTTCCAATCTTATTTTAATATTATTATTATAATTTTCCCTCATAATTTTCTTCTTAAAGGAAAATCAATCATTCATTATTCTGGCTTTTTATGAAAACGAGGAACGTACATGGCATATTAGACATTTATTAACTAGTCTGTTCGTGTTAACAGATCTTTCGGTAATTAATAAAAGATTACAAAGTTAAATGTCAAAATGTGTGGAAGCAATTAAAAAATATGATACCCAAAGGGAAGGAAAATTCTTCCTCAAATGACCAAATATCTTTAGTGACCTGCCTAAAGTCTTGCTTCATTTTCACTGTCACACTGGAAGCAAAACACATTCTTATTTAAAGTTATTGATATGACTTAGATTTTATCTGGGCATCAGAAATAATTGTAAGGTACAAAAATATTTTACTATCATAAAACCCAGGAAGATATTTTACAATGTTTTTTTTTTCTCTATCTTACACAGATTATAAAAGGCATTCTACTCTATAAAGGCAGGGATTTTTGTCTATTTTATTTATTACTGCATCCCTTCCATATAGAAATGAGTCTAACTCACAGCAGAGGTCAATCAATACTTGTTGAATAATGTATATGAAGTGTATTAGAAAATAAAGGAACAAATAAAGAAGAGTAAAATAATTCCTTATAATCTTAGCATTTAGAGAATCAATATTTTGGTATACTGTCTTTTAATTGCTTCATTATTTATTTCCTACATGGGTGAAATGCAAAGCACAGAACATATTAAATAATACCATAGGGATACAATCAGTAAGATCCCAAATGAGGGAAGGTCTATAATATAAATGACTCATATTCATTCACAAATAAAGGATGTCTAGACTGAGTTTCCTAAAAAGTAGGGAACCAGTGTAAGAGGATCAGAAAAGTGAAACAGGGAAGGAGCGAAAGCTAATTGAAGGGTGTGTTACGGTGCTGATTACCGCTTTAGACAACTGGGGCGCACTTCTCCTTGGCCCATCTCAGAATTGACCACCCAAGACAATGGAGAAGACAGTATTTGTCCACTAAGTTTCAACAAAGAGTAAACTCCCTTGTACCGCCATACGTGTGCACATGCCAACATGGTCGAGGGGGCTCCTGCGAAGGGCCCATGCTACAGAAGCACAGATACTCTCAAGTAGAAAGCAAGGGATGCATTATACAGTTGAGTTTCCTCCTGCTAGGCTAGACCTCTGTACTAACTGCTGCAGGAACAATCTGAGCAAAAAGGGGAAATGTGGGCTGAGAGATGTGAAACAAAGAATAAAACTTGTCTTGTACAAATGGTAAGAAAAAAGAGAGGAAAAAAAATGTGTTAAGTAAGGACTTAAGAGATAACGAATACAGTGTGTGACCATCTTTGGAGGTTGGTTTGAACAAACCAACTCTACATAATGCTTTATAGAGAAGGAAATTTGAACAGGGCCTGGATATTTGCTGTTAAGAAATAAATGCTATTTTCAAAAAATGTAGTATTTAAAAATTATTCTTATTGGGTTTCTTTTTAGTACTTATCTTTTAGATACATATACAGGTATTTACAGATTAAATGATATGTCTTGATTGGCTTTAAAATAATCTGGGGCACCTGGGTGGCTCAGTCGGTTAAGCGTCCGACTTCGGCTCAGGTCATGATCTCACGGTTCGTGACTTCGAGCCCCATGTCAGCCACAGCTCAGAGCCTGGAGCCTGCTTCTAATTCTGTGTCTCCCTCCTCTCTCTGCTCCTTTTTTGCTCTGTTTCTCTCCCTCTCAAAAATAAACATTAAAAAGAAAGCAATCTAGCATGAGGAGTAAGAAAGTCATAAATGAAATTAGATTGGCCATGTGTTGGGGTGACTGGGTAGCTCATTTGGTTAAGTATCCAACTCTTGATATCTGGTCAGGTCATAATCTTGTGGTTCATGAGTTTGAGCCCCACATTGGGCTCTGCGTTGACAGTATGGAGCCTGCTTGGGATATTCTCTCTCCTTCCCTCCCTCTCTCTCTCTCTCCCCTTCTCTGTGTCCCTTCCCTGCTCTCTCTCCTGCAAAATAAATAAACTTAAAAAAAAAAAAAGATTGGCCATGTGTCAACAATTGTTGAAGCTAAGTGACAGGTATATATAGGCTGATTTATAATTGATTCTATTCTCTGCATTTTTATACATGAAAATTTCCATAACAAAATATATAAATATACAGAAGATTTCCCGTACTGTTGAGAGGTGATAGTTCTACCTGGAGTTTTCATCTGTCCTATAGATATTTAATGTTAATAAGTATGGGCAAAACATTACAAACTCCCTGGTTAGAAAACATTGTAACTCTTGCTGGTTCCCCAAGCTCACATTGCTATTTCACATGTCTGTATTCTGACCATGCAATTTACTCAATCTGAACGATGCCCTTTCCATCTCATATACATGATGAATTACTATTCAGTTTTCTTCTTTTTTAAATTTGTATTTTTGAGAGAGAGAGAGGGAGCACAAGCTATGGAGGGGCAAAGAGAGAGAGGGAGACAGAATCCAAAGCCGGCTCCGGGCTCTGTCCTGTCAGCACAGAGCCTGACCGAAGGCTCAAACCCACAAACCATGAGATTGTGACATGAGCCGAAGTTGGATACTCAACTTGACTGGGCCACCCAGGCACCCCTATTACTCACTCTTCAAAGCCTAACTCAACTGCTGCCTCCCCTTTAGGATGTCTTCTTTAAACATACCCTCTAAAAGAATAGCTTCATTTTTATGTCCTACTTCTGTACCATATACAACCAATTCCTGCTAATTGTGGCATTTATGCTTTATAAAATTTCCATGAGAAATGAACTGCTGAATACCGACCTATTTCTCCTAGGGGAAATACAGAGTTGGGTTCCTCGAACCTCTGGTCACAACATTTTTGTTAGCTGATCAACATATTAATTTGTTTTATGTGT
Source organism: Suricata suricatta (assembly GCF_006229205.1). Lineage (NCBI taxonomy): Eukaryota > Metazoa > Chordata > Mammalia > Carnivora > Herpestidae > Suricata > Suricata suricatta. Next base: position 134,188,171 of record NC_043701.1, read on the forward strand.
GTTTCTGTTTAAGACATTTTATTTTTTCTCTCTCTTCTCTCTTGCCCACCCTCCAAGGACACTTGTTTAAAGAAAGAAAACTGAAACAAAAAGGCAAAGCTTTCATTCGCTTGACTTCAGCTGGCCAACATATGCAAGGGGTGACTCAAATCTTGGCTGTTCTGCACATATCTGCAGATGACTGCAAAAGCACTGCAAGTACTGATTATAGGATTACAAGTACCTTTTAGTGAGGATACAAATTTGCAAACACAAAATTTGCAAATGAGGATTGACTTTCTCCTCCTTTAAAAATTGAGGCGAAATTCCATTAACATAAAATAACCATTTCAAAGTGTCCAGTTCAGTGGCATTTATTACATTAGGTGTTGTATAACTACCACCTCTATCTAGTTCCAAAACCTTTTCATCACTCCAAAACAGAAATCCTCACACCAATTAAGCAATCTGTTCTCATTCCCCCAACCCAGCTGGCAACCAGCAACCCACTTTCTATCTCTATGACTTACCTATATTAGAGATTTCACATAAACAAAATCAGAGGATATGTGGTGTTTTGTCGTTAGCTTACTTCACTGAGCATAATGTTGTCAAGGTTCAACCCCATCTGAATAATATTCCACTGTATGTATACACTATACTTTGTTAACCCATTCATCTGTTAAATGACATTTGGGGTGTTTCCACTTTTGGTGTATAGTGAATAGTGTTGCTGTGAATATTCACGTACAAGTACTCATTTGAGCACCTGTTTTCAATTCAGGCTTATACAAGTAGTGCAAGTGTTGGGTCATACGGTTAATTCCATGTTTCTGAGAAATGGATAAATTGCTCTCCAGAGTGTGTGTGGCATTTTACGTCCTCACCAGCAACATGAGGGCTTCAATTTATACACATATTCACCAACACTTGTTTTTAAATTATGGGCGTGAGGTAGTAAGTATATTGTGGTTTTGATCTGTATTTCCTTTGTGATTAATGACATGAAGCATGTTCTCGTGTGCTTATTGGTCATTTGCATATTTATTTGAAGAAATGTACATTCAAGTCCTTTGCCCATTTGTTAATTGCCTTTTTGTTGAATTATAAGAGCTCTGGTAGTTTGTATGTGCCTAGAAATTTGTCCGGACATCTTTATCTAGGTAATCCAATTGGTTGATGTATAATCCTTCAGAGTATTCTCTTAAAATCCTTTTTATTTCTGTAAGTAGGTAGTAATGTCCCACTTGCATTTCTGATTTTAGTTACTTTGTTTCTCTCTTTCTTTCCTGGTCTAGCTAAAGGTTCCCCTCATTTCTTTGGATCTTTTCAAAGAACCTAATTTTGTTTTGTTGATTCTATTTTCTTTTCTCCATTATTGCTCCATTAACTTTTATCATTTCTTTATTTCACTATCTTTGGGTTTTGTTTGCTCTTCTTTTTAGTTCCAACACCAGTTTTTAGGAAACTGATTTGAAATCATTCTTCATTTTAAATTTTGGTCTTTAGAGCTATAAGTTTCACTCTACCTGCTGCTTTCTCAGCCTGGCATCAGTTTTGTGAAGTTCTATTTTCTCATTCATTTATCTCAAAATATTTTCTAACTTCTCTTGGGATTTATTCTCTGATCCAGGGGTAGTTTAAGCATATGTTGTTTACTTTCCACACATTTATGAATTTTCTAGTTTTCCTTCTGTTACTTAACTTATGTATAGTTTCATTCTATTGTAATCAGAAAAGATACTCTGTATGATTTTAATCTCTTGAAATTATTAAGATTTATTTCATAACCTAACATACAGTCTATTTGGTCTGTTCTGGAGAATGTTTGAAGTGTACCTGAGAAGACTGTGTATTCTGCTGCTCTTCAGTGGAATGTTCTATAAATGTCTATCTGGTCTTACTGTTTATAGGATTAAGTCCTCTTCACTAACCTTCTGTGTAAATGTTCTATCCATCATTGAAATGGCAGGACTGAAGTCTCAGACTATTACTAAAGAACTATTTTTTCCTTTAATTTGGTCAATGTTTCCTTCACACATTTTGGGGTCTGTCATTTGGTATGTATTTACTTATGCTTCTATCTTCTTGATGAACGAATCCTTGTATCGATATACAATGTCTTTGTCCTCTGTAACAATTTCTTACAAAAATCTACTTTGTCTCTTTTAACAGAGTCGTCTCAGCTCTCTTTTGGTTACTATTTGTACATTTTCTTTTTCAACCTACTTGTGTCTTTGGATCTAAAGTAAGTCTCTTACAGACAGTATGAAGTTAGATCATATTTTTTTCTACTCTCATTCTCTTTTAACTGGTAAGTTTAATTTACTTATTGTTTAAAGCGAGTGCTGGCAAAAAAAAAAAAAAAAAGCATCTGCTTCTGCCATCTTGCCATTTGTCTTCTACATGTCTTACATATTTTGGTCCCTTGATTCCTCCAATCTTATACCATTTCTGTTCCCTCATTTCTTTTTCTGTATATTTTAAAGTTGTTTTCTTAGAATCTAACTGAGGGATTATAATTAATATCTTAAATTGGTAATAATCTAGTTTGAATCAACATTAACATACTTATAACTATTGTTTTACAAATTTGTCTTTTAAATCATAAAGGAAGCAAAAAGCAGTTACAAAGCAAAAATAAATACTGACTTTTAAATTTAAAAAAATTTTTAATGTTTACTTATTTTTGAGAGAGAGAGACAGAGAGAGAGAGAGAGAGACAGAGAGAGAGAGAGAGAGAGAGAGACAGAGTATGAACGAGGGAGGGGCAGAGAGAGAAGGACGCACAGAATCCGAGGCAGCTCCAGGCCCTGAGCTATCAGAACAGAGACTGATATGGGGCGCCAGCCCACAAACCATTGAGATCATGACCTGAGCTGAAGTCAGGCGCTTAACTGACTGAGCCACCCAGGCGCCCCAGCAATACTGACTTTTATATTTTCCTGTGTAGTTACCTTAACTGGTCTTTATTATTTTCAAATTTCTGAGTTACTGTCTAGCATCCTTTCATTTCAGCCTAAAGAACTCCATTTCGCATTTTTTATAGGGAAGAACTATGAGCAATAAACGTTCTCAGCTTTGATTATCTGGAAATGTGCTAATTTCTCTTTCTGGGACTCCTATTATATATAATATTTAATGGTGTCTCTCATTTACCTTAGGCTCTGTTCATTTTTAGTCACTCTTCTTTCATTCAGTTCCTGTGATAGGACAGTATCAACTAACCTAAGTTCTGTGATTTTTCTATCTCCCCCCTCAAGTCTACTGCTGAACTGTTCCAGTGAATTTATTCAGCTTCTATACTTTTCAAGCTCGACAATTATTACTTGCTTCCATTTTACAATTTTTATTTCTTTATGGGTATTCTCTATTAATACATTGTTCACCTCGTTTCCTATAGTTCTCTGTCTACAGTTTCATTTAGCTCTTTGAGCATATTTAAGACAGTTGATTTAAAGTCTTTGTCTAGTAAGCACAATGCTTGGGCTTCCTCAGGAGGGATGGTTTCTGTCAATTTCTTTTTCTTTCTATTGATGGATCATTTATTCCTGACTATTGGTATGCCATGCAATTAATTGTTTTATTAAAGGCTAAACATTTTGAATATTATAATGGGGTAATTATGAAAACCAGATTCTCCCCATTTTCCAGGGTTGGGTGTGATATACCTTGTTGAGGACTACAGTCCTCAATGTTTAGTTTCCAAAAACAAATTTTTTATTTTTTTGCAAAGGCTGTGTTCTCTGTCATGTGTCATCATTGAAATTTCTGTTCTATTACCTATATAGTCAGCAAGTCTAAAGACTAAAGATAATTCTTTAAATGCTGGAAGCAAAAAGAATGAAAAAACATAACTAAAAACACCATTCTCCTAATGTTTGTAGATTGGCTCTGAGCTGGGGACCTCCTTTAATTTTTAGCTAGACCTCCTACACTTCTGCCTTGACTTTCACTACTTCACTTCATGGGGCATGAAGATCAGCAAGAGGTACAAGCCCACTCAAGTCTTTTCCAAGCATATGTCTGGCCCTGGGTGTGCGTGGTGCACTCTGGATTTCCAAGTATACACAATGGTTTCTCAAAACTTTTCTACCCTGAAATGTCTTCCTCCAAAGTCTCCTCCTTTCTAGGCTTTCTAGTCTGTCTATTGCTTGTCCCATCTGGACTCACTTGGCCCAATGACAACAGGTACCATACGTCTTTAAATCTTTCCAGTAGATGATACCTGGGTACAATCTCTTCAAGCCAGAGCCCTGGTTGAAGTTGGCTCATTACACTGTAGGCTCCTCTTTTATACTCCTGAAGACTGGAATAGTGACATTCAGTCACTACACAATGAATACACTTATCGCATGGACCTGTAATGTTTAGACAGTATAAAGAACAACATAAAAAAATAATATCATAATCTTATCTTTCCCATTAGCACTTACGTTCTGGTTGTTTTTCATTAGGTGTTATGGAGCGCACAAAATCCTGCGGGGTCATAAACACTTCAGATTCACCAGGCTCACTGATTACTTTCAAGGTGGCAAAATATCGGAAGATTTTGTCTGGTGTGGAATATGCCCGGATCCTATTCTCATATTCCATCACCTGAAATTGAAATTTAGAGAGTGTTACTATATTAAGCAATTCTCATTTTCATATATATTCCATCTTATTTTTTGGAGTTATTTTATTACATCTTTTTTTTCTATGACTGGATTTTTTTATATTAGACATAATCTTGAATTTCTAAAACTTTTCAACCTTTACCCTCTGGTATAACATTCATATTCCTGTTGAGGAAATGCTTAACTTCTGTTCTTTGCAAATAATTTTCTAATTCCTTAAATCACTGGAAGCCACAAATTTGAAAATGTCATATAAGAATTCAAAAGGTCTCAGTAATAGGATATAATGACAAATATACGGAAGCCTATAGATTCCTAAATACCAAGTTTTTAAAAAGGGATTGATTTTACAGTTTTTACATTGATATAATTTCTTAAATCCTAAAACAAGACAGAATTGGGAATTTGTAGGTTTAAACAGCTAACTGCTGGAAATCCTTTATATATACCATATTAATTTTTTTATTTTTTAAAAAAGTGTTTATTATTTTGAGAGAGAGAGAGAGTGTGTGTGTGCATGTATTACATCAGTGGGGAGAAGCAGAGAGAGAGAGAGAGAAATAGAGAGAGAGAGAGGAAGAGAATCCCAAGCAGGCACCGCACTGATGCTGGGGCTCAATCTCACCAACCATGAGATCAGGATTTGAGCCAAAGTGAGTTAGATGCTTAACTGACTGAGCCACCCAGGCACCCCACATACTCCATATTTAAAAAAGAGCAGAGCTGGGAAGAATACAAGTAAATACCTGACTAGTAACAGAATCAAATATGTCATATATTAAACTAAAAGAGTATAATATTAATAGGCCTATTTTTTAATCTGGCATCTAAGTTGTGATTCTGCGCATGCAACATACAAACACTGTAATTCTGCATAATCTTCTCTTACAAAAGTAGGTATGAGAAAAATCTTTTTTACCAAAATACCAGCTACATAGTACTCTGGTGAAAAGATTTCTCTCATACCTGAATTTCAGATGTTGAGATAGCCAAAAATAAATAGTAGCTTATAAATAACTAGTAGGAAATGTGTCAAGGCAATACAAGCTAAAAATCCAAGAGTTCAATGTCTCAAAGGCAATTTGCTAATATTAAGAAAAAAATTAATGTTCTTTATTTGCCATATTAACACAACTAACACTGTAACTGCCACTCCTGGCTAAATGGTCTCTTTGAGGTCACTGACTGCAGCGTTCCACTACCTGATATGCTTTCAGCAACTAGGAAAGGACCTCTAATTTATAACTATACATGACAGGACTCTTCCAAGGCTAACATGATTAAAATCTGAGTACTATTTATCAAAACATTTTGCATGTGGCAAACACACTAAGTCTTAAGGCATAGCTACAAGTATTAAATCAAAGACATTTTATATTATGTAACAACTACCTGCTGGGTAGTTCTGGCTATAGAAGAAATCACTTTAGGACATCTGTATTCTTGTTTTCCTGAACAACAACAACAAAAATAATCAGTTTGTAATGTTTAGGGCATAAGCTATAGCTACTGCCAAAGCTGTTTTTGTGAACTAAAAACTTAAGTCAATCTTATACAAGATAAAGATAGAAAGACAACAACTTAAAAGACAATAATTTTCAGACTCAAAGCCAGAGATGTTGGTTTTTGCAAGTCCCTAAATTATGTTGCTGAATATTATTAGTTTTGGTTTGAAACAACAGGCCAAGGCAAGGTTTGCATTCCCATATTGTTAGAGTTTAATATAAACATACTGTATAGAGCATATTTTACTTTTTTTCACTTAGCAATGTATCTTGGAGATTATACCATAACAAATGATATAAAGCAGTCTCCTTTTAAGTGGTTACATTTAAAGGAATTCTAACAAACTATTTCATAAAACATCTGGAATACAGCATCTAAGATAAGAAAGGCTTAGAAACCAAGATCTATAGAAAACTGTTGAAGGATTGTGAGATGGTTAGCCTGGAGAAAAGATTTACTAAGGGAATTATAATAGTTATATTCAATCATTTACTTAAAACATTCTGGAACTTCATGATGTTAAGACAGTTCTCTTCAGTAAAACTGCTGGTCCTGAAACCAGTTCTAGGGTTTAATTTTAGTATATGCCTAAGGAAATCCAAGGCTATAATATCTTGAGGCCAAGTGAATGCAAGTGACTGTGAATCTCTGTGGGCCCTTATGTCAGAACTCATACATAAGCTTTGAATGTAGACTGCAGCCAGACCTTGGAAAAGGTATCAGGCAGAATAAATTAGTGTCTGGCACACTTTCTTTCAAGAGGTGATTTATAACACCCAATCTGTACCCCAACAGCTGTGTTCCATGTTAAGGACCCACTCCCTTTTCCATCTAGTGAATTTCTGGCCACCATAGTAACAATCATCTATTATAGGATGATCTCTTGAAGTTCTATGAAATTCCAAGATCTATGACACCAGTGTCACTGAAAATAAAGCAAATTAATTTTTGGCAGCAAAATTAAGGCAACTGGCTTTTAGAGGAACAAAAAGAAAAGAGAATAAAAAATAATGAAGATAGCTTAAGGAACTATATAGCACATCATCAAAATGTCCAAATAGAAATTAAAGGGGTCCCAGAAGGAGAAAGAATGAGAGAAAGAGGCAGAAAACTTATCTAAAGAAATGATAACTGAAAATATCCCCAATCTGGGGAAAGAAACAGACATGGAGATTCAGGAAACTCAGAGTTCTAAACATGATGAATCAAAAGAAACACATACTGAGACACATTACAGAGCTTTCCAGTAAAATAAAAGCTGAAGGAGTTCATCAACACTAGATCACTCTTATAAGAAATGTTAAAGGTAATTTCTGAACCTGGGGTGCCTGGCTGGCTCAACTGGTAGAGTATGTAGCCGTTGATCGCAGGGTCATGAGTTTGAACCCCACGTTGGGCGTAGATATTATTTGAACTTAATTTTTATAAACTTTTTAAAAATTTTTATTTATTTTTGAGAGAAAGAATGTGAATGGGGGAGGTGTAGAGATGGGAGGGACAGAGGTTTCAAAGCAGGCTCCACACTGACAGCAGAAAGCCCGACATGGACCTCGAACTCACAAACCCTGAGATCATGATCTGAGCTAAAGTTGGATGCTAAACTGAATGAGCTGCCCAGGCACCCAATAAACTTTTTTTAAAAGGTAATTCCTGAACCTAACAAAGAGACATCAGTATCAGAAAAACATAAAAAATGTAAAAGTCACTGGTGAAGGTAAATATGTAGTTAATTTCAAAACACTTTAGTTTTGTAATGGTGGTGGGTAAATCACTTCTCAAGAGCATGGAGATTTTTTAAAAAGTATTAAATATAACTATAATAATATATAAATAGATAAACAATGTAAAAAGATATAAATTGTGATATTAAAAACATAAAATATTGGAGGTCTATAAAGGCAGACCTTTGAATACATTAGAAGTTAAACTGTTATCAGCTTAAAGTACACTGTTACAAGATTCTTGATGTAAGACCCGTGGTAATCATAAAGTAAAAACCTATACAGATACACAAAAGGTGAAAAGAAAAAAAATCCAAGCAGAAAATGATCAAGTCACAAAGGAAAAGAACAAGAAAGGAACAAAAGGGTAAGGGAATTACAAAACCCTTAGGAAACAAGTAACAAAATGGCAATATGAAACCCATTTCTGTAAATAATTACTTTAAGTGTAACAGATTAAATCTTGCAATCAAAGAAACAGAATGGTAAAATAAATATGAAAAACAATACCCAAATCTGTACTGTACAAAAGAGGCTCATTTCAGCTTTTAGGACACATACAGGCAGTGAAGTTGATGGAAAAAATATATTCCATGCCAATGGAAGCCAAGAGAAAACAGGAGTAGCTATACTACAAACAAAATACACTTTAGGCCAAAGACTATAACAAGAGACAATAAAGAGAATAATATAACAATAAAAAGTCAGTTCATAAAGAGAGTGTAAGATTTCTAAATAGTTATGTATCCAACATAAAGAACTTAAATATATAAAGCAAATTTGACCAGAACTGGAGGGAAACATACAAAGCATTATTTACAACAGTCAAATTATGGAAGCAACACAAGGGTCTATTGATAGATGAATGGATAAGGAAGATATGGTACACACACACACACACACACACACACACACACACACACTGAAATATTACTCAGCAATAAAAAAGAATGACATCTTGCTATTTGCAACAACATGGATGGGTCCAGAGAGTAAAAGGCTAAGTGAACCAAGTCAGTCACAGAAAGACAAATACCATAAGATTTTCACTCATATCTGGAATTAAGAAACAAAACAAATGAGCAAAGGAAAAAAAATAAAGACAAAAAATCCAGACTCTTAAATATAGAGAACTGATAGTTACAAGAAGGGGGGTGGGGGGTGGATGAAATAAGTGATGGGGATTAAGGAGTATACTTGTTTTGATGAGCACTGGGTGATACATGGAATTGTTAAATCACTGGAAACTAATATAACACTGTATGTTAAATAACTGGAATTAAAATAAAAACTTTAGAAGACAAAAAATAAAATAAAAAGCAAAACCAAAAACAACCCACAAAAATCAATTCAATTCAATGGGCAGAATGACCTAAATAGACATTTTTTACAAGGAGGACATCCAAATGGCCAACAGATACATGAAATGATGCTTGACATCACTAATTATTAGGAAAATACAAATTAAAACCACAAGGAGATATCATCTCACACCTATTAGATGGTTATCAACAAAGAGAGAAAAGATAACAAATGATAACAAGTGTAGATGACGTATGGAAAAAAGGGAACCTTTCTGCACTGTTGGTGGGAAAGTAAATTGGTTCCGCCTTAAAGGAAAATAGATTGGAGGTTCCTCAAGAAATTAAAAATAGAACTACCACATTATTCAGAAAACCCACTTCTAAGCATATAGCCAAAGGAAACTAAATCAGTACATTGAAGAGATATTTGTTCTGCCATGTTCATTACTAGTCACAATAGCCAAGGTAGGGAAACAACCAATATAAGTCATGGAATCTCTAAGGACTCCATATAGCCAAAACAATTTTGAAAACAGAATAATAAAGTTGAAGGACTACTACATCCTCACTTTAAAACTTAATACAAAACCACAGTCATCAAAAGAATGTGATACTGACATAAAGACAGATATACAGAACAATGGATAGAATAGAGCCAGAAATAAACCCTCACATACACGGTCAAATGATTTTTGACAAAGGATAGTCTTTTCAACAAATGGTGCTGGGAAAAATTGGTATACACATGCAAAAAATATATGTTGAACCCTTATCTAACTCCACATCAAAAAATTAACTTGGATCAAAAACCAAAATGAAAGATCTAAAATTATACAACTTATAGAAGAAAACAAACAAAAACATCATGACATTAGATTTGGCAACAATTTCTTGGATATGATACCAGATGCACAAGAAACAAGCAAACAAAACATGGACTTCATCAAAGTTTCTAAATATTGTGCATCAAAAGATAGTAGTATTGGGGTGCCTGGGTGGCTCAGTCGGTTAAGCATCCAACTTTGGCTCAGGTCATGATCTTACGGTTCATGGGTTCGAGCCCTGCATCAGGCTCTAAGCTGGAGCCTGTCTTCAATTCTGTGTGTGTCTCTCTCTCTCTGCCCCTCCCCTGTTTGCACTGTCTCTCTTGTCTCTCAAAAATAAATACAAAAAAAAAAAAAGAAGAAGAAGAAGAAAAAAAAGATAGTAGTATTAACAAAGTAAAGAGGTAATCCAGAAAATGAGAAGAAATTATTGCAAACCATATATCTGATAGGGAGTTAATAAGCAGATTATATAAAGAACCCCTAAAACTCCACAATGAATAAAAACAAAAATGGAGTTTAAAAATGCGCAAAGGAGGTGAACAGACATTTGTCCAAAGAAGATATACAATTGACCACTAGGCACACGCAGAGCTGTTCAACATCACTGATTATCATGGGAATGCAAATGAAAACTATACTGAGATATCACCTCACATCTGTTAGGATGACTAATATAAGAGGAACAGAACAGAACAATCATTGGCAAAGACATGAAAAAAGTAGAACCTTTGTTGGGGAAATGTAAAACAGTCTGATGCTTCCATAAGAAAATTAAAAATGGGATTACCATATGATCAAGCAATTTCACTTTAGAGGATATACCCAAAGAACAGAAAGCAAGGTCTCAAATAGATATCTGTATACCTACATTCACAGCATCATTTTTCACAACAGTTACCATGTGGAAGCTATCCAAGTAGTCAGCAATGGATGAATGGATGAACAAAATGTGGTAAATACATACTCTGGAATATTATTCAATCCCCAAAAGTAAGGAAATTCTGAGAAATGCTAAAACATGATGAACCTTGAAGACGCTGTATGAAGTGCAATATGCCAGTCAGAAAAATACAAATACTGTATGATTCCACTTGTATGAATTTTGTTTAGCATTCAAAATCATGGAGAAAAGGTAGAATGGTAGTTGCCAGGGGCTGGGGGAAGAAGGAAGTAAAGAGTTACCGTTTAATGGGTATATATTTTTGGTTTTAGAAGACAAAAACAGTTTTAGTGATGGATGGTAAGATAATGATTACACTCTAAGATGAACTGTATACTTAAAAATTGGTAATGTGGTAAATGTTGTGTCTCTTGAATTTTTTTAATGTTTATTTGTTTTTGAGAGAGAGGACAGACAGTACAAGCGGGGGAGGGGCAGAGAGAGATGAAGATAGAATCTGAAGCAGGCTCCAGGCTCTGAGCTGTTCACACGGGGCCCAACACTGGACTCAAACTCACAACACGGATTCAAACTCACAAATCACGAGATCATGACCTGAGCTGAAGTCAGATGCTTAATCAACTGAGCAACCCAGTCACACTAATATCTTTTTGATGTTTACTTATTTTTTGAGAGAGAGAGAGAGAGAGAGAGAGAGAGAGAGAGAGAGAGCAAGTGAGCAGGGGAGGGGCAGAGAGAGAGATGAAGACAGAATCTGAAGCAGGCTCCAGGCTGTGAGATGTCAGCACAGAGCCCGATAAATGTTATGACTTAATCATTTTACCACCATAAAGGAAAAAATTGGAAGAAAATAAAAGAGACCCTAGGAGGTTAGGAGAAGAACACAGGAGAAAAACTGGAACAGGTATGTATGCCTACATGGCTCAGTCAGTTGAGCATCTGAATCTTGATTTCGGCCTTAGATCATGATCCCAGAGTTGTGGGATCAAGCTCCACACTGGCTGTGGAGCATGCTTAGGATTCTCTCTTTTTCTCTCCCCTGCTTGCATTCTTTCTCTCTAATGAAATAAAAAATATGTAACAGAACAGCTACAAGATACGCAGTATAGGTTGTGAGGATCCAAGATACACTTAAGAAGAGTTCCAAAAGGAAATAAACGACGCTGAAGCAATAGTGAGGAAGTACGTGAGAATTTTTCAGAATTCAGGACTTAAAGTTCCTGATAAATTAAACAATTTTAAATTAAAAATAAATCAAATGAAGCTAGATAAAAGAATATAAGTATTAAATAAAAGAAAGGCTTGTATAAATATAGCATAAACTGAGTAACAGCTCTTTGCACCTGAGAATTTTTTAAATTAAAAATGACACACACAAAACCACTTGGCCATGCATGGCATTAATAAATCACAAACTAAGGACAATGGTTTACCTCTGAAGAAGAAAAAAAAATGGGATTGGGGAAAGTATACAGCAATGTTTTTTTTTTATTTTTATTTATTTATTTATTTTTACAATGAATACTTTATTCAGATTTCCTGCAATCATGGAACGTGCCCACAATCGAGGGGTCCCATAAGAGCCCACGAGTGTCAGAGAGCACCTTTTACATGACAGATGGTACATATCATCTACAGTCTGCAGAACAAGGGAGGTCACATTATCCTCAAGTTTCAGGTGAAGAAAGTGAAACTCAAAAGAGATGAAGACTGTTCTCTAAAGCTCAGCTGGGCAGAGCTGGGTCAGGCTCCCAGGCCCGCACCTGTGTGGCACGCTGCCTACACGCAGCCACAGGCGCCCCTCGGAACAGCACCCCACACCAGCCGCAGGCTCTGGGGCCCCGCAAGGGCTCTTTATTGGCAACCAAACTGAAGGGCCCAGGAAGCACTAAGGCTCGGGGCAGGCACTGCCCTGGACACAGGGTCTTCCACAGGAGGGGGCAAGGGGGCCTTCAGACCTGAGTGTGCCTTGGCTCACACGGCACCGTGCAAATACAGAGCTAAGAACTTCCTGAATGTCTCTGGCTGGAAACCAGTCGGCCCAACAGGTTCCACAACCACCTTCTTTTTGATCACCGGGCGATACCAAAAATGCTTCTAGAGGAGCTGGTCAGAGTCCACCCAGACCAGATTCTTGACACCCTCGTCAGAGGCCAGGTCTGTGGTGTTCAGCTGCAACACCAGGAACTGGAAGACGCGTCCATCGGTGCCCACGCTCTGCGCAACTACCGGCTGCTCCAAAACTTTAGGGTCACTCCCGTAGAGGCGCCGGGCCTGAACCAGCGCATTGCCAAAGGCAAACAGGATCATTTGGGCCCGCAGCTGATCTGGTTGGAAGCGGTGTGGCCGTAAACTGGCTGTCTCCAGGAAATACAAGGTGTGGGGATGCGGGTAAGGATAACCCTCCTGGAATCCTTCACATCATAAACGTTGCATTCCTGAAGATTGATAGTGGGGGATATGGGATAGAAAGTCTCAAGAACGTGATTCTTAGTAGCTTCAACGTCCTCCCTGGAGGCGACGGCAGGCAGCGGACCCTTGCTGTTCAGACGGGCTCCGCTCGAACCACGGACCTGAAGGAGAAAAGACTCTCGATTCCAGGTGGTGGATAACGTGTAGTTTTGGGCACAGATCCGCCTGACCAGAGAGGGGTGCTTGAGAATCTGGGATTTACACAGCTGTATCAGACTGTCCACAATGACGGGGCAGTAGGTCTCTCCCTTGGGGGTGTCTTCCATGGAGTGCCAGAGACGGGCATGAGAGATCACGTTCAGGAGGCGTTCATCTTGGTTCTCTATGTGGTTCTTTGGATCAACAAGGCTAAGCACGGGAAGGCCTTCTATTAACTTGGCCTTGGTGAGCCAGAGGGCCTGCTTTACACCCTCGAGGAGGCGGCAACGCTGGTGGAAGACATAGCAGGCCTGATCCTTGTACAGCGGATGCTCGTGAATCGGGGTCGGGCGGCGGAACTTTGGGTGCGTCCAGCCAGGCTCCCGGGGCGTGAAGACCAGCCGCGCCAGCCGCGGCATGAAGTGCATCTTCCCCGCGTAGGTGATGGGCTCCAGCCCAGGGATCTCGTACACCCTGTCCAGGGGAGGAGGCGCGGGCTTCCGCGTGGAGCGCACGCCCCATTCGTACGCCCCGCGTCTCGGGATGCCGCAGCCCCCAAGACCGAGTGGCACAGGGAGAACCAGCGCACGCCTTGCGGTCCCCTACGCCAACGCCATCCAGACTTAGTTCTTTCAAGACCTCCACCTGGACGCTGCCATATTCCCGCGCGCAAGGCCTGCTGGACAATATTTTTTTTAAGTTTATTTATTTCTGAGAGATAGAAAGAGCACGTGCAAGCAAGGGAGACACAGAGAGAAAGGGAGACAGAGAATCCCAAGCAGGCTCTCCACTATCGGTGCAGAGCCCAACGTAAGTGTAGAGCCCAGCTCGAATCAACAAACTGTGAGATCATGACCTGGACCAAAATCAGCAGTCAGACACGTAACTGCTGTGCCACCAAGATGCTCCAGCAATCTATTTTTTGTATTCATTTTGTTTCTTAAAAAAAAGGAAAAAAATTGAAGCAAAGAGAGTTACATGTTAAAACTTGACAAAAATGAGTGATGGATACATCATTCTTTCTACTTGATGTATGACACAAAAATCAAGAGAATATAAAAGATCAAAACCAAAAAGTTTAAGTGAAAAGTAAGGATGTCAAGGAGAGCCTGTGGAGAATCAAGCAGTTTGGTATTGCAGGGAAAGAATGTGAATGGAAAAAAATCCACCAAAACCCAAAAAAACAAAAACAAAAAAAACCTCACAAAACAAAACAAAAATGCTCAAAAGTGGAATTTATTATTTTATTAAAGATGGAAAAATCTTTAACATGTCCATGGAAACTATGTAAAATATGAAAAGACAAAGAGCAGCTGAGAAAAAAGGCAGAGGAAAAAATAAGTGTTGAAACAGGTTGTTAGGAAAACAGGGTAACACTTGGAATGGTTATCCCTAAATAGGGAAAAGAGAGCTCTTCCACTAAGACTTTATAATTATTTTTGAAATAATTATTTCAGAGAGAGATTAGAAAAGTTTTATAGCCATGGGAGTTAGAAATTAAGTAAATTACAATGATCAAGCTTTCATTTTTATCTGGGAAGTACGACATATGGTCATTGCTGAGCAGAAAGCAGGAGAAGAAAATGGAAAGCTCAAAAATAAATGCTTATTTGGATAATTTTTGCTCTATTTTGTAAAATGGAAAGTTTGATTTTATAAATGAAACTGCTGGCATAAAGTGAGTCTGAACTTTCTTCTAATTCACTCAGGGCAAAAGATTAAATAAATGTATCATTGTGGAAACACGCATAGTTGAAACTTAATTTGTAATACATAATTTTTGTTCAGATTCACCTCAACCAGAAATCGATTTGAGGGCCCCTGGGTGGCTCAATTGATTAAGTGTCCACCTTAATCATGATCTCATGATTCATGAGTTTGAGCCTCGCATGGGGCTCTGTGCTGACAGCTCAGAGCCTGGAGCCTGCTTCAGATTCTGTGTCTCCCTTTCTCTCTGCCCCTCCCCCACTCATGTTCTACCTCTCACTCAAAAATAAAACATCTAAAAAATTTTCTTTAAAAAAATTTTTTTAATGTTTTATTTATTTTTGAGAGAGAGAAAGAGAGAGAGACAGCATGAGCAGGGGAGGGTCAGAGAGAGAGGGAGACACAGAATCTGAAGACAAGCTCCAGGCTCTGAGCTGTCAGCATGCAACCTGATGCAGGGCTCGAACCCACAAACCGCAAGATCATGACCTGAGCTGAAGATGGATGCTCAAACAACTGAACAACCCAGGTACCCCTAAAAATTTTTCTTAAGAAAATGGATTTGAGAAATGAAAAAGCCTATTTATTTATTTATTTGTGAGTCAGTGAGCACAAGCAGGACAGGGGCAGAAAGAGAGGGAGAGAGAATCTGAAGCAGGTTTCATACCCAGCACAGTAGGGCTGTATGTGGGGCTTGACTTCACCAATGTGAGATCATGACCTGAGCTGAAATCAAGAATCAGACACTTAACTGACTGAGCCACCAGGGCATCCCAGGGAAATGAAAAGGCATATTTAATAACTTCATCCAAACAAATATACAGAAGATCCAAATCTCTAAAAGGAACTCTTCTTGCAAATACACACCATACACATGCAACACACAAATAACTCAAATTATCTTGTATTTATTAGCTACATTTTAACAAGTGAAGGCAACTCCTAAATTTCAATGTTGTCTAAGAAATCCATCATTTTGAATTTTCATCACTCACGTCTGTGGAATTCAAATGTTCAATATCAAAGGCATTACTATACCGGAATTGAAATCTTTCTGAGGTAGAGCTCTGTAACAGCAGGTTGTGTTAAAAATATAAAATGTTGAAGTCATTGAAAGCTTGTAATATCATCAAGATTAGTTCAATTTTTGGAAATATTTGTATATATATCTGCCTTTCCAATTTAGCATCCTCAATTAGGCGTTCCAAAGACTCAATATATACTAGAGCATTTAGCATTTGAAAGATCTGTAAAGTATGAACCAACTTAGGTAGTTAAAAAAGGGAAAGTATATGCAAATCCTGAGTACCAATCCTAGATCTTTCCACTACCACCACTAACTTCACATTTCAAGATTACATTTTCCTTAGAACATGACAGCAAATAGCAAATATGAGCCATCTAAAATAAATGATAAAAGAGGCTCAATGGCATTATTCTAATTTACAATTAACTACAGTTCTGATTAACTTATAAGATTGTGTTCCATACTTTTCTGTCTCTGAATCCAGAACGTTTCTTCTTTTTCTCTTCTGGATGAGGCTCAAGGCAAACACCTGCAGCCTTTTTCTCGTGGTTACAAACTTCTCCTTCATCTTTCTTCTTCCCTTTATCACCAACTTCACTCTTGTGGTTGTTTACAGATGGGG
This sequence comes from Suricata suricatta, assembly GCF_006229205.1. Taxonomy (NCBI): domain Eukaryota; kingdom Metazoa; phylum Chordata; class Mammalia; order Carnivora; family Herpestidae; genus Suricata; species Suricata suricatta. The sequence continues at coordinate 134,204,994 of NC_043701.1, forward strand.
GAGATTCTGCAAGGGCCCTAGATACGCAAAAAAATAAATTTGCATTAATCCAGAAATAAATATTTTCAGGTTGTAGCAGGGCAACAACAATGAAATTTGTGAAAAGGTCTACATGAAGAGGTTCCTCAAAAAGTTGAAAACAGAACTATCATATGACCCAGCAATCCCACTTCTGGTTATATGTCCCAAAGAACTGAAAGCAGAGTCATGAAGAGATATTTGCACACTCATGTTAACAGCAGCATTACTCACAACAGCTAAAATGTTTGAAGCAACTGGGATGTCCATCACAGATGAGTGGATAGAGATAAAGTGGTACACACATGCACGAGAAAAACATTCAGCTATAAAATGAAGGGGATAATACCAAAAGCACAGGCAACAAAAAGCAAAGAGACAAGCAGTTTTGTGCGAAACTACAAAGTTTCACTACAGTGAAAGAAACAATCAACAAAATGAAAAGGCAACCTATGGAATGGGAGAAAATAGCTGCAAACCATATATTTAATAGAGGGCCAATATTCAAAATAGAGAGAACTCTTTAAACATAACAGCAATAATAATAATAATAATAATCTGATTAGAAAAGGAGCAAAGGAAGTGAAGAGACATTTCTCAAAAGAAGATACATAAGTGGCTAACATATACATGAAAAATGTGCTCAACATCAATAATCGTCAGGGAAATGCAAATTAAATCTGCAATGAGATATCACCTCACACCTGGTAGGATGACTTTGATAAAAAAAAAAAAAAAAAGATAACAACCGTAGGTGATGTGGGGAAAAGGGATCCCTGGTACTCTGCTGGTCAGAGTGTAAATTCATACAACAACTATGGAAAACAGAATGGAAGATCCTCAAAAAAACAAACAATAGAACTGCCAAATGATTCAGGAATCCCACTTTGGGTATATATCCAAGGAAATGAAATCGGAATCCTAACATCTATATTCCCATGTTCACCAAAGCATTATTCAGAGTAGCCAAGGCATGGAAGCAACCTAATGTCTATTAGTCAACAAATATATAAAATGTGGGGGCATCTGGCTAGCTCAGTTGGTGGAGCATGTAACTCTTGATCTCTGGGTTATAAGCTCAAGTCCCACATTGGGTGTAGAGATTACTTTTAAAAATCTTAAAAACAAACAAACCCAGAAATAAATAAAATGCAAATGTGTGTATCTCCCACCCACAGGAATACTATTCCTGCATCAAGAAAAGGAAAGAAACCTTGCCATCTGTGACAACAGAGATGAACCTAGAGGGCATTATGCTAAGTGAACTACACCAAAAAGAGAAGAACAAGTACTGTATTATACCACTTAGATTACAAATATAAAAGAGTCAAACTCATAGAGGCAGAGAATGGAATGGTACTTTTCACGGGCTGGGGGAGGAGAAATGGGGATATACTAGTCAAAGAGTGCAAATGTTTAGTTACACAGAGTAAATAAGTCTTAGAGATCTACTGAACAACACAGTGCCTATAGTAAACAAATCTGTATTGTATACATAGACCGTTGCTAAGAGTGATCTTATGTTAAATGTTTTATCACTAAAGCAACCTACAATAATAACAAATTAGAGGGTGGGAGAAACTTCTAAAGGTGATGGGCAGGTTTACGGCATACACTGTACTGATGGTTCACAGGTATATACTTATCTACAACTCAAGTTGTATGTATTAGTTTCGCACAACTTTTTGTATGTCAAAATAAATATTTTTAAGTAACTCAGAAAAAAAACTAAAAAGGAAAGTATATCATATCACATGCTACAACATGGTTGAACATTGAGGACATTATGCTAAGTGCAATGAACCAAAAAGACAAATACTGCATTATGATCCCACTTACATGAGGTATCTAACAGAATCTATTTCACAGAGACAGAACATAGAATGATGTGACCAGGGGCTGCAGGGAGGGGGAACAGAGGTATTTAAAGGGTAAAGAATTTTAGTTTTGCAAGATGAAAAAGTTGTAAAGATCTCTTTAGCAACAGCGTAAATATACTTAACACTACTTACCTGTACACGTAAAAATAATTGGGATAATAAATTTTTTTAAACACAAGAAAAAGAATTGAAAGAATAAGTGTGAGGCCAAAGGAATCAAAAATTGGTATTGAAATTAAAACATGTACATAAAAATATTCTACAGGAAGACAAAAATCTAATGAGCTTACCAAGTTAATTCAATTATTAATAGCAAGAAAAAAACCCTGAACGTACAGGAGAAGCCCCTCTAGCTGGTTAGAATTTGAAACTGACAATCTATTCTATCAAGATTTTTCCTAACTTCTTCATCCAAAATAATGAGTCTATTCTTTCAAACCGCTACATGATTTTTGTGACCAAACCATATCATAATTTATGTTACTTTTGTATTCCCAGAATCTGTCTTGCTCTTTAACTATTAGGGGGAGTCAAATGACTTAAACTGTCAAATATTAGCACTGTCATATGGTTCAACATAATAGGTAAGAACATTAAGAGAATGACTGTCCAAAAAAAGGAAGGAAATAATAAAGATTAGAGTAGAAATACACAAAATAGAAACTAAAAAAACAATAGAACACATCAATGAAATCAGAAGTTGGTTCTTTGGGAAGATCAATAAGATTGATAAACCTTTAGCCAGATTTATCAAAAGAGAGGGAGAGAGAGAAAGAGGATGTGAGAGAGAGGAAGAGAGAAAGAGAGAGAAAGAGAGGACTCACAGAAACACAATCAGAAATTAATGAAGAGAAATAATAACTGACACCATGTATGCATAAAGGATTATAGGAAGACATTATGAAAAATTATGTGCCAACAGGGGTGCCTGAGTGGCTTTGTCAGTTAAGCATCTGACTCTTGGTTTTGGTTCAGGTCATGATCTCACAGTTTGTGAGTTCAAGCCCTTCATCGGACTCTACACTGACAGTGTGGAGCCTGCTTGGGATTCTCTCTCTCTTCCTCTCTCTCTGCCCCTCCGCTGCTTCTGCTCTCTCTCTGTTTCTCCCAAAATAAATAAATAAACTTAAAAAAAATTATGTGCCAACAAATTGGACAACCTAGAACAAATGGACAAATTCCTAGAAACATATAACCTCCCAAAACTGAATCAGTTAGAAAAAGAAGTTTGAACAGATCAATTACCAGCAATGAAATTAAATAGGTAATCATAAACTCCCAACCAACAAAAATCCAAGTCCAGATGACCTCACAGTTTAATTCTATCAAACATTTAAAGAAGAGTTAATGCCTATTCTTCTCTTCAAAACATTCCAAAAATAGAAAAGGAAAGCTTCCAAATATATTATGAGGCTGGCGTTACCATGATACCAAAACCAGATTAAAACACTATAAAAAAAGAGAACTACAGGCCATTATCTATGATGAACATAGAGGCAAAAATCCTCAACAAATATTAGCAAATCAAATCCAACAATACATTAAAAATATCATTCATCACAATTAAGTGGGATTTTTTTCCTGATATGCAAGGATGGTTCAATATTCACAAATCAATCAATGTGAAATATCTCATTGAAAAAAGGATAAACCATATCATTTCAATAGATGCAAAAATAAAAGGCATGTGACAAAATATAACATCAATTCGTGATAAAAATCCTCAAGAAAGCATGTGTAGAGGGAACATATCTCAATATAATAAAGGCCACATACAAAAAACCACAGCTACCATCATATTTAATAGTAAAAACCTGAGAGCTTTTCCCCTAAGATTAGGAACAAGGCAAGGATTCCACCCTCACCACTTTTATTAAATATAGTACTAGAAATCCTAGCTACAGCAATCACAGAAATAAAAGAAATAAAAGGAATCCAAACTAGTAATGAAGAAGTAAAACTTTCATTATTTGCAGATGACAATATACAACATACAGAAAACTCTGAAGATTCCACCAAAAAACTACTAGAGCTGATAAATGTATTCAGTAAGGTTGCAAGATATAAAATCAATATATAGAAACCTGTTGCATTTTCATACAAAATATACTCATACAATATCCTCATACAGTATATTCTCATACAATATACAGAAACCTGTTGCATACACTCATAATAAAGTAGCTGAAAAAGAAATTAAGAAAATAATCCCATTTATCATTGCACCAAAAATAATAAAATACCTTGGAATAAACTTAACTAAGGAGGTGAAAGATCCGTACTGTGAAAACTATAAAACACAGATGAAAGAAACTGAAGATAAAACAAATGGAAAGACAGTGATGTCCGTGATGGGGAGAACAAATATTATTAAAACATTCATACTATCCAAAATTATCTACAGATTTAATACAATTCCTATCACAATACAAACTGTACTTTTCACAGAACTTGAACAAACAGTTCTAAAATCTGCGTGGAATCACAAAACACCCCAAATAGCCAAAGCAATCTTGAAAAAGAACAAAATTGGAGGTATCATAATCCCAGATTCCAAGATAAACTACAAAGCTGTAGTACTCCAAACAGCATAGTACTGGTACAAAAAGAGACACACAGATCAACAGAATAGAGAGCTCAGAAACAAACCCATGATTATATGGTCAATTAATTTACAACTAAAGAGGCAAGAATATGCAATGGGAGAAAAGACAGTCTCTTCAACAAATGGTGTTGGGAAAACTAGACAGTTACATGCAGAAGAATGACACTAAAGCATTTATATTACACATAAAAAATAAACTCAAAATAGATTAAAGACCTAAATGTGAGATAGGATAGCATAAAAATCCTAGAAGAGAACACAGGCAATAATTTCTTTGACATTAGCTATAGAAACATTTTTCTATATGCCCTTCTGAGGCAAGGCAAATAAAAACAAACAAACAAAAACAAAACAACAACAAAAGTCGAACAACTACTGATACTATATCAAAATAAAAAGCTTCTGCATAGCAATGGAAAGAGTCAACAAAACAAAAAGACAATCAATCTACTGAATGGGAGAAAATATTCACAAATGATATATCTGCTGAGGGGTTAGTGTCCAAAGTATATAAGACTTCTACAAATCAACACCAAAAACAAACCAAAAAAACCAAGTGATCTAATTAAAAATGGGCAGAAGAGGGGGTGCCTGGGTGACTCAATCTGTTAAGCATCTGACTTTGGTTCAGGTCATGATCTTACAGTTCGTGAGTTTGAGCTCCGCATCAGGCTCCGTGCTGACAGCTCAGAGCCTGAGCTGCTTCAGATTCGGTGTCTCTCTCTGACTCTCTACCTCTCCCCAGCTCATGCACTCACTCTTTCTCTCTCAAAACTAAATGAACATAAATAAAAAAATATTTTTAATGGGCAGAAGACATAAACATTTCTCCAAAGAAGACATACAAATAACCAATAGTCCCATGAAAAGATACTCAACATCACTAATCATCAAGGAGACATCAGTCAAAAGTGCAATGAGTATCACCTGACACCTGTCAGAATGGTTAAAATCAAAAACACAAAAAACAATGTGTGGAAAATAAAAAACCCTTGTGTACTCCTGGGAATGCAAACTGGTGCAGTCACTGTGGAAACAGTATGGACGTTCCTTAAAAAGTTAAAAAAAAAAAAAAAGCATTATGCTATGATCTAATAATTTCACTATTGAATATTTATGCAAAGAATATGAAAAACTAATCCAAAAAATAGATGCACCCCTATGTTTACTGAGGTATTACTTGCAACAGGCAAAATATGGAAGCAACCCAAGTGTCCATCTATAGATGAATGGATAAGGAACATATGGTATCCACAGACAATGGAATATTGCTCACCAATACAAAAGAATAAAATGTTAGCATTTGCAACAATGTATGTGTATCTAGAGGGTATACTGCTAAGTCAAATAAGTCAGAGAAAGACAAATACCAGATGATCTAATTCATACATGGAATTTAAGAAACAAAACAAGTGAACACAGGAAGAAAGACAAATAACAACAACAAATAAACTGACTCTTAAATACAGAGAACTGGTGGTTGCCAGAACTGGTGGTTGCCAGAATACAGGGAACAGGCAAAATAGGTAAAGGGGATTAAGAGTACACTCATCATGACAAGCACTGAATAACACAGAATTGTTGAATCACTATATTGTACACATGAAAGTAATATAACACTGTACGTTAATTATACTGGAATAATAAATAAGTAACAGGGTGCCTGGGTAGCTCAGTCAGTTAGTTAAGTATCTGACTCTTGATTTCAGTTCGGGTCATGATCCTAGGGTCATGGGATCCAGCCCCACGTTGGGCTCCACACTGAGCATGGAGCTTGCTTAAGATTCTCTCTCTCGACAGAAATGCTGATGCATAGGAGCACATGTACCCCAATGTTCATAGCAGCAATGTCAACAATAGCCAAAACATGGAAGGAGCCTAAATGTCCATCACCTGACGAATGGATCAAGAAGATGTGGTATATATTCACGATGGAGTACTACATGGCAATGAGA
>NC_043701.1:134211551-134341872 GCF_006229205.1 Suricata suricatta
AAAAAAAAAAGAAGAGACTGGACACTATTTTTTTTAAGGTTTTTTGTTTTTAAGTTTATTTTGAGAGGGAGAGTGCATGTGTGAGCAGGGAACGGGCAGAGAGAGGAAGAGAGAGGATCTCAAACAGGCTCCGTGCTGACAGCAGGGCTCAATCCCACCAGCTATGAGATTATGACCTGAGCCAAAATCAAGAGTTGGTCGCTTAACCAACTGAGCCACCCAGGCGCCCTGAAGAGTTTTTTTTAACTTTTATTTATTTATTTGGGGGGGGGAGGTTAGAGAGTGGGGGAGACAGAGAGAGAGAATCCCAAGCAGGCTCTGCACTGTCAGCACTGAGCCCAATGCATGTCTTGATCTCATGAACCATGAGATCATGACCTGAGCAAAAATCAAAAGCTGGATGCTTAATTGACTGAGCCACCCAGGCGCCCCCAATATTCTTTTCTTTTAATTATCCAGAGTCCCCAACCCAGTGCCTCACACAGAGAAAGCACGCTATGTATGTATGGCTGATTAAGGAACAAAAATGGAAGTCCTCCTCTATGTTGACCAGAAAAGGGATTGGAAAAATATACACTAGGATTAAAATACTGCAATAAGAGAGATTTATTAATGTAATCATTTACATGTCTATTCAGAAATGATTTAAACAGTTTTTATTTCATTTACTTGCAAATAATATTTTATACATGTTAAAAAAGGCAAAGAAGTATCTGAATTTGTAAGCAAAAAATAACTGATTTTTAAAGGCTAAATCCTAAAAATAAATTTTAAAAAATTTTTAATGTTTATTCATTTGTTGAGAGACAGAGAGAGCACAAGCAGGCAAGGGGCAGAGAGAGAGGGAGACACAGACTACAAAGCATGAGGCTCAAACTTGACTTCCCACAGTGGGGAGTAATACAGAAAACCCAACAAAATATATAAAACATTTTCAGATATGAACAATAGACAGCAACTTTCAAAACAAAGTTAGGCCTACAATTGCCCTGAAGGTATTTCTGGAGACATTTCTCCAGATCAAAAGCAGGATTCCAAGCAAAACAGAGTGACCGTGCTAAGTTGAGAAGACAGAAATTAGTTTGGAGAGGCTGACGCAGGGAAGAGAACCAGAGAGGAGGAAAAAGTCACACAAAGAAAAAGTTCCATGACCCTAATGGGGTCTCCCTTAAGTTTTTATTAAGTAGTGACGCAGTGACTTCTTAGGATTAAAGTATCCAAAATTAGGCAAAGAACAATTATCAAAGAGCTGTAGGTCAAATAATTTCCAGAACTCACAAGTGGGAAATGTTCAAGCTGTGACAAAACAATGAACACTGAAGGCATGTAGTAAACACAACAGCCGGGTCATGTCTTATTAGAAGAGCTAAATTAGCCCTAGAGCAAAGGATGCTCTATCTAAACTATGCTGGGCGTAGTTAAACACAGCTTTGGATAATCAAACAGGTTCTTCAATAAATTAACTGCCTGCCAATACAAAAATCAATACACTTTTAAAGAAAACAACAAAATCCAGACATGCAAAATATGTTAACATACACAATGAAAAATATCTAAAGTAATTATTAGACGTCAGCAAGATGGCAGAATAGATGCCAGCCTATGTCCACCACAGAAACACTGAACTTAACAATGATGCATAGATCAAAATACCTTTATGAGATTCCCCAAATCCAGTTAAGAAATTGCAGTACAACAGGAAAGCCCAATGCCAAAAACAGACACACTGAAATGGATAAAAGGAACAATTTCACTTTACCCATGTCAGCCCCTCCCACAAGCAGGCACAGCTCAGCACTGGGAGAGCATGCCCCAGCGAGCAATCGCTCCTGTTGGAGGAAGGAGAATGGAAGGGCGTTCAACATTCTAGCTATTCAGAGGGCTGCTCAAGGGACTGGTTTCTGTTCACCTCACTTGGACTGCTGACAGATGGCATGGTTTGCATGCCAGGGTATCGACAGGAAAAAGACAAGTGGGAGGTGGTCTGCGGAGCTGGCAGAGCTTGCCATAATTCGGAAAAGGTACAAAATGAGTCTTCTCCCTCATGAGGGAGGGGAAGAAGTAGAAGGAGTGTCTAGCGTTCTAGTTTTTCAGAAGGCTGCCTGAAAAGACTAGTCGGCATGTGCCTCACCTGACTTGGGGTGATAACTGGGAGCTGGCATACTTTGGATGCCTGGTGGCTTAAGAGAAGAGACAGTAGGTGGCTTGCTGCTATACAGAGAACTTGCAGTACTACAGACAAACACCAGAGGGAACAAAAGATTACAAGCTCTTGAAAAAAACAGGCAAGCCTCTGCAACTGGAAATTTGCTCACAGAGAGAATCTGTCACCTCTTCCAAAAAAGATCCAGAGGTACCAGAATCTGTAATTAGGCTGATGGTTGAGGATCTTCCTCAGCTACTCTACAAAGACTGAGATAAGTGGTTGATTCTTCAAAAATGTGAGTCTCAACATAAAGTTAGAAGACACATGAAGAAATAGAAATGTGGCTCAAAGGAACAAAATATATCTCCAGAAACTGATCCTAAAACAGAAATATTTATTACTTGAAAAGTAATTCAAAATGCTTGTAGAGATGCTCTATAAACTCAAGAAAACACTGCATTAAAAAAAATTACTATCAAGAGAGATTAAAGAAAAAAAAAGCAAACAAATTCTTGAGCTGATGAGTGCAATTACACAGACCTGAAAACTTCACTTAAGGTGGTTCAAAAACAGACTTGATCAAGTGGAAGAAAGAATTGGTAAACTCGAAGACAGATCATTCAGTCAGAGGAACAAAACACAAAAGAAAAAGCCCAAGGACTTATAGGATAGAGTCAAGAAGACCAATACAGGCATGAAAGAAGGGAGAGGAATAAAGGGGTAAAAAGTTTATTTAAAGAAACTATGTCCAAAAACTTCTCAAATTTGGGGAAGTTAATGGACATCCAGATTGAAGAAGCTCAACAGACTTCCAAGATGGGGAACCCAAAAAAATGCACCTTAAAGACACATTATAATCAACTGCCAAAAGTCAAAGACAAAAGGAGAATTTTTAAAGCAGCAGGAAAAAAGTGACATCATGTACAAAGGGACCTCATATAACTATATAAGACTTTGCAGGCATAAAGAAATAGGATGAAATATGGGAAGTGCTGAAAGAAAAAACTGCCAATCAAAGATATTATATCTGGCAAAACTATTCTTTAGAATTCAAGGGGAAATAAAGATGTTCCTAGATAAATAATGCTGAAGGAGTTCACACCACTAAACTTGCATTTAAAAAAATGAGAAAGGGAGTCCTTCAAGTTGAAGTAAACTACACTATAACATGAAAGTATATAAAAATATAAAGCTCACTACAGAAGGCACATACATACACAAATACAGACTACTGTTGTCTTATAATGATGATGTATAAACCTCTCTAAATTCTGTAACAGAAGTTCAAAAATCATATATAAAAAAACTGTAAAAATGTTAATGGACACACAATATAAAAGATGTAACTTGCGACAACAGTACCATAAACAGTGAGCAGGAAAGGAATAAAAATATAGAATATTTGTATGTAACTAAAGTTAACTTTTGTGCTTTTTAAGAAATATCACATTTTGTTGGTTTACCCTTACTTTTATATTGGTCATCAACGAGAACAGTCAGCAAATTAGTATGGTCTTTTCCACAAATCTTTGCAAACTTTGTGGACTCATTTTTACAATTATGATTATAATTCACTTTCTTTACCTTATCTGAAAATGTATTTTGCATAAAAGTGTATTTTCAAATCAGTTTTTTTTACTTAGATATAACTGATGATAAATTTTTTTAAGTTTAAACTGTGCAATGTGCTGGGGCTTCTGGGTGGCTCAGTCAGTTAAGTGTCTGACTTTGGCTCAGGTCATGATCTTGCAGTTTGTGAGTTTGAGCCCCACATGGGGCTCTGTCCTGTCAGTGCAGAGCCTGCTTCAGATCCTCTGTTCTCTCTCTCTACTCCTCCCCCACTAATCCTCTATCTCTCTCAAAATGAATGAACTTTTAAAAAATTATAAAAATAAAAATAAAGTGTACAATGTGTTGATCTGATATATATATGTATGTATATATCTATGTATATCTGATTGCCACCAATACATTAGCTAAAGCCTCCATTAAATCACATGATTAGCATCTTATTCCCAGTGAGAACATTTAAGATCTATAGAATCTCTTAGTGATTTAAGATCTATAGAATCTCTTAGTAAAATTCAAGTATAGAACACTGTATTATTAACTATAATTGCAATGCTGTGCAATAAGTCCCAGTACATATTTACATTCTGACTGTAGTTTCTACTCTGACCCCAAACTCCCCAATCCCCCATCCATTTTAACGTCTGTTTCTGGGAGTTCAGGTTTTTGAGATTCTATAAAATGTATATCTTTCTTTGATTTATCTTTGTGGCAAAATGCCCTCAAGATCCATCAATGTAGATGCAAATGGCAAGATTTCCTTCCTACCACTAGCTGAGTAATATTCCTGTGTGTATGTGTGTATAGACATCTTCTTCATGCATTAATCTGTTGAAAGACATTTAGGCTGTTTCTGTATCTTGGCTATTGTGAATAAAGCTGAATTACACATGGGAGTGCAGATAACACTACAATATCCTGTTCTCATTTCCTTGAAGTGAGAATCGTGGATCATATGGTAGTTCTATTTTTAATTTCCTGAAAAACCTCTATAGTTTTCCAAAGTAGTTGCATGAGTTTATATCCCCACCAATAGTGCACACGGACTCCTTTTTCTCCACATCTATACCAAAACTGTCATCCCTTACAGTTTCAAGAATAACCATTCTAACAGGTATGAAGTGATAGCTCATTGTGGTTTTGATTTGCATTTCCCTGACGATTAGTGATATTGAGCATCTTTTCATGTACCTGTTGGGCATCTGGATGTCTTTGGAAAAATATCTGTTCAGGTCCTCTGCCCATTTTTTAATCAGATCATCTGCTTTTTCACTATTGAGTTATATGAATTATACATTTTGGATATTAACCTCTTAACACATGGTATGCAAATATTTTCTGCCATTCCATATATTGCCTTTTCATTTTGTTAATTGCTTCCTATGCTGTGCACAAACTTTTTAACTTGATGTAGTCCTGCTTGCTGACTTTCCTTTTGTTTCTTGTTCTTTTGTTATCCAAAAAATAGTTTAAAGACCAATGTTAAAGAGCTTTTTCCCTAAGTTTTCTTCCAGGAGTTGGCAGTTTTGGGTCTTCTGTGAAAGCATTTTTTGTGAATTATTTTTTGTGAATGGGGTAAGATAGGGGTCCAATTTCATTCTTCTGCAGCTGGTTATCCAGTTTTCCCAAAACTATTTATTGAAGAGACTCGTTTTCTCATTGAATATTCCTGTCTCCCAGTCAAATATTAATTGACCACATATGCAGGAGCTTATTTCTGGGATCCATAGTCTGTTCTATTGGTCTATATGAGTTTTATGCTGTTACCATACTGTTTTCATTAATACAGCTCTGTAGTTTGAAATCAGAAAGTGGGGTTCCTCCAGCTTTGCTCTTCTTTCTCAGGATTGCTTTGTCTATTCATGGCCTTTTGTGTTGTACACATATTTTAGGGTTTTCCCTCTATTTCTGTGAAAAATACACTGGAATTCTGATAGGAATTACAATGAATCTATAAATTACTTTGAGTAAAACTGACATTTTAACAATATTAACTTTTTCATGAACACAGAATGTCTTCACATTTATTTGTGTCTTTAATTTCATTCATCAAAGTCTTTGTTGCTCATCTATTGGTTAAATTTATTACTAGGTATTTTATTCTATTTGATGCAACTATAAGTGAAATTGTTTTCTTAATTTCTCTTCCTGACAGTTCACTGTTAGTGTACAGAGATGCAACAAATTTTTGTATATTCAGTTTATAACTGTGCTGTATTTATTAGCTTCAACAGGTTTTCTGATGGAGTGTCTAGGGTTTTCTGTATATATCATGTCACATGCAAATAGAAACATTAACTTGGGGGTGCCTGGGTGGCTCAGTCAGTTAAGCAACCAATTTCAGTTTGGGGCATGATCTCACAGGTCATCGGGCTCTGTGCTGACAGCTTAGAGCCTGGAGCCTGCTTCAGACTCTGTGTCTTCCTCGATCTCGATCTCTGCCCATGCCCCACTTGTGCTCTCTCAAAAATAAATAAATGTTAAAAAATATAGAAAAAAATAAAGTTTTACTTTTTCTTTTCTGATTTTGATGCCTTTTATTTTCTTTTTTATTAATAATTTACTTATTTTTAAATTTACATCCAAGTCAGTTAGTATATTGTTCAACATGATTTCAGGAGTAGATTTCTTAATGCTCCTTACCCATTTAGCCCATCCCCCCCCCCATAACCCCTCTAGCAATCCTCAGTTTGTTCTCTATATTTAGGAGTCTCTTGTGTTTTGTCCCTCTCCTTGTTTTTTATATTATTTTTGCTTCCCTTCCCTATGTTCATCTGTTCTATATCTTAAAGTCCTCATTTGAGTGAAGTCATATGATATTTGTCTTTCTCTGACTAATTTCACTTAGCATAATACTCTCTAGTTCCATCCATGTAGTTGCAAATGGCAAGATTTCATTCATTTTCACTGCAAAGTAATACTCCATTATATATTATATATATATATATATATATATGTACACACACACACACACACACACACACACACACACACACACACCCCACATCTTCTTTATCCATTCATCCATCGATGGCTGTCTCTTTCCATATGTTGGCTATTATCGATAGTGCTGCTGTAAACATTGGGGTGCATGTGCCCCTTCGAAACACTACACCTGTACCCCTTGGATAAATACCTAGTAGTGCAGTTGCTGGGTTGTAGGGTAGTTCTACTTTTAATTTTCTGAGGAACCTTCATACTGTTTTCCAGAGTGGCTGCACCAGTTTGCATTCCTACCAACAGTGCAGAAGAGATCCTCTTTCTCCGCATCCTCACCAACATCTGTTGCCTGAGTTGTTAATGTCAGCCATACCGACAGGTGTGAGGCAGTATCTCAGTGTGGTTTTGATTTGTGTTTCCCTGATGCTAAGTGACGTTGAACATTTTTTCATGTGTTGGTTGGCCATCTGGATGTTGTCTCTGGAGAAGTGTTTATTTATGTCTTTTGCCCATTTCTTTACTGGATTATTTGTTTTTTGGGTGTTGAGCCTGATCAGTTCTCTACAGACTTTGGACACTAACCCTTTACCTAATTTGTTGTTTGCAAATATCTTCTCCCATTCTGTCAGTTGCCTTTTAGTTTTGCTGACTGTTTCCTTCACTGTGCAGAAGCCTTTTATTTTGATGAGGTCCCAATAGTTCATTTTTACCCTGGCTTTTGTTTCCCTGGCCTCTGGAGACGGGCTGAGTAAGAAGTTGCTGGGGCCGAGGTCAAAGACGTTTTTGCCTGCCTTCTCCTCTTGGTTTTTAATGGTTTCCTATCTTATGTTTTAAGTCTTTCATCCATTTTTAGTTTATTTTTGTGTATGGTGTAAGAAAATGGTCCAGTTTTCCCAGCACCATTTGCTGAAGAGACTGTCTTTATTCCATTGGATATTCTTTATTGCTTTGTCAAAGATTAGTTGGCCATATGTTTGTGGCTCCACTTCTGGTATAGGGGCACCTGAGTGACTCAGTCAATTGAGCATCTGACTCTTGATTTCAGCTCACGTCATAATCCCAGTGTTATGAAATCAAGCCTCATGACTGGCTCCATGCTAAGCATGGAGTCTGCTTGGGATTCTCTTGTCTCCCTCTGCCCCTCTTTCCTATGCTCTCTAAAATAAATTAATAAATAAATAAGCAAACAAATAAATAATTTAAGAGATATATCCCTGGAATAAGTCCCACTTGACAATGGTATATTATTTTCTTTTTTCTCTTTAATATTTATTCATTATTGAGAGATAGAGAGAGTCAAGTCGGAGAAAGGCAGAGAGAGAGGGACACACAGAATCGGAAGCAGGCTCTAGGCGCTGAGCTGTAAGCTCAGAGTTCAACACGGGGCTCGATCTCATGAACCGTGAGATCATGACGTGGGCCAAAGTCGAACACTTAACCATCTGAGCCACTCAGATGTCCCAAACAATTCTTTTAATATATAGTTGATTTCAGTTTGCTAACATTTTTCTGACTATTGTATCATTAATATTTGTTGGGGTACTGACTTATAATTTTCTTTGCTTTTGGTGTCCTTGTCTGATTTTGGTATTAGGGTAATGTTAGACTCATAAAAGGAGTTTGAAGTGTTCCCCTCCTTTTTTTTTTAGAAGAGTTTAAGAAGGATTCAAAAGTGAAAAACTGAAAGCTTTCATCTATGATAAAGAATAAGCTATTAAGTGTGCCTGAATGGCTATTGGTTAAGCATCCAACTCCTGATTCAACTCATTGTTGTGGGATCAAGTCCTGCATTGTGCTCCACACTGGGCATGAAGCCTGGTTAAGATTCTCTCTCTTTTTCTCTTTCTTTCCCTCCGCCCCACCCCCATTCACATGCTTGCATGTGCTTGCTCTCTCTCTCGAAAAAAAAGAGAAGATGGAGGAGGAGGAGAAGAAGAAAAAGAAAAAGGAGCAGCAGTACCAGAAGCTATGAATGCCCACTCTTCCACTGTATTCAAAATAGTACTGGAAGTTCTAGCCATAACAATTAGGCAAGAATTGGAACTAAAGAAGTAAGATGATCTTTGATCAAAGGTGACATGATAGTATACACAGAAAATCCTTCAGATTTTATAAAAACTGTGAGTACTAGTAAACAAATTCAGAAAAGCTGTAGTATATAAAATGAATATATATATAAATCTATTATATTTCCATACACTAACAACAAACTATCCAAAAAAGGATTTTGGAAAACAATCCCTTTAGAAAGCATAAGATACTTAGGAATGAAGATGACCAGGAGGTGAAAGATTCATATACAAAAAAGTATAAAAGACTGAAAGAAATTGGGGAAAACATAAATAAATGGAATAAATTCCATTCTTCTGGATAAAATTCCCAGAAGAAAATATAGGGGAAAAGCTCCATGACTTTTGGTCTGGGCAACTGAAGCTAAAATACACAAATGCAACTAAATCAAAATGAAAAGGCAAACTATAAAACAGGAATAAATAGGTGCAAACCATGTATCTGATGGGGAATTAATATCTAAAATACATAAGGAAATCCTACAACTCAATAGCAAAAAACAAACAACAACAACAACAAAACAAAAACCAAATTACATAATCAAAAAATCATGAGAGCACTTAAATGAACATTTCTCAAAAAAAGACATAAAATAGCCAAGAGTTATAGAAAAAAATGCTCACCATCACTAATCATCAGAGAAATGGAAATCAAAACTAAAGTGAGATATCACTTCAGACCTGTTTTCATTGTTAACAAAACAGGAAATGACAAGTGTTAAGCAAAGATGTAGAGAAATTGGAACCCCTGTGCACTGATAGTGGAACAGTAAAATGAAGCAGCTGTATAGAAATAAGTTTAAAGAAAAAAAAATAAAAAAGTATAAAGATTCCTTAAAAATTTTTAAATAGAACTATTATGAGATCTAGCAATTCCACTTCTGGGCATGGATCCCCAAAAAGTAAAAGCAGGAACTACAACAAATATTTATACAGCACCATTATTCACAATAGCCAAAAGGGAGTAGGAACTCAAGTGTCCATTAAGAGATGAACAGATAAACAAAATGTGGTGTGTGCGTTGCTATACTTTGAATGTGTCCTCCCAAAACTCATGTTAAAACCTAACACCCAAGGTATTGGTACTGGGAATGGGGCCTTTGGAGGTAATTAGGTCATAAGAACTCTATCCTCATGGGATTCGTGCTCTTATTTTTTAAAAAGCCCAAGAAAGCCCCCTTGTACCCTTCTGCCATTAATTAGTAAAAGAAAGCCATTATTTAGTAAACTGACCCTCACCACACACTGAATCTGCCAGTGCCATGATTTTTGACTTGTAAGCCTCCAGAACTATAAGGAAAAAATGTTTATTAAGTCCTCCAGTTTGTGGTATTTTTATCACAGCAGCCCAAATGAACTAAGGCAAACATATAATGGAATATATTCAGCCTTTTTTATAAAAGGAAATTCCGACATACGCTACAATATGGATGAAACTTGAGGACATTATATTAAATAAGTAAAACATAAAAGGACAAATATTGTGTGATTCCACTTATATGAGATACATATTAGCCTAAAATTCTTTTCTTTGTAGGGTCTCTGCCTGGTTTTGCTATCAGGGTAGTGCTGTTCTCATAAAATAAATTTGGAAGTGTTCCTTTTTCTTCAATTTTTTGGAATAGTTTGAGAAGGACAGGTATCAACTCTTCTTTAAATGTTTTGTAGAATTCACTTGCAAAGCCATCTGGTCCTAGGCTTTTACTTATTAAGGGTGGGTGTGTGTGTGTGTGTGGTTTTGTTTGTTTGTTTTAACTGATTCAATTTTCTTACTAGTAACTGGTCTTTCAGATTTTCTATTTCTTCCTGATTCAGTCCTGGAATATTGTATGTTTCTAGGGACTTATCTAGTATGTACCTAGTATTTCCTCTAGGTTGTCCAATTTGTTGGCATGCAATTTTTCATAGTAGTTTCTTACAATACTTTGTATTTCTGTCGCTTCTTTCATTTCCGATTTTATTTAACTCCTCTTTTTTTTTTTTTTTTTACATTTTTATTTTTGAGAGAGAAAGAGCATGGACACGAGAGTGGGGGAGAGGCAGAGAGAAAGGAAGAGAATCCCAAGAAGGCTCCATGTTCAGCATAGAGCCCCACCTGGGACTCAATCCCATGACTGTGTCACAACCTGAGCCAATCAAGAGTTGGATGCTTAACCAACTGAGCCACCAGGCATGCCTAACTCTTCTATTTTTCTTAAAAAGTCTGCCTAAAGATTTATCAATTTCCTTTATCTTTTTGAAGAACAATCGCTTTTTTAAATTTTTTATCTTTTCTATTTTTATCTTTTAAAAATTCTTTTCTATTGTTTTTTAGTCTCTTTCATTCATTTAGTCTATTTGTTTATTTCTATTCTGATTTTCATTATTTCCTTCCTTCTACCACGTTTGGGCTTTGTTTATTATCTTTTTCTCCTTTTTTATGTATTAGATTGTTATCTGAAATTTTTCTTATTCCTTGGTGTAGGCCTGTATCACTATAACCTCTCTCTTAGAACTACTTTTGCTTCAAAATAATATAAAAACAGGAGGGAGACGAAACATAAGAAATTCTTAAATATGGAGAACAAACAGATGGTTAATGGAGGGTTGTGGGGGTGGGGATGGGCTAAATGGGTAAGGGGCATTAAGGAATCTACTCCTGAAATCATTGCTGCACTATATGCTAACTTGGATGTAAATTTAAAAAAATAAATTTAAAAAAAAAGAACTACTTTTGCTTCATTCCAAAGATTTTGGAATATTGGGAATATTGTCTTTCCATTTTCATTTATCTTGAGATATTTTTAAATTTCCTCTTTGATTTCTTCATTGATTCATTGGATGTTTGGTAGTAATTATTTACCCTCCACGTGTTTTTATTTTCTAGGTTTTTTCCCATTGTAATTAATTTCTAGTTTCATACTGTTGTAGTTGGAAAAGATGCCTGGTGTGGTTTCAATCTTAAATTTATTGAGACTTATTTTGTCCCTAACATGTGATCTATTCTGGAGAATGTTCTTTGTGTATTTGAAAAGATTATATATTCCACTGTTTGGGGATGGAATGTTCTCTATGTATCTACGAAGTCCATCTGGTCTAACGTGTTGTTCAAAGCTACCATTTCCTTACTGATTTTGTCTGAACAGTCTATCCATTGATGTATGTGGGTGTGTTAAAATCCTTGTATTACTGTCAATTTCTCCCTTGTTAATATTTGCTTGATATATTTAGGTGCTCCTGTGTTGCGTGCACAGATATTTACAACAGTTATAGCCTCTTGTGGGATTGATCCTTTTACCATTATGTTACGACCTTGTCTTTTATTACAGTCTTTGTTTTTAACATCTATTTTGTCTATGTTTGGCTACCCTGGTTTTTTTTCCACTTTCACTTGTACAGCATACCTTTTTCCACCCCTTTACTTTCAATCTCTATGTGTCCTTAGGTCTGAAGTGAGACTCCTGTAGACAGTATATAGATGTCTTGTTATTTTTTAATCTAGTCAATCACCCTATATCTTTTGATTGGAGCATTTAGTCCACTTACATCTAAAGTAATTACTGATAGGTACTACTTATTGCCATTTGTTCATTGTTGTCTGGTTGTTTTGAGGTTCTTCTCTGTTCCTTTCTTCTTCTCTTGCTATCATCCCTTGTGATTGGATCACTTTAGTGCTGTGCTTGGATTCTCTTTATTTTTTATGTATCTACTAAGGTTTTGGAGTTGTTGTTACATTACTATGAGGCTCATTTATAACACCCTGTGTACATAGCAGTCTATTCAAAGTTGCTGGTTCTTTATGATGAATATATTCTTTATTTTCTTGGTAATTTTTTAGTTTATTTATTTACTTTGAGATAGAATGAGCACAAGTGGGGGAGGAGCAGAGAGAAGGGAAAGACAGAATCTCAAGCATGCTCTGCACCATTAGCACACAACCCGATGCAGGGCTCAAACCTACAAACCATGAGATCATGACCCTAGCCAAGATCAAGAGTCAGACTCTATGCCACCCAGGTGCCACCCAAGTGCCCCAATGTACCACAATACATTCTAAAAGCCTTCTCAACAATTTTTTTCTTCACCCTTCAACAATTTATGTATTTGATGTCATATTTTATGTATTTTGTGTATTCCCTTAATTATCATATACTTGACTTCACTATTTTTGCCTTTTAACCTTCAGAGCAGCTTTATAAGTGACTGATCTACTATCTTAACTATGGTAGCTTTTGCCAGTGACTTTTTCTTTCATAATTTTCTTACTTCTACTTATGGCCTTTTCTGCTTAAAAAAGTCCCTTCTATTTCCTCTAAGGCCAGTTCAGTGGTGATGAATCCTTTAACTTTTGTTTGGGAAACCTTCTATCTGCCCTTCATTCTGAATGATAACCTTGCTAGGTAGACCATTTTTGGTTGTGGATTTTTTTCCCTTTCAGCACTTAGAATATATCATGCCACTCCCTTCTACACGGCAAAGTTTCTGCTAAAAAATCACCTGATAGCCTTAGAAGTGTTCCCTGTATGTAACCAGTTGCCTTCCTCTTGCTGCTTTTAAGATTCTCTCTTTAATTTTTGACATTTTAATTATTATGTTTTGGTGTGGACCTCTTTAGGTTTATCTTGTTTGGCAGTCTCTTTGCTTAACTGAGACTGAGCCACCGAGGTGCCCCTGAACTTTATTTTTTTAAATAACTTTGAATCTCACTTCTTAGGAAAACATTTCTGTTCATTTCACAATTTTTAAAAGGAAGACAGAAAAAAGATATGAAATTAAAGGGCAAGCCCTATGCCTGTATCCTCTGACAAGATAACTCACAGTCATTTTATTTATTTATTTTTTAAACTTTATTTATATATTTTGAGAGAGTGAGTGGAACGGGGGAAGGACAGAGAGAGGGAGAAAGAGAATCAAAGCAGGTTCTGCACTGTCAGCAGGACCAGACGCAGGGCTCAAACTCACAAACAGATCATAACCTGAGCCAAAACCAAAAGTTGGACGCTTAACCAGCTCACCGACTCAGCAAGCCCAACTCACAATCACTTTAGAGAGTGTTTGCTATTGACCTTGATCTCAGCATAAACATGAAAATTTCAACAAGTTTTATTTTTCATTTTTTGTTTCAAAACTTGAGAATAATTATGGTCCATTTCATTATAACTTCCTACATGGCACCGCAAAGGCACAAGACTAACAATCTTCAAGCACTAAAATCTTGGCACTTGGATGTATTTCTGATTTTGAAGCATTCATCAAATTAGAATCTGACAAAAGCATATGCCCTAGAAGCAGCCTAATATTGGGGACACACTGTCAATATGTAGATTTTCTGCTTTTGGATGTTTTGGGGCTTAAAAATTACAACAAAAATAGGAATGTTTCCTTTACATAATAGTCCAAATTATCTTCTTATTCTTTTTCTGGGAGTAATATTACACAAAAACAACACAAATTAAGATAAGCAAAATAACCTAAACTTGTTCATCAGCATTTAATCTGAATAGTATAAACAAAGCAACTCAAAGAAAAGGAGTAGTAACTTAAACATTCAACCATTGAACAGCTTCTCAATAGCCTGCTGTCCTATTTGATATTAGAGACTAAGCCAAAAGGCAATTCTAAATGCACCTGCCTGGGATCCTTTAATTCTACTGCAGAAAAGCATCCCTGAAGAAACTGCTAAGCGTTTACTATTTATTACTGTGAAAGGACAAAAAGTGTGTTTCCCATTCCTCTTTTCATTCTTTTACCTCCCTCTCTTCCTCCTTCTGTCTCGATTTCCTCTCCCTCTCTCTCACGTCCTAAACCCATGCACCCCTTTCTAAGGTTCCTGCACCTGCACCATCATCTCAAACTACTATTAGTGTCTGTCAGTAGATTCTTCCGTTGTTGTGGCTGTACTAATGTCTATGAAAACTTGTTTGCGATCAGTCTCTTGCTTCAAAACCTCTCACTGCCTAGAGATTAAAATCACAACCTTTGGCATAGAATATGGAAGATAATCTAATCTGACATAGCATCTTTTACATCACAACTCCAACTTTTTTTTTTTTGAAACCCAGTCTTTTCTGCTTTTCTGCTCTCTCCTTTCTTCACCATTTCTCACCTTTGGCTTATATTCAGTAATAATAGTTAACATTTCTTGATAGCTTACTATGTGCCAAGTATTTTCTACACAAAATATTTATTTTACAAAGTTATGTGCCAAGCACTTTTCTAAGCATTTAACAAATAATAACTCAGAGTGCCTGGCTGACTCAGTAAAGTGTGTGACTCTTGAGTTCAGGGTTGTGAGTTGGAGTCCAATGCTGAGTGTACAGCTTACTTAAAAAAAATAAAATAGGGGTGCCTGGGTGGCTCAGTTGGTTAAGCATCTGACTTCAGCTCAGGTCATGATCTCACATTCGTGGGTTTGAGCCCCATGTCAGGCTCTGGGCTGACAGCTCAGAGCCTGGAGCTTGCTTCCAATTCTCTGTCTCCCTCTCTTCTCTGCCCTTCCCCACTCATGCTCTGTCTCTGTCTCTGTCTCAAAAATAATCTAAAAAATTTTTTTAAATTTAAATAAAATAAAATGCTATTAAAAACTAATAACTCAATCTTCATAGCAACCTTTGAGATAGGTACTATCATTATACTCATTTTACTGTTTATCGGCAGAAAGCAGATCAGCAGTTGCCCAGGTCTGGGAGGGATAGAGAATGTGGGCAGGGACTACTAAATGGCATGGAGTTTATTTATGGAGTGATGAAAATTTTCAGAATCAGACAGTGGCAATGGTTGTACAACATTGTAAATATACTAAAAACCAGTGAATCATATATGCCAAGTTGGTAAATTATTAAATCTACTTATTCATTTTCTATTATATATTAATTATTATATGTTAAAACTAATTATAATTATTAAATTGGTAAGTTATTTTAAATGTTCAGCAGAGGAGACAGGCAGATTTTAAAGCAGGGTATCTTACTGGTTGTTTTGACATAATTCCTGAATTTACCTCACAGACAAGTATTATCAACACCCAACTATTTGGGCAAGAAATTCTGGTGCAAAGCCAAGCCAGAATTCAGTATAATCCTCCTAGATAGCAGAGACCACCGGAACAACGAAGGTGCGCGCAGGCGCAGGACGGCAGAGCGCACGCACCTCTTCCATAGGAGCCCGGTACTTGCAGTTACTGCAGAAGCCCCCAGGAAAGCCACCAGCATGAGTCGTCGCCTGCACTGGGTGGGCTGTGATCCGCCATGATAACATCGAGAGCCGACGGCCAGTTCTGCCAACGCAGAAAGTGAGTTAAGACGAAACATCCTGTGGACAAAAAGTAGAAATGTTACTCCTAACTAGTGACGGCAACAGTGATGATGATGATGATGATGATGATGATGATGATGATGACGACGATGACGCAGCAGAAGAAGAAGATAGTATCAGCATCACCAACACGCACCACGGACATGCTCAATGGCGGACACTATATACTCTGCGATCCCATGTAGTATTCCGTTTAATCCTCAGAACAACTGTCTGAGAAAAATACTACTTATGAACCTGGCATATGAGTCAAAGTACAATAAGAAGACAAGAAACCACACAGTAATTTGAACAGGGAAAGGTTAATATAAAGCATTATTAATTATAACAAAGGATAAAATACTAAGAGTCAGATAAGGAGCAGCCCCTACTTCGCGAGCTAATACAGACCAACAGGAGAGGAATAAACCTGTAAAGGGGCCATTCTCAAGGGCTTAGATATAGGCCTGTGGTTAGCACGTGGCATGGATGTCTGAGAATTTACTAAAGTGTCAGGCCAACAGGTCACTGTAAAGTCATCTAGTGGAACTCAACATGCCAGGGAAACTCAGGAAGGTACCCAGGGGGAGATATTAGAGTATGGAACTCACTGGGAAACTGCAAGGGGGAGTGTTGCTGCGAAAACTCCCTAGGTGTTGAGAGCCCCAGGGAGCCCCACATGCCGCTGGCCTCTGTGTGTTCCAGAAGACACTAGAATCAGGAAGAAAAACTTCTTTCTCTACTCTCCCTCTAGTCCTTCTACTGACAAACCTTAACAAGAGCTGGCAAGAGAGAAATTTCCAGTGTTGCAAATAGGGCAATGAAGGATGAATTTACAACTCAGAGCAACAGATTTGTAAGTGGCACATCCATTTTACAGATGTGCAAACTGAGATGTAGTGACTTGCTCTAGAGTATGCAGCTAGGAAGTAGATCCATAATCTAAACCAGATGGACTAACATCAGAGCACAGGTTTTGAACTAGGACACTTTGCTGTCCCCCTACGTTGTAATGTTGATAATTGCTTTTGTTAAAGTAATTTAAGTTTAAATAATAATAGTTATTATGAGTATTTAAGTTTTCATTAAATATTTCTCACTCCCAGGTCCTTGAAAGACCTCCTACACACCAAATTCCTTAGTTTCATACTTCTAACTTCACCTGTTCCTCTGTTAAATTCAGAAACATCTGTATTAGGCTATTATTATTCAATAAACACTCACCCTCCCATCCTGTGGGCAAAGACTACTTTCCACACTCTTTTCATTTTAGGTGCATATCTTGCCATATGCCTTGCGGTGACTAATGGAATGTGAGTCAGTTCCACAGAGCACTTTCCAGAAGTATTGCTGTTAGCCTTCTTGTGCCTCTGCATTCTGTCAAGAGAAGATCATGGCCCTGGTAGGCATGCTCCTTCAACCTGGGCTCCCTAATGGACCAACCGCAGCCTGAAGCCAGGCACTGGGAAGACCAGCTGAGCCAGTGGAGCACAGCTGACATATGGAATGCTAGTGAGAAATAAATGTTTATGACTGCAAGCCACTAAAACTGGGGGTGGTTTACTGCCACAGCAAAAGCTGACAATTCAGCATCTAAGAGAATTACTGGGAACTTCTCATTCAACAAAAATGTATTAAATTTGGCCCTTGCTGAGACCTAAAAGGCTAAAAAGAATTCTACATTCTAATTAGGCAAGATACACATGAAACATTTTTAAAGGATACATTTCTAAAATGGTATCTTGAAGTATAAAAATGTTAGGGTATAAATATTAGAGAATTTAAAAAATTTTTAAACACCAGAGTAAGGGTGGGTTAGACAGCAAAGCTTTTTGTTTAGTTTTGAGCCTCAGAATGGTATAAAATTTTGATTAAGTGATAGAAATCTTACAGACACTGCAAAAGACATCTCCACTGGCATCTCCATATGGAGAATTAATAGAAAATGACTTTTCTCCTCTAGACAGTATCTTGATGCCGGACTATAGTCTTCATTCTTTTATTTCACCAGATAGACTACAGGAGAAAGGGGTATTTCTTCCTGGTTATATGACTTTTTATAGTGGCAAATTGTTCAAATCACACAGTTCAGTATCCATTCTCTTCCCCTCTGATTTTCCCAACACACAGTTCACTGCTTCCTAAATTATCTTGCACTTTATACATATCTTCCTGTGGCAATTAACACATTTGTTCATATGTAAGCTTGCCTTCCCCACTTGGCTTCTAGCCTCCTTTTAGAGCCAAAATTATTTTTTTCCTCTTCATAAACACACGGCCTAGCACAGAGCCTGTTACATTACAGGTGTTTAAAATATTTAACTATCTAATTTACCTTCACATGAAGATGGAGGTATACAGTTCCTGGCTCCTGACATTTAAGTATACTTCTAAGGTCCTCCCCCCCCACCACACCCCATATACTAAGAAAACTATGTCTTTTACCATTTGGGTTCAAATCAAGTTAGATTACTTAGCTGTCCCCTCAAAATTACTGAGCCAGTTACTAACTCTTCTCGGGGACCTATACCTACAATCTCTTAGGTAAACCTTTCCCCTAGCCTTCTTCATTTAACCTAGGCCCAATTTCAAAGTTGGAGCTAAATCCTGCCTTTATGGACAAAGTAGGAAAGGAATTATTTTTCTATCCTATTTCCTATGACCTACGCTGTAGCAACACAATTCTTATGTCCGTCCCCACTCCAAGAAATCATCTCAACTTACCACACATACTCTAGCAAACTCCAGGAACAAGGAGACTTTTCACTATATTTTCTTCGTGTCTGTCAACAACTGATTCACTTTTATTTTTAGAGAGAGTGTGCGAATAGGGGAGACGGGCAGTGGGAGAAAGACAGAAAATCTTAAGCAGGCTTTGTGCTGGGCATAGGCTCGATCCCATGAGCCTAGGATCACGACCTGAGCCAAAATCAAGAGTCAGACACTCAAACTGAGCCACCCAGGTGGCCCTGATTCATTTTTAAATTAACATTTTCCAAACCCACAAGTGCATTCAGATATATAGCACTGCTTTTGTCTATACTAAAATGAGCATAACTAAAACATACATATCCACAGAAAACATTATTCATCACTGACAACGGAAAGAAAAGAACACTCAGAAGCTAGCAATGTGAAAAACAACATAACTAGTTCAAAAGTTGGAAAAGGCAAGGAATGTGAAAGATTGGAATATAAATTTACAGCTGATCAGATACGGAGAATAAACAGACGGATGTCCACCTATGTAATAAAACCATTTTTCAGTAAAAAAAAAAAAAAAAGGTGGGGGGAGGCATGAGCAAATAGATAAGCCATAGTCATCTGAGCAGATCGTTTGAATTCTAAACTGAGATTTTTGACCAAATATACAACAGAAGAACACGAAATACCTTAAATTGGAAAAGGACATGATTAAAAAAAAATTTTAACGAATATCTGACAATAGTGAATACAATAAATTGCAAAGAACAAAAAGAAAGCTAATAGGAGTAGTGAGTATAGCTTGAAGGTAATGAATAACCTAAGCATTGACTGATAAGCACCTAGATGATAAGTATGGAAACCAAACATAAAATAAAAATGTCCAGGGGTGTCTGGGTGGCTAAGTCTGTGAAGCGTCTGACTTTGGCTCAGGTGATGATCTCACAGTTGATGAGTTCAAGCCCAGTATCAGGCTCTGTGTTGACAGTTCAGAGCCTGGAGCCTGCTTTAGATTCTGTGTGTGTGTCTCCCTGCCCCTCCTCATCTTCCTCCAAATAAATAAACATTAAAAAATATTTTTAATGTCCAAATAGAGGCAAAACTAGCAGATAACAGTGTTCAACACATATTAATATGTAAGTGTGTAGGAGATATGAGACAGAAATGAGGAGATTAAGATAATAAAAACACTAAATAAAATATGGTAGAAAGTAAAATGGACTAAAAAGCCAATGACTAGTCTCAACTCTACTACTAAACAGCTGTGCATAAAGGAAGCTTATCTCCTTCCTTAAGGAAAAATTTCATACAATGAGAGACTTGCCTGAGTGAGCTTTAGGGTTTCTTTTATCTCTTAATGCTCTCTAATTTGGGTGAAGAACTATATAGCAAAGTTTAATCTATTTCATGGCAGAGGAAGGGAGTAAGATCATGCCACACAATCAAAACTTAATAGTTTTGAGAATCTATGTCTGTATGTTCTGACATGAGAAGATTTTAAATTTTGAAAGTTATGAGTTCTACTAACAGTCTACTTACATTCTGATCTTATAATTCAAACGTTACTATCTACATCTCATTTTATTAATCTCATTAAACTCATTAATTCTCATTAATCTCAAAGTACACATCAAAAGATTTATCTAGGGGCCTGGCGGGGTCTGTTGGTGGAGTATGCAACTCTTGATCACAGGGTTCTGAGTTCAAGCCCCACATTGGGAGTAGGGATTACTTAGAAGTAAAAAAAAAAATCTTAAAATATATATATACATCTGAGATGCCTGAGTGGTTCAGTCAGTTCAGCGTCCAACTCTTGAGTTCAGATCAGCTCATGACCTCATGGTTAGTGAGTTAGAGCCCCTGCTTGGGATTCTCTCTCCCTCCCTCTCTCTCCCGCCCCCACTCTCTCTCTTTCAAAATAAATAAATAAGCTTAAGAAATAGCTATCAAATAAACTTTAAAAAAACTTAAAACCTCAATTCAGGAGCACCTGGGTGGCTCAGTCAGGTAAGCATCCAACTTCAGCTCAGGTCATGCTCTCAGGGTTCGTGAGTTCAAGCCCCAAATCAGGCTTTGCGCTGATGGTGCAAAGCCTGCTTAGGACTCTCTCTCCTTTCTCTGCCCCTCCTCCATTTGTGCACGTGTGCATTCTCTCTCTTCCTCTCTCTAAGTGAATAAACTTAAAAAAAATTTTTTTAATCTATTCATCTTTGCTAGTGCAACTTTAACAGATGACAAGTAAATAAAGAAAAAAAACTACTAAGAAAAGACTATTATAATTTAATTCCTAACTCTATAGTGAAAAAATAGTGTAACTAGTTGAGCATGTTAATTTTTGATGAGGGACCATTGAAACAGATTTAAGGAGATCAGAGTCTGGAAAATTGAATAGGCCAATTGGCAGCAGTAATGCAGTAAGGAAGCACGTTTTTAGCAGAAGGATTAAATTGAATCAAAAGCAGTGCATTTTTCTTCCCTAACAGTACCCCACCCTCCCCCTACCAAAAGCATGCCTCTAAAAAGTAGCTTTGATGTGAATTTACAAAAGATAAAGAGGTATTCCTAACCAAGAAATGTCAAGGGAGGCAAGTGAAAGATAATTTTGTTACGAAAGAAAAGCATTATTTATCCAACAAGAAACAGAACAAGTCTTTTAAAACCTGTAACAACATAACATTGCTGTCTTTCCATATCTATTAAGACTATTAATAATAACTTGATATAATGCTTTTGATAACTTTCCAAGGGTCACAGGACAAAGAAATCATTTAATTCAACATCTTTATTTGCAGGTGGAAGAACTGAGATCCAGATAAGTTATATGGTTAACTCACAGATAATTAGTACCAAAACCTACAATAGACCTTTGAATTCTTAATTCCCAAATAACCTAAAGGAGAAAACACTTCTTAGTAACGGTTCTCAGTAAAATAAATGTAATGGCCACACTCCAAAAGGAGATCAAATGCCCCACTACAGAAAAATACACTATGTATTATGTATAACTACATAATACAATGTAATGTACATGTTAAAAACGCTAATCATAAAATATTATTAAAATATCATTTCACAAATTAACAGAAAGTTGAGCTAAAGAAATAAATCAGTGGAAAAAGATGTAAAAATATCTCTGAGGGGGGAGTCTGGGTGGCTGAGTGAGTTAAGAAAGCATTTGACTTTGGATCAGGTCATGATCTCATGGCTCCTGAGTTCGAGCCCCACATCGGGCTCCTACTGACAGTGCAATGCCTGCTTGGGATTCTCTCTCTCTCTCTCTCTCTCTCTCTCTCCCTCTCTCTCTCCCTCTCTCTTTCTCTCTGCCCTTCCCCCAATTGCTATCTCTCTCCATCTCTCTCTCAAAAAATAAAAAACTAAAACATGGCTCCGAGAACTATGAGACACTCTCACTACCAATAAGAGAACGCATATTAAAACTGAGACATTGCTTTTCACTCATCAAAAGTTGGCAAAAATCAAAAGTTTGAAAACACACTTGCTGAGTGACAACGCTGTAGAAATAGCACTGCTAAAAAATGTGTAAATTGATACAATCTACTTCCTAAAGAAAAAGAAAATGGTACAATGGAGGGCAATACGGCAATATCTACCAAAATCACCCACATAAAACTGACACAGCAACTGCACTGCTGATAAAAATATCCTAACGATATACTTGCACACCTGTGAAATTATACACACGAACACATTACATCATGGTTTGTAACAGCAACGGACTAAAATTCATCTGAATGTTCACCAGGAGAGGACAGGTTAAACCATGAGAAATAACACAAGGCAATACCATGTAGCAATAAACAGGGAATGAAAAACTACATATAGATTTGAATACTTCCATAACATACTATTATCTTAAAAAAGCAAGTTATAAAATAACATATATAGTATGCTACCCTTTTACATAAAATGAGGAGAAATAAGAATGCATATTAGTATGTTCCTCTTAAGTAACTCCGGAAGAACACACAATAAAGTAATAGTAGTGGTGCTGGTAGAGGAAGGAGATGGGTGACATAATAAGAAACAAGGAGACTTTTACAATATACTACTTCATTTTTAAAACTATGCTTATGTATTTATCCCTGTCAACAAATATACAGTATTTCTTATAAACTTTTTAAAAGGCAGATTATCAGTTAATATGTGCATATCAATTAAGATAATATGAAATATATTTACATATTTTTAACTTCTAAAAAAATTAGATGATACAAATAAAATTTAATGGCCTTCTGGGGAAGATTCTATTTACACTTTACATTTAAAGAAAAATAAATCAGGTCCAGAAGACTGATGTTTCATTCTCCTCAGGCAGGGACTCTCATTTACCAGCCTTAATAGTGGGCACAGGCCCAATAATGTCCTAGCAATCAACCCATATCATGGCAAGGTTCCCTAGTAAGATAAGCTTTACTTCAGTCAAATTTATATCCTAATACTCAGATTACTGGCACATCCTGATCCAACTGACCAAACTGTTAGAATTCCACACCTTACCCTGATCCTGACTTAAAATATCAGCTTTCACTTCTCTATATTTTTAATTGCCTTCTATTTCTGACCTCTGACAACTGCACATTGAAAGAAGGACTGCTTGACTCTTCCAATCCTGTCACTGGTTTAAATAAACCTCTGTTGTACTATTACCAACTGTCACCCAGAACCATTATTAAAAGCAACATCTGCTAATTCTGAGGCCAAGATAAATTTTTAAGATCTACTCAAATTTGGCCACCAACAAAATTTAGACCTCAGTTAAATAAAACTTCAAGGTTCCAGAGCATTTAGTTTATGTGAACTAAGCTTGAGAAAATAAGGACCAAGTGTCCTTTCTATCTGCATTTCCAGGCTCAACTACAGCATCTGGCAGCGTATGCAGGTGATAGTTCAGTGCGCTCTGTGAAACTGATTCATGGTTCCTCTCTGAGAACTACATCATAAAACCAGCACTATCTGGGGTGCCCACGAGGGTTCACCCTATCCATCCCAGCAGCAGCTACATCCTAACCCTAGAACTGTAGACCATCAGAAGCTCAGCCATTAAGTATCTAAATTATACACTTAATTCTCCTTTATTCTATTTGCATGCTCACTAAGTATGTTATGATTCTAATTCAGCTTCCTGTTTAGACGGCCTTCAAAGAGAACATGCTGATCCGAAGATGACAGAATCCTAGTTCTCATGCCAGCTGTACTTCTCACAGTAAATCAATAAATTGGCAATCTGGTCTAATCCCCAGTGATATTAGTCAGCTTAAGGAAGCTTCTCTGAATATGATCAAGTCCAAGACACTGATAAAATACTATTTGGTGACTTCCAAGGTTCAAGGGCTAGACCTTGCACCATGGGGACAGCTTGACCCTCTGCCTTGGCATTTCATTTAAGTTTCCACCCTAGAACAAATGTCAGTGAGAATTTCCCAAAAGTTTTTTATGGCCAGAGTCACTGAACCTAAGGAACTACACTCACTTTCCTTTTGCTCTTGTGTTATGAATTTAGGGGAAGGCAATAAATGAGGATTCTAAAGAACTGGAAATGATGAGACTATAGATTTGCTGGACATTCTACAGATTTTTGAGTAGAACAAGCAAAACTAACTGTATTTTTGTTTACAAGTAAGATTTCATGATATTTTCATTACCAAAAATGTCATTGTATAGAAGCTTAAAAAGAAACTATCATAGTTCCATTGAAACTTTCATGGAAATCTCACCACTCTACCTAGAAGCAAACTCAGGAAGAAGTTTGTATGTATCTTTCCTGAAACTGTTCTATTTGTTTAAATAAAAATAATATTCCATATACATATGTACACTCACATATTCAGCATTTGGAATGCTTTGCATTATCCTCTCTTTTATATAATGGAATCATATGACACACATATTTTTTAATCTTAGTAATACAAATTAAAATCATTCCAACAAGGAATATTCTTTTAAGTATAACAGTCTTTCATTCTATGATTGTTCCACAAGTTAACTATTTGGCAATTAATAATATACTATGCTGGCTTCGATACTGTGGCATTACAAACACAGCTACAGAGATGTTTTTCCTGTGCATTTTTAAAATACTTATTTATTTTTGAGGGGGGAGGAGACAGTACAGAGCCCAATGTGGGGGTTTACTTTCACAAAGTTTGAGATCACCTGAGCCAAGATCAAGAGTCAGATACTTAATTGACTGAGCCACCCAGGCACCCCTAAATTTTTTTAAGTTTCTTTTTAAATGTATATATTTTGAGAGCAAGAGGAGGAAAGAGCAGAAAGAGATAAAGAGAGAGAGATAATCCCAAGCAAGCTCTGCACTCACAGTGCAGACTCAAACTAATAAACCACAAGATCATAACCTGAGCAGAAATCAAGTCAGATGCTCAACTGACTGAGTCACCTAGGTGCCCCTCCTATGCACTTATTTTTATTCATTTTTATTCAAGCACACCTATGGGACAGATTATCTACAAATGAAACTATTACAGATACTGCCAAATTACCCTTCAAAACTGACATTCTAATTTACATACCACCAACAGTATATGAGGGTACTCCTTTCCCTGTATTTGTTATTATCAACTTTTCCCATTTATATAGATTAAAAATGACATCTAATTTGTACATTCCCTATAATAAATGAGTTTGATCATCTCTGTTTAGTTTTCAAGAGTTCATCACTCTTGTTCTGAGGGTTACTGGAATATTGAACTGTATTTATTTTTGTTCCAGTCATATTTCCAGGCCTGAGGCTTCATCTCTCCTTCCTTGTAGAAAAAAAAAATAAAGATAAAAGGGACTTCTTTTTCATCTAACTTTAAACATAAAAAATTGTTAGGTCAGATGCAATAGTAACACTAATCTATCTAATGCTAGTTTTTAGTAGAATGTTTTTATTAAACAACCAAAAAAAGGCTAAAACTTTCTCAATATGAACCATGTCAATACTTTTCCAATTCAATCTGAGCTTCACCAGAGGTGACTGGGAAGATTTTTTCCATCTGACATTTGTTATCTAATGGCTAGTTATACTTTCAAAAGACTTGAATGGATTATCTACATTAGTGAAAAGAATAATTTAAACAGCAGCAAAATTCTCAAAAATATTAAAGGGTTTCATGTTTGAACAACTGGAGAATGAGGGTATACCTCAGTCTGCTGCCATAGCTATCCTACTGAAAACAGAAAAAAATGACAAATGAAATTCTGAAAATGATAAAATTAAAAAGCCAAAAACAATACGATAAATTACAGTATGCCCAATTCAACTGCAGTATAGTGACATAATCACCTCTGTGTTTCACAACACAGATGGAAGTACTTTTATTAATCTTACTAAAGCTAGAACAACTTATTAAATACACTTTAGGCAGTAGTGCAAACATAAACAAGTATACTTATTTCATTGGTATTTGCAGTGCTTTTTTTCTTTGCAAAGGGTGTTATCCCCAAAACATGTGATCTATGAAAAACAATAGTTGCCATAAACAAAGGAGAATAAATAACAAAAAATTAGCATCTGCTACTCTTAAATTTAAGATTTATATAATCCTCGGGATGCCTGGGTGCTCTGTGAGTTAGGATCTGACTCTTGATTTCGGCTCAGGTCATAATCTCGAGATTCACGAGATCGAGCCCTGTGTCAGGCTTAGCGCTGACAATGTCGATTGGGTTCTTTCTCTCCCTCTCTCGCTCTCTCTGCCCTTCTCCCACCCTCAATATAAACAAACATTAAGAAAAAGATTTATGGACTTCTGAGAGCATATTTAAATAGTCTGAGATTAGTCAATTGAGTTATTCCTTGTGCAGACTTACAAGAATTACTACAGTTATGTTCATAATGGATTTCATATTCAAAGTTTACCCACAAAACTCACTAAACTAGGATTCTATTCCTGCATGAAAGCTGAAACTTGACTACTATGCCTAATACACAAAGCCTAATACAATACTCTGGGTATTAATACATTTAAATCCTTATAGATTTAAATAGAAATATAAACTTAAATACTTATAAATATGATGACTATATAATAGACAAGCTACTGGACTAGAAATGAGGAGAGTCAAGTTTCTGACTTGGTGTTATCATTGTTTCTATATGTCGTAACGTGAGGAACTATTTCCGTATTATTCCTCAGTCCAGTCCTTCTTAAGGTTCAATAGAAATCCTACTTCATCTGTAAAACTTATGTAAAATCATTATCACTCTTGATTTCTTCCTTTAAATCCCTGTAGAATTAATCACTACTATGGTGCCTGATTTGTGAAATAATTTTGCTTTTTTTTTTTGAACAAATAAATGCAAATCCATTTGAGCAAAAATAAAAGACAAAGAGCGTAAAAATGCTAAAAGGTTTTTTGTTTTACAAATAATACTTGAAATAATTGTTTTAATTTTTTAATGTTTTATTTATTTTAAGAGAGAGAGAAACAGAGTATGAGCAAGGGAGGGGCAGAGAGAGAGAGGGAGACACAAATTCTGAAGCAGGCTCCAAGCTCTGAGCTGTCAGCACAGAGTCCAACACAGGGCCCAAACCCACTAATGGTGGGATCATGACCTGAGCCAAAGTCAGACACTCAGCCAGATGCCCCTACATGAAATAATTTTAATGTATACCTGTCAACTTGCCCAGGAGATCGAAAATCTAAAAGCAAGAAGTATGTTTTAAGCTTCTTAGTATCCTCAGTGCCAATTAATGAATTTAAAGTTATTACTAACAGTAATAAAAAGTATTACTGTTCAATTATACAAGTAGATACAGAGAACTTGGGCTCTCTTTCTAGCTCTAGCCTGTTATGTGACCAGTAAAAGTTTTATCTTCTCTGAGACTGAATTCTACGAGATACAGGGCATAGGTGGTATCTGTCTCTAAGTCTTTTCTAGCTTTAAGAGTTCATTTCAGAAAAACAAAATGTAAAAGTATTTTGTACCTTTTGGAAGAAAGCCATCCTTTCATTCAAGTCATTAGCTATGTATCTACTGAGTAAGGTATTGTGAGGGCAGTGCAAGAAGCACAAAGATGAGCAGAGTCTGCCCACAAACGTCTTATCATTTGCTAGGGGACATAAAACAACTGTTCAACTATCCATTATGTAAGGGACCAAAAAAATGTAAGGGCTACAGGAACATATTAACACGGATTCAAAGAAAGGAAAAAACACAATAGGTTGGTAGGTGGAAAGGGTTTAATAAAGGCTCCAAAGAAGAATATTTACTTAGAGTAGGAAAAAAACTAAGCATTCTTTACAAAAGTTTGACTGAACGCATTGCCTTAGAAGCCTTTGTCACATTATCTGAGGAATGGGATAAACTACTGGAAACAAAACCTTTACGGCATAACTATGGCCCTGTTAAAAATGCAACGGTATATTGTACTTTAATTGTGCCAGATAATTTTAAAAATATCTCTGTACATTTCTCTTAGATGAAATGAATCAGATTGTAAGCTCTGCACTGAAGACACCAGGATGACTGCCAAAACACAGTAGAGATTAACATCCATGTCTAGAAAAGATGCATGTTCTTACCTCAAAGTGACATTACTGACAGTATAAATGAGGAAAGCTCACACTTCAGCTAACTCTGTCCTGAGAAGTATCTTCCAACAGCAAGAAAGCTATTTTAAATGATCTAGGTGAGAATGTGAAGTTAAGTTATACAAGTCTCTAAGAGTAAAAAATGATAACTGTAAGGGGACGCCTGGTCAGTCAGCTGGTTGAGTCCAACTCTTCATTACGGCGCAGGTAATGATCTCATGGTCATAGGATCGAGCCCTTGCCCGCTCCGTGCTGGGCATGGAGCCTGCTTGGGATTCTCTCTCTTCCTCTCCCTTTGCCCCTTCCCAACCCATGCACACACATTCTAATTAAAAAAAAAAAAAAAAAAAAAAAGGTAACTGAAGGAACAGAATCATCTCACAGAAATGTTAGGTTTGACAAAGAACATTTTAAAGTTTTTTTTTTATTTTGAGAGGGTGAGAACACGCATGTGCGTACACACATGCACGCGCGCGCGCGCGCGCGAGGGGCAGAGACAGAGAAAGAGAAGCCCAAGCAGGCTCTGCAGTGTCAGCAAGGAGCCCCTGACGGTGGGGGTGGGATTCGGGTGGCCTCGGGCCCATGAACTGTGATATCATGACCTGAACTGAAATCAAGAGTCAGCCACTCAACTGGCTAAGCTGAGCAGCCCCGATGCCCACTGACAAAGAATTTTTGTGCATATTCTTGCTAAATGAAGATGCTATGGAAAAGCAAGTCACAATCCTACAGTATTAACCTTCTGATACTCTGGGAAGCATTCTTTCACCCATCAAGTACGTACCTCCATGGTTCACTCTTTGTGTGCACATGTGCACACCTGAAACTTCTGTCTGGTGAAAGAAGGTGAGTCGAAATTTCCCTTCCTGAATAACTGCACACACACAAAAAAATAACTGCACACAAAGGAAAATAAGAAATAAATCAACCGAAGGAAAAGTCTGGGTTTTTTTTTAAGTTTGTTTATTTATTTTGTGAGAGAGGAGCTGGGGAGAGGCAGAGAGAGAGGAGAGTGGGAATCCCAAGAAGGCTCGTTAGGGGCAGAGCAGAACCTGCTGCAGGCCTGATCCCATGAACCATGAGATCATAACCTGAGACCAAATCAAAAGTCAGATGCTTCTAACTAAGCCATCCAGGTGTACCAGGAAAAGTCTATTTAAAACCAAAAACAAATCACCCAGAAACTACAGAAAGAGTGATAACCAATATAAATTTTCTAAACCCTCTAGGGTGTGCTAATATGTTATGTCATCATTAAGCTTCGAATATTTAAAATTTCCATAAAAGAGAATCTCCAACTTGATTTTCAATTCAAGTTTTGGAAATGAGGTACCTACCTATAGAGCTTTAATGGTCAATAAATACTTTTAATGTACCTACAAGCCATTAGAAAATTATAGGATGAAAAAATTCAGCTACCAATAAGGAAAATTTAAGCATTGCTACAAAAGAAATTAGCGTCAATAAAATATTAACTTGTATAAAGCTAAAGTGAGGTTGTATAAAAGTGAAGAAAATGAAGAATAGTCTACAAGAAGCACTGTGGAAAAACATTTTTTACTCTCCCCTGTCCCCAAACTATCAGGTTTATATCATCTATCCAAAACTAAAATAATTTCAATTTCAAGCCTCATCTAAGCCTCACACATTTTAGGATTATTTTGTTATACTTTATGGCAATAACAGCATTCACATAATCTTAGTATATGACATAAAATTTCATTTAAAAAATGTTTCTGTTTAAACAATTCTTATAGCATTAATCTAATAAGTTATTTGATTATTTACTTGGGATTTTGTAAATAATTAATTATTTACTTGGGATTCTGTAAACCTAAACTCCCACAGAACGTAAACCGTAACCTTTATCATCAAACCAAAGTATAAGGTGTTAGATTACGTCCTGCTGTGGTGTCACAGGATGTGAAGACAACAGGGGCAGCTGAAGACAGCAGCAGATGCTTGTGTCGCTGTTCCACAACATTATCTCCAAAAATAATACAGAACAATAAGAAGGAAAAAATAGCTGCATGAAAACCAGGCCCTCAATACCTTGCAGACAGAATGTCTAAACTTTAAAAGAATACTAAGAAAAAGAGAAAAAGAACCAAATCCTGGTGTGTGACCTCATGTGCCTCCACCACCCCTGTTCTGTCTCGAGGCTTTGTGGTGAAAAGACTGAGAAGGCAGGTCAGGAATAATGAAGAGAAACCAGCAACAGGGCCATTGGGTGATCCAAAGCCCAATGGGTGATCTAACTCCATACTAAGTCTAAAAATAATTTTTTAATCATTTTATTTTTTTCACATTATGATAAGTGTATTCTTTAATTCCTGTTCCCTATTTCCCGCATCCCCCACCCACCTCCTCTCTGGTAACCATCAGTTTGTTCTCTATAGTTAAGAGTCTGTTTCAGGGCGCCTGGGCAGCTCAGTCGGTTGAGTGTCTGACTTCAGCTCAGGTCATGATCTCGCGGTCTGTGGATTCTAGCCCCACGTCAGGCTCTGTGCTGACAGCTCGGAGCCTGGAGCCTGCTTTGGATTCTGTGTCTCCCTCTCTCTCTCTGACTCTCCCCTGATCACACTCTCTCTCTCTTTCTTCTCAAAAAGAAATAAAACATTAAAAAAAATCCACACATGAATGAAATAACATGGCCTTTGTCTTTCTCTGACTTATTTCACTTAATATCATACTGTCTACATTCAGCCAGGTCACTGTAAAGGGCAAGATTTCATCCTTTTTGTGGCTGAGTAATATTCTGTTGTATATATACACCACATTTTTTTTTATCAATTCATCAATCAATGGACAGCTGCTTCAATATCTCGGACATTTAAAATGTTTATTTTTGAGAGACAGCGTGAGTGAGGAAGGGGGGAGAAGAGGACAGAGGATCTGAAGCAGGCTCTGCACTAAAGCAGCAAGCCTTATGTGGGACTCAAACTCACGAATCATAAGATCATGACCTATGCTGAAGTCAGATGCTCAAGTGACTGAGCCACCAAGGCACCCCTATCTTGGCTATTTTAAATAATGCTGCTCTAAAATATAGGGGCGCATATATTCCTCTGAATTAGTATTTTCATCTTTTTTGAATAAATACCCAGTTGTGCGATTACTGGCATTGGAGGACAGTTTTATTTTTACCATTTTCAGTAAACTCCACACCATTTTGCACAACCTTTGCACCAGTCTGCATTTCCACCAACACTGCCAGAGGGCTCCTTTTTCTCCACATCCTCACCAACACTTGTTTCTTGTTTTTTATTTTAGCCATTCTGACAAGTATAAAGTGATATCTCACTACAGTTTTGATTTGCATTTCCCTGATGATGTGATGCTGACCATCTTTTTCATGAACCTGTTGAACATCTCTAGACCTTTTTTTTAATGTTTTTTATTCATTTTTTTGAGAGACAGAGAGAGACAGTGTGGTCAGGGGAGGGGCAGAGAGAGAGAGGGAGACACAGAATGTGAAGCAGGCTCCAGGCTCCGAGCTGTCAGCACAGAGCCCGATGCGGAGCTTGAACCCACAAACCATCAGATAATGACCTGAGCCGAAGCTGGACGCTCAACCGACTGAGCCACCCAGGCCCCCGTACATCTCTAGGTCTTCTTTGGAGAAATGTCTATTCATGTCTTCTGCCCATTTTTAAATTGGATTATCTGGTTTGGGAGTGTTGAGTTGTATCAGTTCCTTACATATTTTGGACACTATCTCTTTATTGGATATCATTTGCAAATCCTTCTCCCATGGAGTAGACTGCTTTTTAGTTTTGTGGATGGTTTCCTTCACTGTGCAGAAACTTTTTATTTTGTTGTAGTCCTACTAGTTTTTTTTAGCTTAGCTTTCATGTCCCTTGCCTTGGAGACATATCTAGAAAAATGTTGCTATAATAGATGTCAGAGAGATTACTGCCTGTGCTCTCCATAAGGATTTTTATGGTTTCAAGTCTCACATTTAGGTCTTGAATCCATTTTGAGTTTATTTCACGCATGGTAAGAGAAAGGGGTCCACTTTTATCCTTCTGCATGTGGCTGTCCAGTTTTCCCATCATTTGTTGAAGAGACTTTTTCCCACCGTATAGTCATTCCTCCTTTGTCAACGATTAATTGGCCATATAACTGTAGTTTTATTTCTGTGTTTTCTGTTCTATTCCACCGATTTATGTGTCTATTTTTATGCAAGTACCACACTATATTAATTACTACCACTTTGTAATATAACTTGAAATCTGGAATTGTGATACCTCCAGTTTTGTTTTTCTTTTTCAGATTACTTTGACTATTCAAGGTTTTTTGTGGTTCAATCCAAATTTTAGGCTTGTTTGTTCTAGTTCTATGAAAAATGCTATTGGTATTTTGATAGGGACTGTATTAAAAATTAAAGGTTGCTTTAGGTAGTATAGACATTTTAACTATGTTTGTTCTTCCAACCTATGCGAATGGAATGTCTTCTCATTTCTTTGCATTATCTTGAATTTAATTGGTGTCTTCTAATTTTCAAAGTTTTCACCTCTTTGATTAAGCATATTCCTAGATATTTTATTTTATTTTTGGTGCAACTATAAATGGGATTTTCTTAAATTTCACTTTCTGTTCTCTCATTATTACTGTATAGGATTGCAACAGATGTCTGTATATTGATTTTGTATCCTGCGACTTCACTGAATTCATTTATCAGTTATAGTAGCTTTTTTTGTGGAATCTTTAGGGTTTTCTACATATAGTATCATGTCATCTGCAAGTAGTGAATTTTACTTCTTACCAATTGGATGCCTTTTATTTCCTGATGTTGTCTAAATGCTGTGCCTAGGATTTCCAGTACTATGTTGAATTAAAGGGGTGAGAGTAGACATCTTTGTCTTGTTCCTGACCTTACAGGTAAAGCCTTTCAGTGTTTTTGGCTGTGGGATTTTCATATAGAGATATGTTCCTTCCAGACCTACTTTGAAGGGGGTTTTTATCACAAATGGATGTCGTACTCTGTCCAATGTTTTTCTGCATCTATTGAAACGTTCACACAGTTTTTATCCTTTTTCTTATCATGTTGATTGTTTTGTGAATATTAAATAATCCTTGCAACCCAGGAATAAATCCTAAAAATTCTTCTTAAAAAAAGGATCTGACTAGATCAGAGGAAGGACTTAAAGGAACAATCTAAGCAACTTAATTCATAAGGTATATCTTACAGAGATATCAAATAATACACTGGTCATAGGGAATATATCTTTTCCTCAAGTGCCTCAAGGAACGTTAATAAAAATATAGATTAATATTAGGTCATAGGAAAACAAAAAAATAGATATTTTTAAAAACTTTCTAAAAACAATACACTAAAACTAGAAATTGATAAAAATAACAAAAAGGCCATACCAGCTAACAATAGAAATAAAACAACCATTTACAGCACTTAGGGAAAAAAAATATATAAACAAATTAAAATTTAACTTTAAGTGGAATGTACACTGCTGCAGCCACTATGGAAAATGGTGTGGAGAGGCGCCTGCGTGGCTCAGTCGGTTAATCAGCCGACTTCAGCTCAGGTCATGATGTCACAGTTCATGGGATGAGCCCCGCATCAGGCTCTGTGCCCCGCATCAGTTCACAGCCTGGAGCCTGCATCCGATTCTGTGTCTCCATCTCTCTCTGCCCCTCCTCCACTCATGCTCTGTTTCTGTCTCAATAATAAACATAAAAAAATTTTTTTAAAAAAGAAAGAAAATAGTGTGGAAATCTCTCAAAAAATGAAAAATAGAACTATTGTATGATCCAGCATTTTTTTATCCATTCATCCACTAATGAACACACGTTTCCATACACTAGCTATTGTAAATAATATTGCAAGAACATGGGTACATCTGTCTTTCTCAATTAGTGTCTTGTTTTTTTAATTTGAAAGAGAGACAGAGAGAGAACTCAAGCAGGGGAGGGGGCAGAGGGCAAGAGACAGAATTTAAGCAGGCACCACACCCAGCATGGAGCCTAATAAGGGGCTCGATCTCATGACGCTGAGAGCATCATCTGCGCTGAAATCAAGAGTTAGATGCTCAACTGATTGAGTCACCCAGGTGCCCCTTGAGCATCAGGTTATGAGGTATCCAAGATTCTAACATTCTGTGATTCTGTGATGTAAAGGTTGAAGATTCACAGAAATCTCCTATCACCTCCCCCAAATTCTCAGAAGCCCAAAATTCCCAAAGCCTTTCAGTTCTCCTATACTCACTTCACTTTTCTCCTCTAACCCAAAGTTTCTTCTTCCTTTATCTAGGTTAGGTGCTACTACTTACCAGTAGCACCACCCACCTCATTTTGGTTGTGAGAATCAAAAATGTTTCCATACACTGCCAAATGTTCCCTGGAAGTAGGGGGAAACACAAAATCAGGTACACTTGAACACCAATGTGCTAGAGGATAGAAAAGAAAAAGAAAAAAAAAAAAAACAATCCGAATGTTCCCTACATTCTTGGGTCACAGTTCTTTTAATCAGAAAGAAGAGTTCCCCTTTCTCAGACTTCAGATGCCAGCAAAGGGCCACTACCCTAGAGATGAGTCTACATTTTCTAGAATTTCCTATCATCGTAAAGTATATACAAAAAACTCAATTAAGATAAGAGCAGATGATTTGAACATACACTTCATCGAAGAAGATATATAAATGATTAATAAGCACTTGAAAAGATCAACATCATTAGCTATTAGAAAAATGATCATGCAAACCACAATCAGACACTACTATATACCTATTAGAATGGCTAAAAAAAATAAACAAATATAATATTAAAACCAACAATACCTGACATTATGAAAGATCCAGAGCAACTGTATGCTCATACACTGTTGAAG
Organism: Suricata suricatta; assembly: GCF_006229205.1. NCBI lineage: Eukaryota > Metazoa > Chordata > Mammalia > Carnivora > Herpestidae > Suricata > Suricata suricatta. The sequence goes on from NC_043701.1 coordinate 134,246,652, forward strand.
GGAATGAAAGAGGACACACTCTTAGGTATTCTAGAAATGAAACCTTACGACCCCACAAAAACCTCTGCATGAAATGTTCACACCAGTTTTATTCATAATTACCAAAATTATAAATAACTAATTCACTTTCAATGGTCGAATGGATACATAAACTCCAGTACGTCCATATAATGGAATCCTACTCAGCAATCAATCAATCACAAATGAATTATTGACATGTTCAACAAGAGTCTGAAAGGTATTATGCTGATAACAAAAGAAGTCAGTTTCAAAGGTTACATGCTTTTATATGACATTCTAGAAAAGGAAACTAGTAGTAATGGAAAATAGATCTGACTGCCAAAGGTTACAGGTAGGTAGAAGATATGAGTACAGTGGAACCACACAGAAATTTTGGAGGTGATGGTCTGTAACATGATAGACAATGTGTGTCCCCCTGTGTGGGACAGTCACACAAATCTATATATGTGCTAAAATGCAAAGAAATCCACAGTAAAAAATACATCAATCTTACTGTATATGCAATTTTTTAAAATATGAGATTTTAAAATTCAGGGGCCCCTGGGTAGATCAGTTGGTTGAGCATCCCACTTCGTCTCACAGTCCATGGGTTCTAGGCCCACATCCGGCTCTGTGCTGACAGCTCAGAGCCTGGAGCCTGCTTTGGATTCTGTGTCTCCTTCTCTCTGCCCCTCCCCAGCTCATACTCTGTCTCTCTCTGTCTCTCAAAACATAAAAATGAAACCTTAAAATAAAATGTTTTTTAATAAATAAGTAAATACAAATAAATAAAATTCTGACTATTTCAGATGCCTGTGGGGCTCAGTTGGTTAAGCGTCTGACTCTTGGTTTCAGCTCAGGTCTTAATCTCAGGGTTGTGACATCAAGCCTGGGATCAAGCTCCACACCTAGTGAGTGCAGAGTCTGCCTAAGATTCTCTATCTCGCTCTACCACTCCTGCATGCACATGCTCTCTTTCTCTCTCAAAAAAAGAAAGAAAAGAAGAAAAAGAAAACTATTTCATTTAAGATTTCGGAATCTGTCTTTACTATAGACAGTAGTAGTCTTCTATTTTTCTCATCTCTGTCAAGTTTTGCTTCAATTCAAATTTAAATAATGTAGTAAGGCAAGGCGCCTGGTTGGCTCATTTGGTTAAGCGTCCAACTTTGGCTCAGGTCATAATCTCACAATTCGTGGATTCGAACACCATGTTGGGCTCTGTGCTGATAGCTAAGAGCCTGGAGCCTGTTTCAGATTCTCCCTCTATCTCTCTCTGCCCCTCCCCCACTCGCGCGTGCTCTCTCTCTCTCTCAAAACTAAGTAGACATTAGGGGCGCCTGGGTGGCTCAGTTGGTTAAGCCTCCAACTTTGGCTCAGGTTAGATCTCACATTCGTGGGTTCAAGCCCCTTGTCAGGCTCTGTGCTGACAGCTCAGAGACTGGTGCCTGCTTCTGGTTCTGTGTCTTCTTCTTTCTCTGGCCCCCCTCCCCCATGCTCTGTCTCTCTCTGTATCAAAAATAAGTAAAATGTTAAAAAAAAATTTTTTTAATAAGCAGACATTAAAAATAAATAAATAAATAAATCAGTAAATAAATAAATAATGTAGTAAAGCAATAATTCGCTTGCTAAGCTCTAGGCAGCTTAAAATACTATAAAAACAATAGTTTCTTTGACATGGCTTTTTTTTTTTTAGTATGTCACATCTAGGAGTATATTTATTTATTTATTTATTTATTTTCATAATATTTTATTGTCAAATTGTTTTCCATACAACACCCAGTGCTCTTCCCCTTAAGTGCCCTCCACCATCACCACCACCTCTTTTCCCCCCTCCCCCTTCCCCTTCAACTCTCAGTTCATTTTCAGCATTCAATAGTCTCTCCCCAACTCTCTCTCCCTCCTCCACTCCCCCTGGTTCTCCATTAGGTCTCTCCTGTTTTCCTGCTAGACCTATGAGTGCAAACATATGGTTTCTGTCCTTCTCTGCCTTGGCTTACTTCGCTCAGCATGACTCCCTCAAGGTCCATCCACTTTCCTACAAATGGCCATATGTCATTCCCTCTCATTGCCATTTGACATGGCTATTAAACCATTTAATGGTCATTTTGCTTTTTTCTTTGAGAGGTAGTTCTCTACAAAATGTTTGTTTTTTCCCTAATGATTGGTTTAAATTTTATACTTCTACTCATTTCAGGTGATGAACATGTACTCAGGAAACATTAAGTAGTTCTAAGAACACACAGTGAAAGGTAAAGGCCAGATAGAAACCCATGTTTAAGTCAAAAGGCCTTTTCAAAATTATTATAAATAACTATAAATAGAACGCAGATGTCATTTAGAAAACAAATACACAAATTATTCTCAGAGAGTCTTCTATCTGCTGCAATTTTTATATATTTCTTAACCATAAATTTGGTATTTTGACCCTGAATGCTGGTTCTACCTTAAGCCAAAAAGTATAAATGGCATCAGTCTAAAAAACTAAATATGTATATAGTCTAATCTACTAAGAAGTAAAACTAGTGAACAGTTCACCTAACAGCAGGCTCAATCCAATACAAACTAGGTAAAGCCATATTACACTGTTCGATCCAGAGACTTGAAAACCCAATCCATATTCCACTAATAAACATTTCTTCACATACTGGATGTGAGGATTTTCCAGCCTTCTTTCTAGTATCTGAAGCCTTTCTTTAAGAATATAATCATTGGTCCTACAACTATACGGTCAACTATTCTTCAACAAAGCAGCAAAGAATCTCCAATGGAGAAAAAGACAGTCTCTTCAACAAACGGTTTTGGGGAAACTGGACCGTCACATGCAAGAGAATGAAATTGGACCACTTTCTAACACCATACACAAAAATAAATTCCAAATGGGTGAAAGACCAAAATCCTAGAGGAGAACACAGCAACCTCTTTGACCTCAGCCATAGCATCTTCTTCCTAGACAAGTCACCAGAGGCAAGGGAAACAAAAGCAAAAATGAAGTATTGGGATATTATTTTTTAAAAAACAAAACAAAACAAAAAATATTTCTGCACAATGAAGGAAACAATCAACAAAACTAAAAGGCAGCCTAAGGAATGGGAGGAAATGTCTGCAAATAACACAACTGATAAAAAGGTTAGTATCCAAAACATATAAAGAGCTTATCAGGGCACCTGGGTGGCTCTGTCAGTTAAGTATCTGACTTCAGGGTTTGGGAGTTTGAGCTCCACATCAGACTCTCTGCTATCAGCAGGGAGCCCACCTCATATCTTCTGTCTCTCTCTCCCCCTTACCCACTCATGTTCTGTCTCTCTCTCTCTCAAAAATAAGCAAAAAAACAAGAACTTATCAAACTCAACATCCAAAAACCAAATAATAATAATAATAATAATAAATGGGCAGAAGACATTAACAGACATTTTTCCAAAGAAAACATCCAAATGGCTAACAGACACATGAAAAGATGCTCAATATCACTCATAATCAGGGAAATACAAATCAAAACTGCAATGTCAGAATGGCTAAAATTAGCCGCACTATAAACAACAGATGTTGGCAAGGATGAGGAAAAGAAGGGGACCTCTTACACTGTTGATAGGCATGCAAACTGGTGCAGCCACTCTGGAAAACAGTACGGAGGTTCCTTAAAAAATTAAAAACAGAACTACCCTACAATCCAGCAATTGCTCTACTAGCTATTACCCAAAGGATAAAAAAATACAGATTCAAAGAAGTATATGCACCCCAATATTTATAGCAGCATTATCAGTAATGGCCAAACTATGGAAAGAGCCCAAGTGGCCATCAACCAAAGAATGGATAAAGAGGATGTGGTATATATACACAATGGAATGTTATTCAGCCATCAAAAAGAATAAAATCTTGCCATTTGTAACCATGTGAATGAAGCTAGAGTGTATTAGACTAAGTGAAATAAGTCAGAGAAAGACAAATACCATATGATTTCACTCATGTGGAATTTAAGAAACAAAATAAATGGAAATATGAGAAGGAGGGAAGAGAGAAAGGGAAACAAAACATTAGAGACTCTTAATGATACAGAACAGATTGAGGGTTGATGGAGGGAGGAAGGTGGGGGATGGACTAAATGGGTGATGGGTATTATGGAGGGCGCTTACTATGATGAGCACTGGGTGTTGTATGTAAGTGATGAATCACTGATTTCTACTCCTGAAACCAATATTACACTGAATTCTACTCTTGAACCAATTAGAATTTAAATAAAAATTTGAAAAGAAAAACATGACTCATGAAGTTAAAAGCAACTTTAAAAATTAATAATATAAAACAAATTCAACAACAACAAAATATAAAATCATCACTTCATATATTATGGCCTCTATATTTAAATATTAAATATTCCTCTTTCAAGAGAAATTATTTTAAATTATTTTTTTACTTCACAGTTTTCTAAACAACATGCTGATCTGTAAACTTCTATCTTCACTGTTAACAGGCAAGTCTACACCACCATCCTATCAAGCTTGGATTTCTGCAAGTCTCCTAAGTGGACTCCTTGCTTTCATTCTTTATATTAGCCAGAATTTTTTTTTCAGAGTAACCTTTTAAAAATGCACATTAGAAATGTTCAAAATAGATCTACAGACAGAAGGTTGCTTTAGGTAAGGGGGAAGTTAGAAGAAAATGAGGAGTAAATGCTAAAGGGGAAGAGATTCTTTTTGGGATATAAAAATGTCCTAAAACAGACTCTGGTAATGGACACACATGTCTGTGAATATACTAAATGCCACTGAGTTGTATACTTTAAATAGGTCAAGTACATGGTATGTGAGTTATGTCTGAATAAAGCTGTTATAAAAAATGTAAGTCAGAGTCTATAGTTTTCCTGAAAAGTAACTAAATTAAGATTAAAAACCAGGATATTCTACCTTCCTAGCTTATGCTGTTTGTTGCCTGATATTTTCAACTCTAATAACTTTATCAATCACATGGTACAATGAGACTTCCTTATGCTCTTCATCTTTTAATAAAATGTCAAATATTAAAGATATTAAAAACCCGTTTCTGAATTTAACACCTGACATTTATGGTATAATAGGCAAGACATTTAAATGTTTTTTTTTCTTCTGCTTTCAATTTTGCTTGCCTATCAAAAAGTGACCCTTGCTGTCAACTTAAAAGATATGTGAAAAAGCACTTGTCAGATTTCACTACTCTCGCCAAATACTTTAATCTCTTGATTAAATCCCATATATTCATCTTTCTACAAATCCGTACTTCTTTATTGTTAACAAGAAGGGCAAACAATATAATGGAAACTCATCCATTACAAAAATAAATACCCTGCATAAAAAATTTAGAATCAAAACATTAAACACTGGTGTTAACTGACAGAAAATGAAAAAAATTGAACAGGTACTAAAAGATTTCCTTGTAGCAGACAAGGAAGAGAATCAGAAGATGGTGATGTATATAGTTTCTTCTCTAAAAAAACTCACTTATACCATTTAGAAGAAACACAAAATTGCATCCCAAAGTTTATATGGAATTGACATCTCACCAAAGAAAATTTACAGACAGCAAATAAGCGTATTAGAAAGAGGCTCCATATCATATGTCATCAGGAAAAAGCAAATTAAAATACTGAAATACAAATATCCTTCAATTACAAGGACCAAAATGTGGAACACTGACAATACTAAATACTGTAGAGCAATAGGAACTCTCCTTCATTATTGATAGAAAGGCATAAAGGTAAATGTTAAAAGGTGGAAGAGGGTCAATAATGTATCCTCCAGACTGGTTTCAATACCAGATAACAAAGCAAGCCACTACTTACAGTTACAAAGAGTTTTATTCAGGGGAACTCATATGACAGAGAGGATCAGGGGACAGACAATCCAGGCAGTATGCAGGGATGCTACACCCTTATTCTATGCCCCTATCTGGACCTTACTCCCCAGCTTTTATGGAGCATGGTGGTGAGATCATAGGGTAGTTATCTACAGTAGTGCCATCTGTGGGCCAGAAGGGAGAACAAAATGGAGGGCCAAAGATGGAGTCAGTTTTGTCAGCACTCCTACAGTTGGAAGAAAGTCTGGTGATTTCTCACAAAAGCAAAAATACTCTTACCATATGACCCAGTGTTGCCCTCAATGGAACTGACAACTTAAGTCCATACAATAACCTGCACACAGATGTGTATAACAGCTCTATTCATAATTGCCAAAACCAGGAAGCAACCAAGATGTCCTTCTGTAGGTAAATGGATTAACAAAATGTGGTACATCCAGACAATGGAATATTATTCAGCACCAAAAATAAATGAGCTATCAGTTCATGAAAAGACATGGAGGAATCTTAAGTGTATGTTACTAACTGAAAGAAACCAATCTGAAAAGGCAACATGCAGTTGATTCCAACTATATGACATTCTGTAAGGGACAAAACTGTGAGGACAATGGGAAGTTCAGAGGTGGCCAAAGGCTGGGGCAGGAGGAAGAAAAAATAGGCAAAGCACAGTGGATTTTCAGGGCAGTGAAAATATTCTGTATAGTACCATAATAATGAACACATGTCACCACATATTTGTTCAAATCTATAAAACATACAATACCAAGAATGAACCATAAGGTAAACTATGGACTCCGGGTCAATTACGATGTATCAGGAGGTTTATCAACTATAATAAATGTACCACTCTTACAGAGGACATTGATAATGGGGGAGGCTATGAACATATGAGGGCAGTAAGTTATGGAAAATCTCTATACCTTCTCTTCAATTTTGCTATGCATTTTAAATGGCTCGTTAAAAAAAAAATCTTCTAAAAAATGCAAATGAAATCCCAAATAGCCAAAAAAAAAAAAAAAATCTAGACAAAGAACAAAGTTGGAGGACTCTCACTGATTTCAAAACTTAATATAGAGCTACAACAAGAAAAACAGTGTGGCACTGGCCAATGACAGATATACGGTCCAATGGACTAAAACAGGAGCACAGAAATAATCCACATATATAGTCAAGTCATTTTCAGCAAGGGTGCTAAGTCCATTCAACATGAAAAGGACTTTTCAACAAACAGTGATGAAAAACTGTATGTTCACATGCAAAAGAATGAAGTTGGACTCTTACTTTGCACCATTTACAAAAATTAACTCAAAACTGATCATAGATATAAACATAACAGCGAAACTAAAAAACTGTTAGAAGAAAACAAAGACGAAAATCTTTGGGACAATGAATTTGGCAATAACTTCTTAGCGTGAATGCCAACAGCATTGGCAACAAAAGGAAAAACAATCTGACTTTAGCAAACTAAAAACTCTTGTGCATCACAGGACAGTATCAAGAGAATGAAAAGACAACCAACAGAAAGGGAGAAAATATTTGCAAATAACACACTGATAAGGAATTAATATCCAGAATACGTAAAGAACTCCTGGTTGCGGGGAAGGAGCTTTCCAACTTAAAAATGAGCAAAGGACTTGAACAGACATTTCTCCAAAGGAGATATACAAACACCCAATAAGTTCATGAAAAGATGTTCGACATTAGTCATTAAGGAAAGGAAAATCAAATCACAGTAAGATACCACTTCACACCTATTGGAATAGCCATTGTTAAAAGTGAAAATGCAAGCATATTTAAAAGCTTGAAGCTTTTAAGATTTTTAAGCTAAAACTCTATGAACATACTGACAAGATAACAATGCATCACACAAATAATATATTTATCATCTGTAGTTTAAAGCTCTTAAATGTTAATTTCCATAACAGCTTAAGAATTACTTGAACAAAGAATTCAAGGCCACAAAAAAAGATAACTGTAACACAGTTACACCCTGTAACACAGGTTTTATTAGACTTAACACAACTAGGTATTACTACTTTACATTTTTTATGTTCATTTATTTATTTTGAGAGAGAAAGAGAGAGAGAGCATGCACCAATGTGCACAATCGAAGGAAAGGCAAAGAGAAGGAAAGACAGAATCCCAAGCAGGCTCCACACCATCAGCACAGAGTCCAATGTGGAGCTCGAACCCCCTACAAACTACAAGATCATGACCTGAGCGGAGATCAAGAGTCAGATGCTTACCCAACTGTGCCACCCAGGCACCCTTATGTTATTACTTTACAGAGCTTAAAGTTCAAAATAAACTGCAGGATAATAAAAAACAATGTACACTAGTAAAAACATTTTTAAAACCAGTAGGGATATAAAATATTTTTATCAACACGACCACCAACTTAATATAATGGCCATATATGGAGTACTGAACAACTGCATATTACACATTCAAACACACATAAAAATTATGGACATTGGAACAAAATGACATCTGGGTTTTGTGATTAAAAATCAAGAGACAGGGGCCCCTGGTTGGTGCAGTCAGTTAAGCATCGGACTCTTGACTTTGGCTCAAGTCATGATCCTGGGATTGAGCCCTGCATCAGGCTCCACACTGAGCATGGAGCCAGCTAGAGATTCTCTCCCTCTTCCTCTGACCCTCTCCCATTCATGCTCTTGCTCTCTCTCAAAAAATTAAATTAAATTTAAATTTAAAAATAAAAAAATTAAAGTCAAGAGATAGTAAGAGTGAGAAGTTACAGATGAAATAGATTGGCCACCATTTGTTGACAAATGGTGAAGCTGCACAATGGGTACATGGTGGTTTTGTGCATGTATGAAAGAATTCATAATTTTGTGTATGTTTGAAATTTTTCATAATAAAAAGCATTTAAAGGTGGACTATACAGGGGTGCCTAGGTGGCTCAATTGGTTAAGCATCTGACTTCAGCTCAGGTCATAATCTCACAGTTCGTGAGGTTGAGCCTTGCATTGGCCTCTATGCTGACAGCTTGGAGCCTAGAGCCTGCTTTGAATTCTGTGTCTCCTGCTCTCTCTGCCTCTCCCCTGCTTGCGCTCCCTCTTTCTCTCTCAAAAACAAAAACAAACAAACAAACAAAAACCATTAAGTTAAAAAAAAAAAAGAAAGAAAGAAAAGAAAAGGAAGTTTACCTAAAACTTGACTATAGAGATTCTGCTTCAGGTTAAGATGAAGTCAGCATACTGCTTCCTGTCTCCCACTGAAAGCAACTAAAAGCCCTGGATGGAATATCTGAGGGCTCTGAAAAGTACTATGTTAGCAAGCAGAATGGAAAATGAAACAGATTTCAAGGTAGCACAGAAATGGCAATGAGTTTCCCAATTTTTTCTTCTAGTCTCTCCATACCAAATTTAAAGTTTGTCTGACACTAGATGTGTGCCTCTGATGTAGGAAGGTCTCCAAGAAGAGCCATTTATTTCTGATTTGGTGAGTAAGAAAAGGGCTTCAATGCATAAGAGAGACTGGGAGAAATTCCCTGGATTTGTGTGTGGGGTGTGTGTGTGTGTGTGTGTGTGTGTGTGTGTGTGTGTTTCCTCATCTTCTCCCATCCCAGGAACAAAGAACTTCTATAGCAGTGCAGAATAACTAGCAGCTAGGAAGGCCTCTAAAATCAGAAAAAAAGGGAGAAATTCTTTCTGACCAGTGGAACTGTGCTCCAAGAGCACTGAGAAATCCCTTTTGCTCTTTTCTATCCTCTGGTCACTCGATTCAAGACGTGAATATAGTCAGTCACATTATGTGACAGAAAAGTTCAGGATTGAGTCAAAAGAAGAGGGGGATCTTGGGAGCAAAGAAATGCTGGGAGTATCAAACAGAAGGAAAATTAAATAAAGTGAAACCATAGGTTCACTATGATATCCTGAGCTCACATCCAAGGTGCACAGGTATGGGTCTTAACATAAGCAGCAAAACAAAGGATTTGTGAACTAAAATATGGGGTAGACCATCCCCAACATCCAAGACTGGCCACTGTGGTACACACAAGGGGAAAATCTGGAATAGTACTTCAAAGTCACTAAAACAGAACTGATGTGGGAACTACAACCCATAAAAGGTGGGTCAGAATTTGCAGCCTAAATCTAACTAGGCCAACTGTCTGCTAAGGCAAAAAATAAAAATAAAAATAAATAAAAATTTTAAAAAGCAAGCCCAACATTCTTCATAGGATTAAATAAGATCTGTAGTGTCAAAACATGATAATTCTCTGCTTGCACACCTGCTCTAAAAACTACAAAAAGTTCTTCAAATGGGGGGAAAAAACAATACTAAAGGAAAACCTGGAAATTCTGGAATGAAGGAAGAAGAAATTGGCTTTCATCATTTCTGAGAATGTTGCTATAATTCTTTGTTCCTTTTTAGGTAATATGTCATTTCTCCTGAGGACGTGTTAGTTGGTGTGTGCTAGTCTGGTGATGGGTTCTCTGCTGCCCTGGGACAGCCACAAGTTTCAGGAGAGACCCATGTTACTGGGTTTTGTGCATGGGGCTTTCTCAATGGCCCTGTCTCTCCTCAGATATAGACTTCTGATTCTGGACGTCTGACAGTTTTCTGCCCCTTTCTCAGGGGTTAAGGACTTGGTTTTCTCTCCTCCTCCTCTAGATTCAGTGGCTGAGGTGACAGGGTTTGCTATCCCTCCCCAGTGGCTTACGACTTTTGTTATTTGGGTATGAAACACTGTGGTGGATGCTCCCCTACTGTGTGCTGAATCCTTGGGAAGCACATTCTTGGTCTCCTGCCCTTTCCCCAATGTTATGGGTGAGCTACTGGTGGAGATCTATTGAGGAGAGCCTGCTAGTGTGTGTGGACTTTCCTGTACCTGTGGTTTCTACAGATTCTATATTCTAGTGCTACCTCAAACTTGGTTTTTAGGAATGTATGAAAAATTCTAGCTGAATTTAGGTAATTATCCTAGAGAAATTAAAACATGCTCACACATAAAAAAGTGTAAATTAATGTTCTTAGCAGCTCTAATTCATAAATAAATGAGCACATAAAAAGGTATTCAACACATTAGCCATTAGCAAAATGCAAATTAAGACCACAATGATACCATTCATTATATACCTATTTGGCTAAAAGAAAAATTACTGACAATATAAATGCAGCGAAAACACAAAACAAGTGAAATCTTCATACACTGTTGGTGGGAATGCAAAACAGTACCTCCACTCTGGCAAACAGTGTGACATTTTCTCATAAAGCTTAACATCTATTTACCATATGACCCAACAATCCAGTCCTGGGTATTTATTCTTGTGAAATGAAAACTTATGTTCACATAAAACCCAAATGTGAATGTTTATATTAATTGCCAAAATCTAGAAAAAAACTCAAATATTTTTCAGCAGTTGAACAGATAAACTGTGGAATAACCATACAATGGAATATAACTGCAATTAAAAAGGGATGAACTTTTTTTTTAATGCTTATTTATTTTTGAGAGACAGACAGACAGAACATGAGCAGGGGAGGGCAGAGAGAGAGAGACACAGAATCCAAAGCAGCTGCAGGCTCTGAGCCATCAGCACAGAACCTGATGTGGGGCTCAAACTCATGAACGGTGATATCATGACCTGAGCCAAAGTCAGAAGCTTAACCGACTGAGCCACCCAGGCTCAGCCACCCCTAAAAAGGAATGAACTCTTGATACATGCAACAACTTGAATGAATCTCAAAGGTATTATACTGAAAGAAGTCAGTCTCAAAGATTTCACGCTGTATGATTCCATGTATATATGTTCTTTAAAAACTATTCATAAATAACTTAGCAGTAAATTGCCAAGAAACAGAGATGGAGGGGGGACTATAAAGGAATAGCATGAGGGGGTTGTTGAGAACTCTTATGTATCCTGATTGTGGTGGCAGTAAAATGAATCTATTATTAAAATTCACATATTAAATTTCATAGAATTGTACACCAAGAGAAAAAAACTTAATCTTACTACATGATAATCATAAAGTAGTTTTTGGGTTTTGTTTTGTTTTTTGTTTGTTTTTTTTTTTGCAAAAGCAAAGGGCTTTATTACGAATTTAGGCCCAGCCAGCCTAAACTCGAGCTCACAGATTTCAACAACACAGTGGATCCACGTGGAGTGAGCCCCGAACATGGTGAGGTAGGGCCTTTTATGAGTTTGGGAAGGGGGAGTCACAGGAAATTGTGACACAGATACAGGGGTCCAATCAATATAGCATCACATCATTGACAGTAACTTTCACCAATTACAGAGTGGACCCAGAACCCCCAGCTAGGGCGTGTCTAGTCTTAACCTCCATCTTTAGGCCCGCCCCCAGAAATGTTAATGGTGTTAGCTGGCCTTCAAAGTCAGAGGGGAAACCTAATCAGACCTGCATCCTGACATTCCCCGCTCTGTGTTGTAACTGACCCATTCCTGCGTCAGCTATGTTACCACTGTTTTGGTTTAAGGCTACATGCTCTTAAGACCATTAACAGAATAGCATTTACCTGCTCTTTGACAAATGCTATGATCTTATTTGTGATACAAGAGTCAAATGTTAAAAGTATACCAATTTTGGTTTTGGCTCCTTGTTCTTTTCCTCTCTTGTGCTTGACTATCCTGTACAATTCTTGAGCTATTGGCATAGAAGTAACATTGTTCCCCTAAAGCCTAGCATAGTCCTCTTTGGTGTAAGGGGAATTTTTACCCTATAAAGGGCAAAGGGGAAGAGAGCTTAGCCAATTTCTGCCAGTCTCCATGGTTAATTTGGTAAGGGTCTCTCTTAGGGTTTCTAATATCTGGCGCTGTCTGGTTTACAAAAGCAGGAATGACAGCCAATTTGTTCAGGATCCTGGGCGAATAGATGCGATACGCCTCCATGGTTCTTTCTACATGACTAACCTTAGCCAAAGTGGTGGGCCGTCTAGTGGCCACTCGAAGCCCCCCATTAGAGTCTGGCGGTAGAGACATAGGCCCTCCTTACCTTTTGCCTAGTTGAAATCCCATGCCTAGATTAGAGGCAATTAATACCAACAGAACATCCTATCCATAAGAGGAAGGTTAGCACAGTCAGGAACTTTTGCTGTTTCCCTAGCTTTCTGGGGTGACATTTGCCAGTCTGATGGCAAAGAGACAAGACAGTTTATTTTACTGGACCGATGATTCCTCAGGCTTCTGCCGTGCTAGACCAGCCAGCTTCCAGGGTGTGGCTGGAGCAGGGCTGAAGATCTTGTCTCAGGAGTCAGGAGTCTTTTTAAGGATCAGTTTAAGCCGATCAACTGGATCTGGTTCACCTCACCAAGTTGAGGGTTTTTCAGAGTCAGTCCACTTAACTCCAGAGAGATACCTGAAACTTTAATAGGGGCTGAACATTTTGTTTAGTTGTATATCTGTGGATTTTACCTTTAAGTCTTTTGGAAAGGCATGACCCTCATTTTAAATATCATCCTCACAGACTGACAAGTCTGAGGTCCAACAACAAATATTCAAAGGCACTAGAATTACATTTACAGCAGTGCATTGCTGAAACAGTTTTTCTCTCTAAAAAACCTCCATTAACAGAAATAGCCAAATCGAAACTAAAGCATTGGTGGAACGAGTCCATTCTTAACAACCCTGGCCTAATTATTTACATAAGCTCAGCAAGAATAAAGATTGTTCATGAGGACTTTTTTGAAGTCTGCTTTGCTGGGTCCCTTTTTATAAGGAATTTCCAGGTTGGGCTTTTAGTAGCCGCACTGGGCCAGAAGCCGAGCCAAGCCAGCACTTTCCATCAGATAGGCCTGCAATACCTGTTAAATTGGGCCAACTCCTCTTCCCGAGGTCCCCAACATATGCTGAGGTTCCTGCCCCCGTCAGAAAGTGACCTTCTTTACTCACCTGGGGAGGCTGCTTAGAACTCTGTGAGCAAGGTATCCAGCCAACATTTCCACCAGGCTTTATGGCTCCATGTTCCATAAAGTCAACCTTAGTTCCTTAAAGCTGTCAGGTCATCTCTGAGCCTATGCCTGACTCTCGAACAGGACAGTCCAGTCAAAGCTTTGGTCAAACAACTAGTATTTCCAATGGTGTCCTACTATAAAGTGAACAGATTCTTATTGAACTTATGCAAACAATTGTAATGGCCATGAAAGAAATATTCACTGAGTTTTTTAATTTCAGACGGTTTAAGTAGAGAGAAAAGATAAATGCTCTAGACAAATACTTTATGACATTTCTGTATATCATAGATATCTTAATAGAAAGTTTCTTAATCTGGATAAGCAAACATTAAAGGACCAACAGTATTTCCAACAAGAGCCACAAAAGTATAATTTTTATCAGTTCACTTAACCCTATGTTCCTAATTCTTGTTCAGCTTGAATGTAGCTTCTAGCTCTGGAAGTTTCTACCCATTTTAGTACTAACCTAAAAGATGTCAAATACTGCATTTGTCCCCAAAAGTCCTTTTATAACTTTCCTTGAGGAAGAAACACATTCTGTGACAAAATCTCAGAAAACTCTATTTAACCAAAGTGGCAATAAAAGACCTTATTTGCCTTTGGGATCCTTTAGCAAAACCTAATTTTTTTTAACCTCAAAGAAGTTTTAACTAAGCAATCAAAGACCTGATAAAGATAGGACCCAAAGCTTTTGTCTTCTTAACAAAAGAGAAACCCTTTATTTACATAGTCTTTTTAAGCAGGGTTCAAAGGTTCCATCTTCTGGCCATCCAATGTTGAAGGTCAGCCATTTGTTCCTGCAAAAAAAGATCTAGGGATTTGAAGTAGACTGTCCCATGTCCTCGTCAGTCAGAGTCACAATCAAAATTACACTTAGACGCACAGCAAACAGATAATTACACTTCGCCTTCGTCCTGTTGAGGACTCACACTTTGCCTCCCTCTCTCAGAGGACTTAGACAAACAGTTGCACAGCAAACAGATGCACGGAGAGGTACACACAAGAGTCTCCAACAGAAACGAAACCCTGCTGCTGCCACCAGCAGGATTTCTAACAGACAGACAGGGAGACCCAATCTTTTCCTGTTCTCTGGGGTCCCTGCAAGCGCCACGGGACAGGAACCCTCTCTCAAACCTTACACAAACGCGAGTGAGTGCCCTACCTACACCAGTATCTCCAATAGATGCCGCACTTGCCACTTGCACGAGTGAGTGCCCTACCTACACCTGTGTCTCAAACAGATGCCGCACTTGCCACTCGTATCTCCGGGAATGCAGACAGGTAACGATGCTTGCCTGTGGAATTCAGACACTTTGTTTCCCTCCTGAGGAGGACTTACACAAACAAAGCACACAGAAACATACCACACCATAAACTGATGCACAAAGAGACAGACACAAGTTGGCTCTATGGCTAAGCCAAGGGCACCCAGCTTTCCCTTGCTCCGCTGGTGCACGACCTATTCCAGAGAGCCACCAGAATCCTGGCAAGGGGAGACTTACTTACTCCAGCCCAGTTTCCCCCTGCCAGCAGGCCGTTTTGACACCAGAGCCACGAAACCTGCCCTCACCCGTGTATACTCTGGAGTCCGTCCGACAAGAGACCTGCCCCAGTCTTCCGCTGTACCTAAAGGGGACACACTGCTGCCACCAGTGGGGACACCCTGGACCAAGGGAGTCAAACTCCAATTGCCCCCCTTTGGTCCCCTGGGCTTCAACAATGGGGTCGTTTCGGCCACCCCTCGCCAAGGAGGAATTACACTTTGCCTCGGTCTTTCACGAGGACTTATTCTCTACCTCCCTGCCTCCACAGTGGGTCCAGACGTCTCTCGGCACCCACGGTCCCGAGCTTCCACAGCGCGTCCGCCTCGCCCCTTTGGGACCCCACGGAGGTCGTTTCGGCCACCTCCTGCCTAGGCCCCACGCACAAGGGCCCGCGCACACAAAGAACTGACCAGACAAACAAGAAAGACTTAGACACAGACTGACAAGAAAATGAGTGCACTCACCCGCCGGCAATTAGGCCCAACGTGTCGGGGCCCCAGGAGCTCTGAGGGGGGGGGATATCCCGGACGAGCCCCCATATGTTGTACCCAGATTTTAATATCGCCCCCAAAAACCAGAGACTGCCAGGGAGGCCGAAGCACGCATGCAAAAGCAAAGGGCTTTATTACGAATTTAGGCCCAGCCAGCCTAAACTCGGGCTCACAGACTTCAACAACACAGTGGATCCACGTGGAGCGAGCCTAAAGTAGTTTTAAGAAGTAGCTAGGTGACCCAGTCGGTTAAACGTCTGGCTCTTGATTTCGGCTCAGGTCATGATTTCACAGTTCATGAGTTTGAGATTGGGGCTTGGTGCTTTGGGGCTTGGTGCTGACACAGTGCAGAGCCTGCTAGAGCCTGCTTGGGATTCTCTCTCTCTCCTTCTCTCTCTGACCCTCCCCTATTTGTGCGCATGCACGCATGCTCTCTCTCTCTCTCTCTTTCTCTCTCTCTCAAAATAAATAAATAAACATTCAAGAAATAAATTTTTGGGGGCACACCCAGGCGGCTGAGTCGATTAAGCGTCTGACCTTGGCTCAGGTCATGATCTCGTGGTCTGTGAGTCCAAGCCCCGCATGGAGCTGTTTGGGCTGACAGCTCAGAGCCTGGAGCCTGCTTCGAATTCTGTGTCTCCTTCTCTCTCTGCCCCTTACCCACTCATGCTCTGTCTCTCAAAAATGAATAAATGATAAAGAAAATTTTTTTAATACTTAGCTTTAAATACATTTATTAGGAAAGAAAGAACAAATTAAGTGTCTATCTCAACAATTAAAAATTTTTAAAAAGCAAAAGTATAATGGACCTAGGAATAAATCTAATAAAAGATGTTCAAAAAATGATACAGAAAATTATAACACTCTATTGAAAGACTGCTTTAAAGGAGACCTTAAAAAAATTAAATAAAGGAGACCTAAAGAAATGTAATACCATGTTAATAGACTGAAAAACAAAATTTTATAAAGATGAAGTTTGTTCCCAAGGTAAACAACAATATCAATGCAATCCCAGTGAAAATCCTAATGGAATTTTAGTGGACCTTGACAAACTCTAAAATGAATATAGAAGTACAAAGGACCAACAAAAGCTAAGACATGGTTGGGTGGGTTAAAAAAAAAAAACCCACAAGGTAGGAGATCCTGCTCTAATATTAATTAAAACTCCTCACAAATCTTAGTACCTAAGACAATGTGATAGGGACAAATAGGACAACAGAAGAAAAACTTCAAGCCCTAAGACATATCCACATAAATAGATACACCCTGGATGACAAAGGCAGGATACCAAATCCATAGGAAAAGGGAGACTTCCCAATAAATGAGGCTGGAACACTAAGTATGCATAAGGAACAAATTAAATGGATTCACAATACACAATATCAGTTTTAAGTGGATTAAGCTGTTCAGTATAAAAGGAAAAATATAGTCTCTAGCTGATGAAATAAGAGAACATCTTTATGACATCAGAGTATGAAGAATTTTTAAAACAATGACAAAAAATTAAATATAAAAGACTGATAAAGTATATCAAAAGCAACCATAAAAAAAAAAAAAACCATACAAGGCATCAGAAAAGATCCCATAAGAAACATTCCAGGGCGCCTGGGTGGCTCAGTCGGTTAAGCCTCCGACTTCGGCTCAGGTCAGATCTCACCTTCGTGGGTTCGAGCCCCGCGTCAGGCTCTGTGCTGACAGCCTGCTCAGAGCCTGGAGCCTGCTTCCTGTTCTGTGTCTCCTTCTCTCTCTGCCCCTCCCCCTCTCATGCTCAGTCTCTCTCTGTATCAAAAATAAATAAAAACATTAAAAATTTAAAAAAAAAAACATTCCAAAAGACATCAAAAAACACTACAAAGTTAAGTCCAGAGAGGGACAAAACAGTTATTACTCATATAAGCATCATTAGACTAAGAGCCAAACTACATTACCAGTTCCTTAAAAAGGAAAAACAAAAATTGAGGGGGTGCCTGGCTGGGTCAGTCGGAAGAGCATGAGACTCTTGACTAGGGAATCATGAGTTCAAGCCTCATGTTGGGTGTAGAGATTACTAAAGTAAATAAATAAACTTTAAAAAAATTGAAAGGAAAAATAAAAAAGAGAAATGTACAGATATGTAAGGGAATGTTCATAGCAACACTGTGGTAACCAAAAATTATTAACCACCCAAATGTCCCACTGACAGTTACATGGATAAAAAAATAAGAGTTTGGGGAGGGGGGAAAAGAGGTGGTGGTGATGGTGGAAGGCACTTATGGGGAAGAGCACTGGATGTTGTATGGAAAACAATTTGACAAGAAAATAGTATGGAAAAAAAAAAGATGCTAAAAAAAAAAGAGTTCATGCACATAAGAGAACACTATATGGTAATAATACAAATGAACCACATTATATATAATAAAAGATAAACCTTACAAACATTGAATAAAAGGAACAAAAAACAAAAGAAAACTCACAGCAGTATTCCATTTTTACAATATTTGAAAAGATACTATTAAACCATATTGTTTAACATAAAAATAAAGGAAAGCCGAGAAATTGATAATGATGAAAGTCATAACAGGGGTGACCTCTGAAGGAAGAAAACTGTAACAAGAACAAAACACATGGCAATGGCGATGGAAGAGTCTGAGGGGCTGGCAACATCCTAACTCCTAACCAGGATAATGAAAACACAGGGATTCACTTCATAATTA
The DNA here is from genome assembly GCF_006229205.1 of Suricata suricatta. Taxonomy (NCBI): domain Eukaryota; kingdom Metazoa; phylum Chordata; class Mammalia; order Carnivora; family Herpestidae; genus Suricata; species Suricata suricatta. The sequence goes on from NC_043701.1 coordinate 134,265,142, forward strand.
TTCATTAAAGTATATCTTTATTTTTTATATGTTTTTACTTCAATATAAAACATATTTTTTTTTAAAAACAGAGAAGGGTGGCTGGTTGGCTCAGTAGGAAGCGCATGTGATCTTCATCTCAAGATTCACATGTTGGGTATAGAGATTACTAAAAAATAAATAAAAGGAAAAAAACAAAGATAAAGAATCGCAAAAAATAAATAAAAGGAAAAAAACAAAGATAAAGGATCACAAAACTTACATCTCCCCAAAAATGTTTTACAAGTAACAATGGTAAGTCTCATGAATATAATACTGAGTGCAGAAGCAAATTATCAAAAATACATAGCTAGATTTTATCTATATAAGGTGTTGAGTGATACAAATAACCATGATTATCACCAAAATTGTGGGTGGTAATTTGTCTCCTAAAGAGAAGAGAGGGCTGGGGTGCCCAGATGGCTACGTCGGTTAGGCATCTGACTACAGCTCAGGTCATGATCTCTTGGTTCATGGGTTCGAGCCCCACATCAGGCTTTGTGCTGACAACTCAGAGCCTAGAGCCTGCTTCAGATTCTGTGTCTCCCTCTCTCTCTGCCCCTCCCCTGCTTGTACTCTGTCTCTCTCAAAAATAAACATTAAAAAATTTTTAATTAAAAAAATAATAAAATTTAAAAAAAGAGAAGAAGGCTGCTGTGATCAGGGAAAGGTACATGAGGGACTTCTGGGTGATGGGAGTGTTCTTATTTGGCTTGGGTGATGGTTACCTACACAGTACACTTCTATAATTATTCTTTAAAGTGTACAGGGGCTTCCTCTGGGTGGCTCAGTCAGTTAGGCGTCCAAGTTTGGCTCAGGTCATGATCTCACAGTTTGTGACCTCAAGCCCCACATCGGGCTCTGTGCTCACAGCTCCGAGCCTGTTTCAGATTCTGTGTGTGTGTGTCTCTCTCTCTTTCTCTGTCCCTTTCCCCCCTCACACTGTCTCTCTCTCTCTCTCTCAAAAATAAATAAATATTTTTAAAAATCTTAAAGTGTACATATATGTTTCATGTAATCTTTATATATGCCATATGTATTTGTAATATATACAACATAAAATTTATTTTTAATGACACATCATTCAAAGCTTTTAGATTGAGTTAATTTAATCATATAACAGCATAAACCTTAAATGGCCTATGTAAACCATGTCCTCATTTGTAATTTGCTAATCAGCTAATTCTTTCATTGCTAAGTATGCTTGCTTTGTCCATAAAGTTTTAACATGGGAATGTATAATAAAAGTACCAGTTGACTAAGCCTAGCTCTACAAAAAGCTGACACTGAGAGGAAGAGTAAATTTTTTTAAATAAGGAAAATATAAAACTTTGATCAACAATAGTGCATTATATGTACCACAGAATGAGAAGTTAGCGCACTTTATGGGCTTCCCTATTAAATGAAAAGCTCTAAATCCTGCTGTGATATAGAAATGATATGTGAAGCCAAGGGATCAATATTTAATAAGCATGTCACCTTGCACTTGCAGAAAACTCTGTATTTTATAAGTGCTTCAATGAATACTCTCTCATTTGTACTATTTAATTTTCAGATATGGAAAATGGGGCACCAGGATTAAAATGGAACAATAATTCCACATGAGATCTCACTTGTGGGTCCACTTAGTCTCATTCAACAGCAAAGAACTGATTAGTACTATGGACCAAGTTGTAAGAATAATAAATATTTCTGCCAAAGGAAGTCTCTTTCAACATAAACAACAATTTCATGGAATTATTTCGATACACTTTTATAGCAATCTGTCTATATTTATGTTCTCTTTAGAAATGAACCTGCTAGGCTGACAGCAATATTAGATATTTCATTGGATATTGTCCTGTCTTTTTTTACCTTTACTCCAACTTCTATTTAAACAAGTACTTCTTTTTAAGGTTTTCCCTGCTTACTTGAAGATGTATTCAACTTTAGGATTTAAAGAAAGCAAAATTAGATCATAAAGTAAAGCTTTACTGAACATGTAGATAGGTTTATATTGTTTTCTTTTCTTTTGTTTTAGTAAACTGAGGAACAGAAAGTTCAAGGTAATCTGCTAATTCATTAATTCTAGATACCAGAACTTATTAACTTGACCTCTTCCTGGCCATTTTGAAGTCAGATTTGTGTTTGTTTGTTTGTTTGAAGTTTATCTATTTTGAGAGAGATAAAGACAGCAGAAATGGGGGCCAGGAGGAGAGGGAGATGGAGAATCCCAAGCAGGCTCCGCACTGACAGTCTCGAACCCACAAAACTTTACGATCATGACCTGACACTTAACAGACTGAGCCACCCTGGCACCCTAGTCAGATTTGTGTCTGATTCCTGACTTGGCAACTTTGTACTTCCATAAAACAGGGTTAATAACACTTACTGCAAATGACTATGAAGAGTATTAAGTGAGAAAATGCTTGTATAAAGCTGAGCACAGTGTCCAATACATAGTAAATTATGAATAAACGTTTGTTTGAAATGTAATAACAGGATGCTGTTGATGTGATAATTCATATAAAAACCTTATTACGTAGGGGCGCCTGGTGGCTCAGTCCACTAAGTGTCTGATTTCAGCTCAGGTCATGATCTCACGGCCCATGGGTTCAAGCCCCGTATGGGGTTCTGTGCTGACTGCTCCAAAGCCCAGAGCCTGCTACAGATTCTCCCCTCCCCTCTGTGTCTCCCTCTCTCTCTGCCCCTTACCCCACTTGTACTCTATTTCTCTCTCTCAAAAATAAACAAACATTAAAAAATACTTTATTAAAAAATTGTACCATATTATGTGATATAAATTTCACTAAAACACATATAAATATATTTCACCTAAATACCTTCCTTTTAATGCTATTAAAATACAAAGTAAGACTGGTCATAAATCTTGCTAATCAAGGAAATGAACAGAAAAAATAAGTACTGGAGAAACTGGAATGTTTGTACACTGTTGATGGGCATGTAAAATGGTACAGGTAACTGCTATGGAAAACAACATGGTAGTTCCTCAAAAAATTAAACAGAATGATCATATGATCCAATAACTACACTTGGGGGACTATGTCCAAAGGAACTGAAAGCAGAGACAGATACTTGTACACCCATACCCATAGCAGCATTATTCACAATCGCCAAAAAGTGGAAGCAACCCAAGTGTCCACCAACAGATGAATAAACAAAATATAGTTTATGTATACAATGGAATATTATTCAGCCATAAAAAGGCAGGAAATTCGGACACACAATACAAGATGGATGAATGTTATTCAAGATTTCACTAAGTGAAATAAATCAGTCTCAACAAAATGAACACTGTATGATTCCACTTATATGAGGTGGAATCATAGAGGCAGAAAGTAGAATTATGGTTACGAGGGCCTGGGGGAGGTGGTAATATACAGAGTCATTATTTAATAGACGTATTTAATATATGTTTGCAAGTTCTGGAGATGAATGTTGGTGATGGTTTCCCAAGAATCTGAATGTACTTAGATTAGTACCACTGAACCATACGCTTAAAAATGGTTAAGATGGTCAATTTTATGTGTATTCTACCACAATAAAAAACAATTTTTAAAAAAGGAAGGAAATTCTAATACATCCTATGACATGGATGAACCTTAAAAACATTACATTAAGTGAAATACACCGGTCACAAGAAGACAAATACTATAAAATTCCACTTCTTTGAGGAACCTACATTAGTGAATTTCACTGAATTGGAAAAGTAGATTGGTAAAGCCAGAGATTGGAAAGAGAAATAAAAGAAGAGTTACCATTTTATGGGTACAGTTTTCCATTTGGGAAGAAGAAAATGTTTTGGAAATGAATGATGGGGATGCATACAGAACAAAGGAGGTAAGTCAATCCCTCCCAACAGCACACCTAAAAATGATTAAAATGGTACTTTTTTAAAAATGTGGTAAAACATATGTAAAACTTACCATTTTCTCTACTTTTTAGTATACAATTCACTTATACTAGTATATCCACCATGTTGTATAATCACAGCACAACCTTAATTTTCAAAGAGAACAGGGAAGGTATACTGGAGAATTTCTCAAATTCTGGATTTATCTAGTTGCTTCCTCATAGCATGGTTTCAATATTTCTCTACTCCCTTTATCTCCAATAAACTCAAGCTACATCTAAAAACCTGACCAGAGTCAAATTAAGTGCTTATAGCAAGAGCTCTTCATAGATTATTTTGTATACTTCATGTGCTTCGGTATGAATTTCCTTCCCCAATGTCTAATTTGCCATTATCGCCATCAATGTAGTTTTCATCTCAGACATTATAGTTTCTATCTCTGGAAGTTCCATCTGGGTCTTTTCTCTATCTTCCATGCTTCTATTTAACATATTCAATCTTTCTTTCAGTTTCTTAAGCATATGAAGTACAATTACAAAAACTGTTTTAATACCCCTCCCTACTAATTCTATAACCTGTCACCAGTTTTGCTTTTGACTGATTTTTTTTCCCTTGTCATTATAGATCATATTTTCCTGCTCCTTTACATGCTTAGTAATTTTTTTTAAAGTAGGTTCCACACCCAACGTGGAGCCCAATGCAGGGCTTGTACTTACAACCCTAAGGTCAAGACCTGAGCTGATATCAAGAGTCAGATGCTTAACAGAGTCGCCCAGGGGCCCCAGGCCTAAGTGATTTCTGATTGGATGCTAGACCCGGGGAATTTTACCTTGTTGGGTGCTAGATATTTTTGAATTCCTATGATTGTTCTTGAGCTTAGTTCTGGGACATAACCAAGTCTTTTAGAAGTAGTTTGACCTTTTCAGGACTTGCTTTTTTAAGTTTATTAGGTTGGACTGGAGCAACTTAATTTTATCCCATTACTAAAACAAAGCCCTTCTGAGTATTCTACATGATGACCTGTAAAGACATTTTCCACTCTGGCTGATAGGAAAAAAACACTGTTTCTGCCTCTGCAAAACCTCTTGAGTGAGTATTGTTCTCTATTCTTTTCAGGTGGTTCTTTTCCTAGCTTCAGCTGTTTCCTCACATGTGCGCACTGATCAGTTCTCCACTCAATACTTGAGGGGGAGCCTTTGCAGACGTCCAAAGTTCTTTCTCATCGCTAGTACTCTGTCCTGCAAATCCAGCTGCCTTGGCCTCCCCAGGCTATGTCAATTCGAGGAGACCACGGTACTCTGGTTGGGATCCCCCTCCCTGCTCCACAGCTGCGAAACTCCAGGCCACGGAGCGGTCACAGAGCTCACCCCATTTGTTTCCCATCTCTCAAGGATCACCTTCCTTGGCTGCACACTTTCCAAAATCTAGGAAACCACTGTTTTGTATATTTTGTCTGTCTCTGCAGCTGTTTCAGGTAGGAAGGTAAATATAGTACTTATTAATCCTTCTCCAGCAGAAATGGATATTAAGACCAATTTTTCTGTCCCTTTTATTATGTCTTTGTGAATCATTTTTAAACAACTCTCAAGACAGTCTATCATTTCACTGCTATATATTTTAATATATCTCCAAAAATAATAGACTTTCCTTCCACATAATCATGTCACACTTACACTTAAAAATTTTCAAATTAATTCCTTGGTATGTTCTAATACCCAGCCTCTATTCCAATTTCTCCAACTTTCTCAAAAAATTGTTTTCAACAACTGGTTGTCCAAAATTCTCTTTAATGCTAGCATTTAGTGAACAGTACTCTGTGAGGGGTACTATGCTAAATGCCTAATACCGTTACCTTATTTGATCTTCTATAACCCTTGCAATAAGCACTATTATTACTCTTATTTTAGTGAGGACACCACAGCTCAATGCTTTTAGGAAATTTGCCTAAGGTCATAGCTGATAGATGGCAGAGGAAGGTTTCTCTGATCCCAAAGCCTTTGCTCTTAATCATTGTGCTTCAATGCCATCTCAGAAATCATTAGGAGAAAGTCAGATGATATCAAAGTCAGCTGAAGTTAAAAATCAAATTCTGAGGGTCAACCTAGGTGGCTCGGTGAGTTAAGTGTCCAACTGGTGCTCAGGTCATGATCTCATGGTTCATGAGTTCAAGCCCCACATTGGACTCTGTGCTGACGGCTCAGAGCCTGGAGCCTGCTTCAGGTTCTGTGTCTCCCTCTCTCTCCCTCACTTCTTTTTTTTTTAATTTTTTAAAATGTTTATTATTTATTTTTGAGAGAGAGACAGAGTGGCAGTGGGGGACGGGCTGCCACATAATAATTAAAAGAATCAAGCATTTAACTATACTGAATACATACACTTAAATATTCAAAACTTTTTAATTTACTATTTATAAAACTGCAATTTGTTAAGTTCACCTCCAGTAAAAAAAAAAAAATTCCATAATAAGCAATTTTAACAAACTGGCAAGTACACAATATATCTAAAGTTAGAAAAGCTGAGTACACCAGAGTACAGGGGTTAAACATGTAACAACAGCTACTTAAAGAGTTTAAATTTCAAGTTCTATAAACCCATCTTGAACCCATAAACTTCAAGATTGTGACCCGAGCCGAAGTCAGATGCTTAAAGGACTGAGCCACCCAGGCTCCCTGAGCGCCACGCTCTTGACTGCATCTCAGGTCATGATCTCGCGGTTCAGCCCCATGTTAGGCCTGCTTGAAACTGACAGCGTGGAGCCTGCTTGGGATTCTGTCTCTCCCTCTCTGTCCTTTCCTCACTTGCGCGCGCGCTAGCTCGCTCTCTCTCTCTCTCTCTCTCTCTCTCTCTCTCTCTCTCAAAATAAATAAACTTTAAAACAAAAAGAAAAATATTAAACAACTCTATATGGAAAATATTGGCTAACATGCAGCAAGTGTTGAATTACAAAAATTGCTCAAATGGTAAAAGTAAGATTTAAGGTGACCAAATCAGGTTTAAAACTTTATCAATTAATTTAGTAATTAAATAATAATTAATTCTAAATAATATAAGACCTGAAGGGTCAGTTAAATCTTTCAGTTATAATTATTTCACATAATATTTCATTGTGGGAGAAGTTACATACCATTGTTTACTCTTATATATAGGAAAGTCAGTCTCAGTCATACCCATGGGAATGTAAAAAGTCTACTGAATATAGTAAATGGTCCCTAAATTATAAAGGAAGGTAGCAATATATGCTTTTTTGTTCTCTTGCTTTTATTAGCCTCTATTACTCTTTCCCCTTCTTCCCAAAGACAGAATCAATTCCTGAATCTTTACTTTTTGTTAGTATTACTCTGTGTTTTACAGTTTTCAGTAAGGACACTCAAAGGGTGTCAATAACATAATTAGATGGCCAGAGTGATGTTTTTAAGTGGAAGAGATAATCACCTATAAAGAGCAGTTGGAGGCCAGCACCATCTTCTCACAAACAAGTGGAAAGTTCTAAAACGTTTTTAAGACAAAGTGATATTCAACAACTTCATTACCTTGTCCAACACCAGAAAGACAGCATGTTGATCATCCTGGGAGATACCTATGTCTCAAAATGCTGATGTTTTACTAGTCATTTGGTTTAACTTAAACTCTAAACTTTAACTCTCCTACATCTATCAATCCCACTGGTTCACTTTGTCAGCAAACTCCTTTCTTCTACTCCTTTCTTCTCCTTGCACACAGGACGTAAGGGGCACTTTAACAAAGGTATAGCCAAACCACCCAAAAACCGAAAATAAAAACACTTATAAAATAACAAAGAAAGTGAGTCTTTCCAGGTACCACAGGGGGAATATTTTACTCTAGTCCCTTGGCCATAAAATGGTAATTCTTCTTACATTTACAAATACAACACTTTCTAAGCATCTGAAAGGAAAGTAAAAGAAACTAAGATTGCAGAGACGGCAACTTAAAGAAAAGTCCGTTTTAAACTCTTCTCCCAACATTTACATAAAGTCAGTAACATTCGGCTCATTCTCAAAACATCCTATGGTGGGCCAGGACAGGATGGTGAAAAGGAAACTTGGAGAGAATGAAAACGGAAAGCATCATAAAAGATAAAAAACTGAACAGCCCAAGAAGCCTGCACTATGTTTTGCTCCTTCGGGTCCTCACTGATTTTCTACTTCTTTTTTCGATTCAATAATTAGTATTTCTACCCATCAGAGATCTAAGTGTAAACTCCATCACCCACGTCCATCCACATCAACAAATCCAAGCAACACCAGTCAAGTCTACGTGTGCGTCTCCAGGTTGTCCGAAAAGAGAGGGACATTGGCGCCCAAGTGAATCTCGCGTTTGGAAACTGCACTAGGAGATCTCCCGGGACAGCGAAAATGGACGAGGTGGGGTGAAAGAAAGCGGAGGACGGGAAGCAGGCTCGACTAAGGACTCATCTCAAGCCCCAGAACTGAGCGTATCAGGGAAGACAGCTATGCCGCCCGACCAGAGAAGTGGCTAGACCCCAAAGCCAACACACTGCCGGCCAGATCCCTTAAAGCTGTTTCAACCTGCCTTCCCTTTCGCCTTCCCTAAATGGCTGGCCCTTCACACCTTCTTACCTGTCCGCCGGAGCTCCCAAAGCTTCTGGGTCAAAGACGCACACCTCCGACAACCATAGAGACGAAAAACCAGCGGAGGAAAACCTCCACATCCACCGCCCACCCTCACGTGACTCTCCTAGCCGCTGGGCCTGTTGGGATCATGGCGAAATGCGTGTGGGAGGGGCACAGAGAACTAGGGTTGGGGCGGGGCCAGGAAAGCAACCCGCCCCGCCCCGGCCTCGGGCCCCGCCCCCTCAGTATTGAGGCGGGAAAGCGAAAAGGGCTGCCAGAAATTCTCAGGCATTTCCTCCGGTGCCCTCCTGTCCTGACTCAACCCGGCATACACACAAAGAGTGTATACACACAAGTAAGTTAAAAAGAATCCGTTTACGTGTTGACTAAGTCAGTGAAAAGAAAACTGGACCAAGTGAAGTGGGAATTGTTTCTTTTAAACTGTATTTAGGGTTTGGCTTCTAGTAAAATTTCCCTATTTCCTGACCTTGAAGCTTCTTTGAATTTAGAAACCTTACCACTTCCCTTACTATGTGGGTTTTTTCGGCTGCTCTCTTTGCAAAGTAACACTGTTGGAGACCTCAGCTCCTAAGCTACTAATAATGTGTTTTTCTGTAAAGATGTTGCTGTCGGAAGTGGGGATGGAAAAGGATCATCTCTCCTGTTAGGGACATAGAATAAAAATATTTTGATTGTGACACCAGAGGACTTTCCAAATAAAAACTTTCCCCTTCAGTAATTTCCTTAGCAGAACTGTGGAAAAGGATATAACCATGGAGGGGTGCCTGGGTGGCTCAGTGGGTTAAGCGTCTGACTTTGGCTCAGGTCATGATCTAACAGCGGTTTGAGTGATCTCACGGTTAGTGGGTTTGAGTGATCTCATGGTTAGTGGGTTCCAGCCTGGCCTCAGGCTTTGTGCTGACTGAAGCAAAAAGAGGCAGATGAAACTATCACTGGGTTACATTGTAAAATAGGCAAAACAACTTTTTTCTCCATTTCTTATCAGAGGACCTTCCCTCCCCACTAGCCTGAGAACAACAAATTATTGTTGCCACTGTGCTAGCACTTTACATACCACCCAATGTTTATTTACAACTACCCTGTGGGACAGATACTGTTCATATTCAATTGCAGGTGGGGAAGCTGGCTAAGACCCTAGGTAATGCAGTAAATTCTGTAACTGGCCACAAACCTGATTTGAAGGACACCAAGATCTAGACTCTTAAGCACTATTCTTCAGTCTCTTGTCCTCTGAACTTACCTGCCACAGGACTTAGGAATCTTTGCTGACTGCCTTCTCGACTATCAACATGTACCTTTTCTTTGTCTCTTTCCATTTAGAGCCTGCTCACTGTTAAATGAAAAATCTGATAAAGAAACCCTCCCCCATTTATTGTAGACACTTATCATGATATCCTTCCAAGGCAGCATGCCTATTACCTCTCACAATGGAAATTTCAAGTTGTGTCATAGATTATTTTGGACTATCTTGAGGTTCTCCTAGAAACTTAAGTAGTAGCTAAGTCAACTGCTTCTCAGAACAAGGGAAAAAGAAAGTTAAATCATCATTCCATAAATATTGGACAAAAATCCATTTTTTTAAGTTTATTTATTTTGGGAGGGCTGGAGCAGAGGAGGGGGAGAGAGAGGGAGACAATCCCGAGGAGGCCGCATGCTGCCAGCATGGAGCCCAACAAGGGGCTAGATCCCACAAACCATGAGATCATGACCTGAGCTGAAACCAAAAGTCGGACACTTAACCTTGAACAAAAATCCATTTTGGTGGCACCTGGGTGGCTCAGTTGGTTAAGCATCTAACTTTGGCTTAGGTCATTATTTCATGGTTTGTGGGTCTGAGCTCCACATTGGGCTGTCTGCTATCAACAAAAGAATCAGCTTTAGATCCTCTGTCTACCTCTCTCTCTACCCTTCCCCTGCTCACAGTTTCTCTCTCTCTCTCTCTCTCTCTCTCTAAAATAAACATTTTTTTAAAATCCATTTTTAAGAGTTGGTGTAATTTAACTTTAGATTAAATTAAGAATTTTTTAATGTTTATTCATTTTTCAGAGAGAGAAAGACAGAGTATGAGTGGGTGAGGGCAGAGACAGACAGAGACACAAAATCCGAAGGAGGCTCCGGGCTCTGAGCTGCCAGCACAGAGCCTGATGTGGAGCTCGAACCCACGAACTGCGAGATCATGACCTGAGCCAAAGTCGGACACTTAATCGACTGAGCCACCCAGGTGCTCCTAGATTAAGTTGAATTTTAATTTTGATTTTAATTTAATTCTAATATTTGTCTATATAAAACTAAATAACAGGTAAAAACATAAATCACTGGTTCTCAAACTTCTTGGTCTTTTTGGACTCCTTTATTCTCCTAAAAATCATTGAGGACTCCAAGCACTTTTGTTTATGTGTACTATACCTATTAATACTTAAAATATTAGAAATTTTAAAAAAAGTTTTAATTTTCAGTCATTAAAAAATGTTAAACCCATTATATGCTGGCATAAATAATGTTTTATGAATAATAACTATATTTTCCAAAAAAAATAGAACAGCCTGTAATTTCCTATAAATTTTTTTAATGTCCAGGTTATAGAAGAAACTAATTCTCATATCTTTTCTTCATTAATTTCTTTTGATACACATATCATGCAGCCTCTGGAATGAGAGTGAGAAAGGCAAATAACAGCTTATTATTACTGGGGGAAAAGTCTTGCGCTATGGGTCACCAGAAAGAATTTCAGGAGTCCTGAGACCAAACTTTGAGAACTGCTGTCTGATATCATACAAATGTTAGCTACTATTTTATTTCTTGCCTAGGCATTTTGTCAACAAGTAGAACATTTAGTGGAAAGAGGAACAAGACAGAGAAAATTTACAGATTACACCAGTCATAAATGTGAGTACTCTTTCTTCATTTTTCAGAAGCATAGGGTAAGTTAGAAGAATTCAGGGCTATAACTACTTCTGCATTAGAAATCAGTCCACCAATCCAGTACTGTCACTCAGGTTGCTGTGCAAAGTAGTTCCTCTCACATGAGTATAGACTATCCCTAAAGTGGGTTATATTCCCTGCACAAATTAGGTATTAAGACTCCTATAAAATTTGAGGTCAGAATTATTTTCATAAGCATATATTAAATGCCTACTCCGGGCAAGGCTCATAATAGGTGCTGAGCTAATAAAAATTTAGAAGCACTGTTCCTGCCCTTGGGCAGCTTATTTATATAATGAGACTTACATCCTGGTATAAATGTATTTTTCACCACATTCAATAGTTCCCAAATCATATATCTCAGAATTGCCTGGAAATTGAAAAATACATATTCCTGGACTGTGAGATCTGCTGTTTGAGGGGGCCAGGGTGGTGCTCAGGAATGTAGGAATTTGGATTTTTAAAAAGCGACCCAAGTGAGTCCCATGCAATGAGGAATACGTGCAACAAACAAATGGATTTGATCTTTGCCTCTAGTACTATCACACATAAAATATGATTTCTTTATTTCATCTTCAATATTTGAAAAGTACATCACTGTTGAAAGATCTGCATTAGCAAGAGACAGAGTACATATTTAATTTCATTCAGTTAAAATAGAAATTGATGTATGTATTTCAAGCATTGTATAGTTCATTTGCCTTTATCAAATAAAAATAATAGTATGAGATGTTACCACAGCAATTTCCAATATCACAGCACCATAAAAAGCAAAAAATCTTTTGCAACAAGCACCTACTGTAGAAAGTATTAGTTCATGGAGCTTTGATTCAATTTCTTTAAAATGAATTCAGTGAGATGCCCCATGTTGCATTACACTTGCCTACAGTGTTCCACAGATGATGTGGTAGTAGGTATTTCAAAACCTATGCAGTCTTCCATCACAAATTCCTTTTGATGATACACTATATTTGAATAGCTATATAGACATGTAGGATCCAAAGTTACTATTGCAGGGAGCGTTCTTTGCTAATAATTGTAGCCAGAGCTAATTAAATTCAAGTAAATAAGAAAAATCCCAAAACAAGCTAAAGTTTCCTTTTTTCTTACCACAAAGGGAAAAAACCAAAATAGCTAAATCAGCCATATATGTGATGATTTGTAAAAATCAATATATATTCCGCTTGATTTTATGACCAAAACCTTAAAAGTTCCAAGTCCAGATCTTGATTTCTAAATACCTGTCTCCATGGAAAGTAACCAGAGCTTATTAGAGAAACAGCTGATTTGAGAACTAGGGAAGGAAGGAACAAGATGACCTGAGACATCTAATGCCAGAAATAAAGAATGCTCAGAAAATAAAATGGGGGCATGTCCACAAGCCATTTTTAGCCACAGCTAAAATGGGGGCATGTCCACAAGCCATTTTTAGCCTCTCATTGGCCAAATCTGGGATAGCTCAAGTACCAAAATAAGAACAGTAATGAATTATGGTCCATTGAATAAAATAAAATCCATGAGTCTGTATTAATGTAAGAGAGAGAAATGAGGGGAAAGGGAAAGATGTTCCTAAAAAGAGAGAGTGCCCATGATTACATACAGAGAGAGTGATAGAATTGCAGCTATTGTAGAAGAGATTGGTTTGGGAAAACATCATCAATGGATCTTGATGAAGAGCAGCATGTTTTCACGTTTTCAGAGTATCTCCCCACATACTGTGTATTTGCTGGAAGGGAAAAATAGTAACTATACAGTGGAGAAACTAGGCAACACTTTCATCAGTGATCATGTGCCTCCTGATGTGATAGCCTCAGAAGGACATATCACGTGAATCTAATCATGGGGAAACATCAAACAAACCCATACTCGGGAACATTTTATGAAATAAATATCATGAAAGATGAAAAAAAAATGCTGAGGAACTAACTCCTCCATATTAAAAGAGAAAAAAACTTGACTACTGAAGTTAATATATGATCCTCAACAGGAACTTGTGCCAGTTGGGGGGAGATGCTAGAGAATATTTATTGGAACAATTGACAAAGTTGGAATATGGACCGTAGATTAAAGTAGTTCCCACATTTGGTAACTATGTGATAATTATATGAAAGAGTATCCTTTTCCTTAGTAAATATAGACTAATGGATGAAGAGCTGGAGGGGCATGACGTATGCAATCTATTGTCAAATCATTTGGAAAAAATAAAGCAAGATATCTAGAAAGAGAATAATAAAACAAATGTAGCAAAATTTTAAAAGTTGGTGAATGTGAATAAATGGTATTCAGGAGTTCTCTGTCCTATTCTTGCGATTTTTCTGTATGTTTAAATTGTTTTACAAAAAGAAAAAAATTTAAGGGCTCTCCAGTTTCTCTCTCTTAAAATTTATTCCAAAATGGACTAGAACATTTATCATGAACCTTTTCACTGTTTTTAGTCCTTTTATTTCCACTATCATTATTAAAATCAAGTGGCAGTTACATTTTATAATTTTAGCTGATTATATACAGCCGATAAGAGGAAAAGCAGTGGAGTTTAAAAGGCCAATTTCCTAAGCCCAGTTACAGAGACTTTATATATATACAACTGAGATTTTATTCTAGAGGTTTTAAGAAATTGACTAATTCAGCCAGTTATTCAGTTGAATGAAGGTTAAACAAGCAAGACAAAGCTAAGATGGTATCTGTGTTTCAGTTTCCTCAAATTATTAGTTTTCAATCTCCTGTAAGCATCATCTGAAGATTTCTCTATAATAATTGATAAGTCAGAGTTTTTCCCTATTTTTAAGTTTAATTTGTGTCATAATTTTTAAAAATTATTTTTTAAATACAAAGGTATACATTCCCTTAATTCAAACAAGTGAGAATTAATAACTACTCTTAAGCTTTGATTCTTTCTAGACTCTTTTCCATGCTTCTATCAATGTGTGTATCTGTATGTGTAGACAGTTTTTTTCTAAAATGGAAATCATTCTGCACAATTTGTTCCTTTTTTTCTTATGTAACAGGTAGTTTTTAATTTAATTTTTATTTTCTCAAAGCAGCACATACATAGGTTTTTATATGTAGTTTTAAGACAAATAATTCAACTAGTGTAAGTCTTTTCTAATCATTATATAACCCAATCATGTAGTTTAGAATTCAGAGAGTACAGGGGCACCAGGGTGACTCAGTCGGTTAAACGTCTGACTTCGGCTCAGGTCATGATCTCATGGGTCTGTGAGTTCAAGCCCCACATTGAGCTCTGTGCTGACAGCTGAGAGGCTGTTTCAGATTCAGTGTTTCCCTCTGTCTCTCTGCCCCTCCCCCACTTGGGCTCTGTCTCTCTTGCTCTCAAAATTAAATAAAACATTGAAAAATTAAAAAAAAACCAAATAGGTTTTAAAAAGTACAAAGGTGTACACTATGAAAAGTCTTCCTTCCACCTCTGTCCCTGAGACACCCAAATCTACTCTGGGGCAACAAATGTTAGTTTTTATGCATCCTTCATGCATATACAAATTTACACATACAAACACATATATTTTGATTTTTTTTTTACATTTTTTTAAATTTGAGAGACAGAGAGACAGAATGTGAGCAGGGGAAGGGCAGAGAGAGGAGGAGACACAGAATCTGAAGCAGGCTCCAGGCTCTGAGCTGTGAGCACAGAGCCAGATGCGGGGCTTGAACCCACGAACCGCAAGATCATGAACTGAGTCAAAGTTGGCCACTTAACCAACTGAGCCACCCAGGTGCCCCCATACACATACATTTTTGAAGATCTTTTCATATCATTATACAAAGGGCTTCCTCAGTTTATTATACAGCCATGTGGTATTCCACTGTATAGATATGCCTTTATTTAATCAGTCATCTGATTTGTTTAATCAGACATTTTCCAATGTTTGTTGTTTCAAATAATCTGCTATGAATAACTTTGAATATACATCATATTTGTTTATGTGTTTGTAATCTGTGGAATAAATTCCTAGAAATCAAATTGTGAATCAAAAGTTAGGTTCTCTGAGAAGCAGACTCTGGGACAGAAATTTAGAATTCAAGGGGCGCCTGAGTGGCTCAGTCAGTTAAACCTTGGACTCTCGATTTTCACTCAGATCGTGATCTCTGGATCATGAGATTGAGCAGAGCATCTGGTTCTGAACCTATAGAGCGAAGCCTGCTTGGGATTCTCTTTTCCCTTCTCTCTCAAAGTAAATAAATAAACTTAAAAAAGAAAAAAGAGGGGCACTCTTTCGTGGCTCAGTTGGTTTAAGGGTCCAACTTTGGCTCAGGTCATGATCTCACGGTTTGTGGGTTCCAGCCCTGCATCAGCTCTGCTGTCAGCACAGAGCCTGTTTAGGATCCTTAGTGCCTCTCTCTGCCCATTCCCCATGGGAAGGGAGGAGAAAGTGGGATCAGGCAGAAAAATGTTGAGGCACCCGCTTCAGCCTCCTCCACCCCTAAAGGGAAGCTATGGAGCCGATGACCTAACAGAATCAGCCTGCATTGGGTGAAAATGACTTCGTCTGTGCCCCTCCTCCATCTGGCGCTGGGTGTGCACTGCCCCAGAAAGGCATGACGTTGGATGAGGCAACTCTTTGCAGTCAAGCAAGACTTGAAGGGGCTGACAGTTGAAGATTGCCTGCTGCCTTCCAACAGCACAGACAACAAGAATTTCCTTGAAGAGGGATAACTGGGTGTCCCTCCATGTCCAGCCCAAACAAGGTATCTATCTACATTTTGTGACTTTGATAGCTTTTGCCAAATTGCCATACCAATTCATACTCCCAACAAGAATGTTTCAGAATGCCTGTTGACCCATATTCTCCCCAACACAGAGTGTTAATCAAACTTTACCAATCTTTACGAATCTAACTGGTAAAAAGTGATATCTCAGTGTCTTAATTTTTCTTTCTTTTATTTGAAGGAAGGTGAACTTCTTTTTATAAGTTTAAGACCCACTTATCCTTTCTTTTTCTTTGAATTGTCTGTTTATATCCTTTGCACATTTTCCTATTGGGTTGATTTTTTTTTTAACGTGATATGCAGGGACTCCATGTGGGGAAACTAGCCATACTCCCATACCCTCACCATATGCCTTCCCAATATAACCGTATGATAATAGTTGGTTAAGTTAACATTTTTGTTAATTTAATTTAATCACCTAACATAACATTAGGTGATTATGACACAATAAACATTATTCGAAACTGAGTTATAAGGACTATTATAATCATCTTTCCTTTCTTATATTTGTTTTTCCTATAGTTAATAGTTGACTCATTTCTTAACTCTGTTTAGTTTTTTTATGTGACTATTACTAACTCTCCTTTCAGCCCTTCAGCAGATGTACCACTGTAGTTTACATACACCAGATGTAGCCCTGGTAGTTTGTGCTACCAACATCTCTTGCCTGAACTACTGGAATAATTGCCTCCTTCGGCAATGCAATTGTCTCTGTACTATCTCCCTGCTTCCACCCTTATCTGCAGAGTCTTTTCTAACATGGCACCTGGAGCGATCATTTTAAAATGAAAAACCATTTCACTCCTACAATGGGTCTCCATTTCCCTCAGAGAAACCTCAGTTACTACAGTGATCTACAAGACCCTACGTGACATATTCTTCACCCTGTACCTCTCTGACCTCATTTCCTCCTGCCGCTCTGGCATCTACCCCTCTCACATTTCTTTATCCCCTCTGGCCATTCTCTCTGCCTGGCAAGTTCTCCTGCCAGACAGCCACATGACTAATTTCTTAATTCCCCCTCAGGTCTTGGCTGAAATGTCACTTTACGGTGAGGTCTAGCTTCATCATACATCTTAAATTGTATTACACACTCTCTTCTCCTCAACCTAGAGGAATTATAATCTTCCTTACCCAATTTTACTTGTTCTTTTTTCATATTTTTACTGCCTTCTAATATAAACTTTATTAATTATGCTTATTACCTTACTCCCTATGCTAGAATGAAAGCTCAATGAAAGTAGTATCTTGTTCAAGTGGTCACTAAATAAATATTTAATATGAATATATTTTCTCTTGATATGTTCAAACTCATCAGAAAAGCTATCATTTCCAATTTTTGTGCCTGTCAGAACCCACCTCCCCTCCAACCCATCTCTATCTGTTGTTTTCTTATCTTCCTGTACAGCTGTCATCTGTGAACCTACTTCATTATCAGTTTGGATATCATCTTCATCTCTCTCCTTTGATAGATCTCCTAGTACCTAGACCCTTTGTCCTTCTGGCTTTTTTCCCTCTTTTCAATCAGTGATTTCTTTTTCGTAGCTTATTGTTTCTTTTTGGTGTCAATCTCCTAAGAAAGAAAGCAAAAATTCTGAGATTTTATATGTCTGAAATTGTCTTTAGTCCAGCTATATGCTTAACTGATTATATGACTAGGTATAAAACTCTAGATTAGAAATAATTTCCCAAGGCACCTGGCTGGCTCAGTCAATAGAGCATGGAACTCTTGATCTAAGGGTTGTGAGCTCTAGGCCCACGTTGGGTGTGGAGATTATTTAAAAATGAAATCTTTAAATGGGGCATGTGGGTGGCTCAGTCAGCTAAGCATCTGGCTCTTGATTTCAGCTCAGGTCATGGTCTCACAGTTTGTCAGATGAACCCCACATCAGCATGGAGCCTGCTTGAGATTCTCTCCAATCTCTCTCTCTCTCTTTCTCTCTCTCTCTCTCTCTCTCTCTCTCTCTCTCTCTCTCTCTCTCTCCCCCCTCCTCTCAAAATAAATAAACATTAAAGAAAGAAAGAAAATAAATAAAATATTTTTAAATAGAATTTTCCTTGAGGATTTTTAAGACATTGTACCACTGTCTTCTAGCTTCCAGTGTTGGTCTCAAGAAGTGAGATGCAATTTTAATTCTTGACCTTTTTTATCCCCTGAAAGTTCTTAGGGTCTTCTCCAAGAGAAAGATGTCCCCTGTTGTGGGCCTTTCTAAAGGTCTTTCAATAGGTCCTTTTTCAGAGGACATCTGTCCTTTGGTTCAAAGAAAACGTCTTGATTTATTTCTTTGAAATTTCCTTCTATTTGTTTTTTCTCTTTTCTTCAGAATTTCTTCAGATGTGGTAACTTTTTTTCAAAGGCACTCAGCAGATTGGTGTCCTAATTGTTAGTTATTAGACATAACTTGCCCAATAGTACAGAAAGAGAACTGACATGAACAACACTTTCCAGGATTGAATACCACATAAAGTTCTCAATCAAAAGGCAAAAATAGTAGACTGCTACTTTCTAAGAATAACTGAGCTAAAGGTGTCTCTAGGCCAAATAGGGGTCATCTCCCCTTTTAAGGATCTTCAAATGTTCTAACACTTAGAATAGTACCTGGCACATTGTGGGAAATTGGTAAACATTAATGGAATAAATGGATGTCCTTTGCAAGTATTTGCACTTAATTACATTCACTGGTTAATAAAAATGAACACTGCACATACACACCAAGCAGCATTATCTCCATAAAGTCCTAATTTTTATCCCTTAAAACAGTTAAAATTATTAGGATCTAATATTTACATTTCTGTTACATTTACATTTATGTCAACCTAGAGTCACAGTTTATAATCACTCTAGAGAAAATGAAGCCATTTTACTACAATGTAAAAGTATCATTTTTGATATTGATATTTCAACAACTCAGTATCATTTTGATTCTTGATACTGATTGTCAACAACGTAATATGAAGTTTTTTTATTAAATGCTGGATATCTTCCAAGGTGTAGGACTTAAAAATGAGCCAAGAAAGTATAATGGTACTTCTTTTTTCTGAAATCAAACTTCCCTTCGTTGTTCTTTATGGACATCATATGATTTTGTCCAAAGCCAAATGACTAAAACTAATTTTTCTTTTGGGAGATCAAAACAAAAATACTCAAGGAATCCACAGCTTTCTCAGCATGGTATAGAACAGTATGTGAGACACAAGGTAAGTGAATTTGGTCCAGCATCTGTTGGCTTTGGGGATTGCCTAGGGTTTATTGTTTCCATTTGTTTTTGCTTTGCACCAGAAATAAAATACACCAAAATTATAGTATTGCTGTCAGGATGAGGAAAAATACTAATAAACCATGAAGTATGTTTCTTTTACTTCTTTAGTCCTTTTACTTTCTGTTTCTACTTCTGCCAATATGCTTTACTTAACAGGACATAGAAACACAGGCCCATAATATTTTACAGTCACCATTAAGAGCAAAGAACAAGTAGAAAAGTAGAACTTGAATTATGAATTGCTTTTATCATAAAATTTATAAATAGTTTTAGAAAGAAAGTTCTGCTGTACACAATTACATCATCCCCAAACTGGAGAATGGCACTTACATAGTGGATAGATGTACCTTCTAAGACCAAAAACTCAGGAGAAATTGTGATCGCTCTTTAAGACCCTAAAACCATTCTACAGTTTACATGTAAATTTGCATTAATATTAATTTTTAAAGTAGTGTTCTAATTGTAAGTCATCTATTGATCTATATAGTTTTTCAATAAATTGTTTGTACTTGCTATAAACATCTGTGAGTTTAATCTAATGGGCTAAAGTGTATCAGTTTAAATCCATGGAGAAGCAGGCACAGAGATTAGATGTGCAAGGGATTTACTGGAGGGAGTGCTAATGAAAGAGAAAGGAAAGGGAGTAGGAGTAGACAGGGAGAGTGGTGCAAGGACATCCGTGGCAGGGAAGAGGGAAGGAAGGATGGAGTGAGAGGAGCCTCAGATTGTACAGCAGTTCTGAGGCAGCTGGGTGGTCAGTTGGTTAAGCATCCAACTGCTGCTCAGGTCATAATCTCACGGGTCATGAGTTGGAGCTCAACATTAGGCTCTATGCTGGCAGCTCAGAGCCTGGAGCCTACTTTGGATTCTGTGACTCCCTCTCTCTCTGCCCCTCCCCCGCTCACCCTCTCTCTGTCTCTCTCTCTCTCTCTCTCTCTCTCTCTGTCTCAAAAATAAACATTGAAAAACAATTTTAATTAAAAAAAAAAAAAGCCTGTAGAGAAGCTCTGAGACAACCGAGGCCAATGGGAAGTCCCTGAGCTAAGGTAGCTGCTAAAAGGAATCCCACTTTGTGCAGGGAGAGACTGGTTCTTCTTTCCTGCTGTGCTCTATGATTGACTGGAAGAAGCTTAGGGGAAGCAAGGCCGAATATAAATGCATTAGAACCCAAAGTGTGTCCACTGTTAATCAGCCATGCTCCCTGCTGTAGATTCTCTAGAAGGGAGATTTGAGCAGGGCACTCCCATGACTACTACAGTCCACCTCTTGTTCTATGCTGATCCATCTCCATGTATGTTCAGGAAGCAGATTTGCCAAAGATCCTGTAGGCTTCTTTTCCTAAGAGGAAGCTTAGAAGTGGAAGATTAGTGGGCTGAGCTATGGTCTCCCCTACCTACAGTTCGTCTCAGGCCACAATTGGTCCTCAGCATTTCTCTCCTTCACTATCCATTCCATGTTTATCTCATCCTCAGCTGTTACCTCCACAAGTTATCAACATGAATTATGTAAGTCTAGCATATTCAATTGAGTATATGTCCAATTTTGTGGACATACATTCTAATTTGTTCATGAGAGGACAATGTGAAAAGTTCCTTCAAGAATTAGCCAACAACCCCCTAAATGTCTGTTTAAATTTTGGGATCATGCCCTCTTAATTTCTAAACAACTGTGGCTTTGATATTTATGCACAAAATGAAGTAGACAATGAATCATGGAGAATATTTTGTTGACTAGACCCCAACAGATCACTGTGTTTTATTGAAAACAAGTTTTGACTGAATATTAGGTATTTATTCTTTTTTTTTAATTTTTAAATGTTTTTTATTTATTTTTGAGAGACAGAGAGAGACAGTGCGAGCAGGGGAGGGTCAGAGAGAGAGGGAGACACAGAATCCAAAGCAGTCTCGAGGCTCTGAGCTAGCGGTTAGCACAGAACCCGACGCGAGGCTCAAACCCACGAGCCACGAGATCATGACGTGAGCCGAAGCCAGAAACTCAACCGACTGAGCCACCCAGGCGCCCCTATTCTTTTTCTATAGTACTAATATTATGTAATGTTTTTTAATATTAGAAAATTAAATTTGCTTTCTACAAGTAGATTGTATTGGGAAGAAGGGAAATAACCAACATGCCACACCTTTGAGAAGGAGTCACATTCTTTTATATTTTCATTGCTAATGCTCTTTCATAGGCCTGTGTTTTTAAAGTATTGAATTCCCTCAGGCCACTTCCTTTTACTCTCTGTAGCTCAGCTATAAACCATCCTGTTACTTGTTACTACAACATACAGATTACTTAGGAATAGTATTAATTATTATAACTAAGTTTCAAAAAATCTATGAGGACTAATTGTTAATGCCAGTTAAGTGCCTGGAATTTTTTGGCTCAAAACAAATATGATAGTTTTTATTTTTAAGCAAGTTAATTAGCCTTTTAACATGTTTTTGTGCAGTCTGCATAAATAGCAGAAATTACTTACAGGGAGATGAAAGCTACACTAGCAATATAAAATATTTTCTTTGTGCTTTTATGCAAATAATTTAAAAATTAAAAGTCACTGGAATTTCTTACACATATCCTGTGGTTATATTAGAACCATTAATGTTTTGAACCATTAAAATCTATACGAGATAAATTGTACAGTATTTCAAAAGTAACCAAATGGTTGGAAAGGCAAAGTTCTCGATAGGAGAATTCTAGCTAATAATTGTAGAAAGAAATCCTAGAATTTTAAACATCACAGTTTTGCTATTCCTAGTGAAACATTTTACTAGGTAATGACTATGAATAGATGCTAAAATCATTGAGAGAAAGGTTGAATGGATAACTTCACAATGGATCTATGTTTTTGAAAACACTTGAACCAACTGCTCAAAATTAACATCATTAAAAGTGAGTAATCTCGATAGCTTGGTTGAGGTCCTGGAATAGAAAAAATGTAAGAAACAAAAGAAATCTGAATAAACTTTGAACTTCAGTTAAACCTGGGTGTCTCTCTGGCTCAGTCAGTTAAACATCTGACTTCAGCTTAGGTCATGATCTCGTGGTCCATGAGCTCAAGCCCAACCTCAAGCTCTGTGCTGACAGCTCAGGGCCTATTCCGATTCTGGGTCTCTCTGCCTCTCTTGGTCTGTATCCCACTCTTGCTCTTCCTTCTCAAAAATAAATAAACATTAAAAAATAATAA
The DNA here is from genome assembly GCF_006229205.1 of Suricata suricatta. Taxonomy (NCBI): domain Eukaryota; kingdom Metazoa; phylum Chordata; class Mammalia; order Carnivora; family Herpestidae; genus Suricata; species Suricata suricatta. The sequence goes on from NC_043701.1 coordinate 134,287,720, forward strand.
TATAATAATAATAGTAATAAGGTGCCAATATTTGTTCATTAACTGCAACAAATATACCAGATTAATGCAAAATGTTAGTAATTTGGGAAACTGGAAGAGTGGAGGTGGGGAAAATAAAGGAAATCTACATACTATCTGCTCAGTTTTTCTGTAAATCTAAACTGTTTCAAAAAATAAAATCTAATAATAAAAAAATTAGACAACCAGATATTGTGTTCCTCATAATGTAATAAAATAGGAGGTACATAGAACCACCTATAAAGTATTCTGGCCAAAAGGATTGAACCTGGAATCTAATAACGCATCTAAATCAAGTTACTAGTTTATAGGAATAGATGACTATGTTAAACAATACCAGAAGGATGCAGTCAACCAAATCTAGAATGTGGGATTTTTCTTTTTAATTTTTTTTAATGTTTATTCATTCCTGAAAGACAGAGACAGAGCATGAGTTGGGGAAGGGCATAGAGAAAGGCAGACACAGAATCTGAAACAGGCTCCAGGCTCTGAGCTTTCAGTACAGAGCCTGATGTGGGGCTCAAACCCATGAACTATGAGATCATGACCCGAGTCAAAGTCGATGTTTAACTGACTGAGCCACTCAGGCACCCCAGAATGTGGGATTTTTCAAAAGACCCTGTTTCTTAAATAAATAAATAAATAACATTGAAAATTAGGAGAGAAGGAACTATAATAGACCAGAGATGTAAAAGATGTGTCAATGAAATAAAATTTGTTGACCTTGTTTGATCCTGATTTGAAGAAACTGACTATGAAAAGATATTTGGGAAAACATGAACATGGATAAGAGATAAAATATATATTAATTTGTTTGGTGTGATAATGACATTGTGGTTATGGGTGTTTCATTTTTATTTTAGTCTTTATCTGTTAGAGGATACAGATATGAAATATTTTAGTTTAATGTGAAAAAAATCGGAAATTTTTTCCATGTGGAAAAAGATAAAATTAGATTCCTACCTCACAACATACACAAAAATAAATTAAAAACCAAAAGTTAAAACTTTCATCCTGAAAAACTTATTATAAGCTGCATGGAAAAACAAGCTAATTCTATGTAGATATCCTAGAGTTTCCTAGCACATGTGCACTGAAGCATTTTGCATAATAGTAAAAATTAGAAACAACTAATTTCTTCTAATGAAGAATATAACATGTGTAATTTATTCATACTATAGAAATCTATACAGCACTAAATGCAACCACCTAGATAAATCTCTAAAATTAAATTTCAGGGCACCTGGGTGGCTCAGTCAGTTGAGCATCTGACTTCGGCTCAGGTCATGATTTCACAGTTCGTGGGTTCGAGCCCCACGTCGGGCTCTGTGCTGACAGCTCAGAGCCTGGAGTCTGCTTCTGATTCTGTGTATCCCTCTCTCTGCCCCTCCCCTGCTCATGATCTGTCTCTATCTCTCAAAAATAAATAAATGTTAAAAAAAAAAAACTTTTTAAATTAAATTAAATTTCAGGGGTGCCTGGTTGGCTCAGTCAGTTAGGTGTCTGACTTTGGCTCAGGTCATGATCTCCCAGTTCGTGCATCCTAGCTCAGAGCCTGGAGCCTGCTTTGGATTCAGTGTTTTCCTCTCTCTCTGCCCCAGCCTCCTAATGCTCTGTATCTCTCTCTCTCAAAAATAAACATTAAGAAAAAAAGTTTTTAATAAAATAAATTAAAAATTAAAAAATTAAATTTCAAAAGGTGATAGAATTATTATGCCAGTTATATAAGCTTAAAAACACACCAACAAATGCTATGTTGTTAATTTATACATATAAGCTAGAAGTATAAACACATACATACTCTAATAGAACCAACAGAAGTTTGCTCCTTGATGAGTCAAAATCTGTACCAGGTTGAATTGTCACACAAAGAAAATTCTATTTGCCACAGATAAAGTGATCATAGGAAATGGCTTCCAAAACCATGAGTCCTTGAGAGAGAGTGAATGGGTACTTTTTGGTTAGGGTCAGGCTGAATATGTAGATAGGGAAGCCTTGTCATCCTGTGCAGAGGCAGGCATAAGGTCACACATGTGCCTTAAAGAAATATGCCTACACATACATTATATGTTTTGTAAATGAAGCCAAGGCTCCTTCTTGGGCATAGCTTCTAGTATCATAAGGAAGCAAAGGCAATTGCCAATCATTCCAGGGGTCACAGCACCGTCTATCTGCACAGACACGAGTCAGGTGTTTAGCTTAAATGGTCTGGCTATTCTGGGCCAACTGAAGGTCCTGTCAAGGCATTCACCATCACCTGTGGAGTGATTTCAGGTTTCATTTGCCTGAATTAAGAGGTAAGCTGGAAAGAAAAGCTTAAAGAAATATGTAAGACCAAGGTTAGTGAGTACAAGCAGGTGGGTGATACAAAGGCAAGGCTTTAACTTACCTAGAGCTTTTTGTTTATTAAAAAAAAAAAACTAAAGCAAATAAAGTAAAATCTGCATCGTGAATATATAGATGTCTCTTCAACTGTTTTCTTTTATGTTTTACTTATTTTTGAGACAGAGAGATTCAGAGCATGAGCGGGGAAGGGCAGAGAGAGACGGAGGCACAGAATCAGAAACAGGCTCCAGGCACTGAGCTTGTCAGCACAGAGCCCGATGCACTGCTGGAACCCACGAATGTGAGATCATGACCTGAGCTGAAGTCAGAGGCTTAACTGACTGAGCCACCCAGGTGCACCTCTTACATGGCTTTCTATATGTTTGGTATATTTCATAGTATTAAAATATGAGAAGAAATGCCTGTAATAAAAATGAAAAAAAAATAGAACACATACTCAAATATTTTGCCATAACTTTCATTGACATACTTAGTAAAATGACCCTGAGATAGGAAACAGAATCATAAAGAGCCTAGAAGAATTCTTATGGACTGGGTCTTTCTCTGCCCCGCTCTGTTCCAGAATAGCTTCTCAATTCAAATAACTTTGGACTCATGGGGATGGGTCCAGTATTAGTTTCATTATATATCATTATGCATTCCTCTTTCAATTCAATAGGAAATTACTAAATCCTCACCACATGCAAAATACTGTACTAGTGTTCCAACCTCTTAAAGACTTAATTTTGTTCTAAGCTAAATAATATTAATAAGTATTAACTAGAAGGTAAAATAAATGAGGGTGAATCTCACTCAATAAATTTGGAAGAACAAGAAATGATACACTAGTTGTTTTCATTTTTTAAATGTTTTTATTTATTTTTGAGAGAGAGAGAGAGAGAGACAATGTGAGCAGGGGAGGGTCAGAGAGAAAGGGAGACATAGAATCCGAAGCAGGCTCCAGGCTCTGAGCTAGCTGTCAGCACAGAGCCCAACGCGGGGCTTGAACCCGCAAACTGTGAGATCATGACCTGACCGAAGTCGGATGCTTAACTGACTGAGCACCCAGGCGCCCCTGTTTTCAGTTTTAAATAAAGTCAGGCTCTCAGCATGAATCCACTGCGCTGGTAAAGTCTGTGAGCCTGAGTTTAGGTCTGGTGAGCCTAAACCCGTAATAAAGCCCTTTGCTTCTGCATGTGTGACTCGGTCTCCCTGGCAGTTTCTGGTTTTGGGGGACGATAATGAAACCTTGGGCATAACATATGGTGCATTGGCCGGGAATCCTCCCCCCTCCAGAGCCCCTGGGACCCCAACACATTGGGGCTAATCGCCAGCTGGATCTTAGCCGCCATGAAAATTACCAACACCCAAGAAACCAAAAGTATTAGAGCTCTTCAGTAACTTTTCTGGCTTCCCCTCCCACTCTTTATTTCTGCACCTACTTGGGTGTGATATGCCTCATTGTCTTCTCCCAGCCTCCGAGGCTAAGAGCAAAAGGCACTCACAATGACATCTAGGTCTTGGGAGCCAGGGAGACACTCTTGTCTTTCCTGCCACCCTGAAAATGGTGCCAGTAATCTGTGAGAGTCACCTGTCTGAACCTCCGAGTAGGACACCATTGGAAATACTGATTATTTTACTAAGGCTTTGACTGGAATGTCCTATTTGAGAGTCATGCATAGGCTCAGATATGACCTGACAGCTTTAAGGAACTAAGGTTGACTTTATGGAACATGGAGCCATAAAGCCTCGTGGAAATGTTGGCTGGATACCTTGCTCACAGATTTCCCAGAAGATATTGCCAGCCTAAGTAATGAGGTAAACTGAGCCAAGCTTAAATGACCAGAAATTGAGTTTATTCTGGAAAAACTGGGAAATTACAATTTGGAAAGTGATGTTGCACCAAGATACAGATCCAATGGGGATATTGTGATGACACAGGCCTCACTGGCCCTGCCCGTCACCCTGGGACAGCCAACCTCCATGTCCTGCAGGGCCAGTAAGAGCCTCAAGGACAGTGATGGAGTCATGTATTTATATTGGTACCTGCACAAGCCAGGCCAGTCTCCATGGCTCATTATCTATGAGGTGTCCAACCAGGCCACTGGAATCCCAGACAGGTTCACTGGCAGTGGGTCAGAGACAGATTTCACCCTGGCAATGAGCAGGGTAGAGGCTGAGGACATTGGAGTTTATTACTGCATGCAGGGTATACAGCTTCCTCCCACAGTGATTCAGCCTTGAACACAAATCTCCCTAACTGAGGGGGTCCACTGCCCAAGTGTGTGGCCTCTCTGGGGAACACACAGGACATGCTCTGAGTCTGTGTAAGAGGAAGGTGCTGGAGAACCTGGGGATAGCCTGCAGCTGCACAGTAAGGCCCCATCAGCTGCACAGCCTGGAGGGCAGAACGAGTGGGGAAAGGGAGGGTCCTGTCCTGTGAGGAACCAGTTATGGTGACAGAGCTAATGACAGCTCCGCCTAATCCTTCCTGTTATGTCCGTGTTTGTCAAATACACATAACCAGTCTAGCAGTCAGACAAATGACAGAGTGGTGTGGCAAAAAGTTAATTCATTTTGGAAATGAATAGTGTGGGATCTACTTTTCACAGGACCATATTTGTTAATATTGGTATTTTTCTCACTTTCTCCTTTTCCTACTTCTCTACTATTTACAGTCCCTTCCATTCACATGTACAAGAGGGCAGTCTACACAAGCTGCCTTCACAGAGAATATGGGTGAGAAAGATTAGTAAAAATGTTTAATTCTGATCAATCCAAATAAACGTTTGCCAATTTTTAGTAAAATTAATTAATTAAATAAAGTCATAGCCCAATTCTGAAAGCTGGTAAGAAATTTAGTCTTGTTGGCTGTTGGTACCCCTCCCATATTACCTCAGTGGCCATTTTGATATTGACTGCCTTCTTTTCCTGTCTTACTTCCCCATACCCCTACACTCCCAAATAAACTACTTCCATTTGACTCTTCTTGGATGTTCTTATAGGGGAACCTGAATGAAATAATTAAACATTAGGGCATCCTAACCTCAGTACATTCTCTTTGTTCCTAAATACAAAAACTGTTTAATCATGATGGACTCACCTATCATACTTTGTAGCATAGTGAACTTAACTTCATTTTGTACAGTTGTTTACTCTAAAATGAGACTGATTTAACTTCCCTTGCCAGTAATAAATTTTTTTAATTTTTTAATGTTTTTTTAAAATTTATTTTTGAGAGAGAGACAGAGACAGAGCATGAATTGGGGAGGGGCAGAGAGAGAGGGAGACACAGAATCCGAAGCAGGTTCCAGGCTGTGAGCTGCCAGCACAGAGCCCGATGCAGGGCTTGTACTCATTAGCTGAGTGATCATGACCTGAGCTGAAGTTGGACGCCCAACCACCTGAGCCACCCAGGTGCCTCAGTAATTAATTTAATTGTACTGAAATTTTGATGACATAATTTCAAGAATGTACATTGTGTAAATACATATAAGTACACATACTAGCAAGATGTTACAGTAATAACTCATGGGTCAGAGGTAATCACAAAACTATGATACACCTTATAAGTAATTTATACTTCACTGGACTTGAACTTCCATCAAGATGCTTGGGAAATCTATTTACTGGACAGCCAGGATGCTAGTCAGATTATATCAGAAAGAATTTTCATAAAAATAAAAGCAAAAACAACCATTAGGTACCCTGGGAACCTAATTAAAGCCTAATTTCTAAGCTAAAGCATTTAGTGAGCAATGTTAACTATATACAGGTAGGGACTCCCATCCTTGCATGTTCTAGGTCTCCATAAGTTCATTAAATGCTTCTTTTCCAAAGGACTATTATTACTTGACTAAAGGCTGGCAAATCACCTCCTTTTGTCTTCCTGCTTTCCACTTTTATGCAGTAGGAAGAGAGCTCACTTTAGTTTCTCAGGGAGGACTAATGAACACAACTCCACGGCCTAGATAAGGCTTTCTTCTGAGCATCAATTAAAGCTCACCCACATTCCTGGGAAGCCACTTTCCTGTCTCCTGAATCAATTTAGGGATGGAGAATTGAAGCTCAAAATATTTATTCTAGCTAACTCATATTTTAAAAATAGTACTAGGGGCGCCTGGGTGGCTCAGTCAATTAAGCGTCTGGCTTCGGCTCAGGTCAGATCTCACGGTTCATGGGTTCAAGCCCCGCGTCGGGCTCTGTGCTGACAGCTCAGTGCCTGGAGCCTGTTTCAGATTCTGTATCTCCCTCTCTCTCTGACCCTCCCCTGCTCACACTGTCTCTCTCTGTCTCTCAAAAATAAATAAAAAGCATTAAAAAATTTTTTTAATAAAAATAAAAATAAAAATAGTACTATACCATGGTTTAATTGTTTAATTGTGCAAGTAATGCATGCACATGACTAAAATTTTCAAACAGTACTGCAAGATATAAAATAAAAATAAATATATTTCCATTTCTTGACTTACCAACTTTCAACAATATCTATTGATTGCTAATTATGAAAAATACAAAATATAGCATTTTAAAATTACTCCTCACTTTTCCTTATCTACTCTTCCCATCTGTTTCTGTTGTTTCCTTCTAGTAATTACCTTTATAACTTTAAATGATATGCTCATATCTGTCCTTCTTAATCTATCAAATTTGGTTTGATAAATTTTAAATTTCACCAGGCTAAGGTTTTGTAGGCTTCTTACAGGTGCATCATCTAATGTATTTAAATACAGCCATTAACTATTTGCAAATCAGTCAACAAGTTACACAACATTAATAAAAGAAAGAACAAGATTTATATGATCCTCTCAATTGATTCAGAAAATCATTTGACAAAATACAACATCTATTCACGATAAAAAAAAAAACCCTCAACAAAGTTGAGATACAGGGAAACTACCTCAACATAATAAAAATCATATGTGAAAAATCCACAGCTACCATCATACTTAATGGAAAATTGAAGAGCTTTTCCTCTATGGCCAGGAACAACATAGTACTGGAAGTCCTAGCCTCAGTAATCAGACATCCAAATCAGTAAGGACACCTGTCAAAATGGCTAAAATTAACAACACAGGAAACGACAGATGTTGGTGAGGATGTGGATAAACACCTTGCACTGTTGATGGGAATGCAGACTGGTGCAGCCACTCTGGAAAACAGTATGGAGGTTTCTCAAAAAGTGAAAAAGAGAACTACCCTAAGATCTAGTATTTGCATTACTAAATATTTACCCAAAGGATATAAAAATACTGATTCAAAGGGATACGTGCACTCCAATGTTTATAGCAGCATTATCAACAATAGTCAAATTATGGAAAGAGCCCAAATGTCCATTGACTGATGAATGGTTAAAGAAGATAAGGTATATATACAGTGGAATATTACTCAGCCATAAAAAGAGTGAAATCTTGTCATTTGCAAAAGATGTGGATGGAGCTGGAGAGTATTATTCTAAGCAAAATAAATCAGTCAGAGAAAGACAAACACCAAATGATTTCACTCTTCTGTGGAATTTAAGAAACAAAACAGATGTACATAGTGGGAAAAAAGAGGCAAACCAGAAAACAGACTCTTAACTACGGAGCTCAAGTTGATTGTTACTGGAGGGGAGGTGGATGGGGTGTGGGGGAAGTAAATGATGGGTATTAAGTAGGGCACTTATTGTGATGAGCACTGGGTATTATATGTAAGTGATGAATCACTCAATTCTACACCTGAAACTAATAAAACACCATATGTTATTTAACTGGAATTTAAATAAAAACTTGAAAAGGAAAAAAGGTAATATAAAATACAACTAATAATTCTTATGGAGTTAAAAACTGTTAGCATTCTTTAATTAATGGAACATTTAGTATCAAACTAATCAAAAATTTAAAAATTAGGTTTATAAGTTTCTACATTTTGAAAAAACAATCTATTACAAGCCATGTTACAAAGTCAGACTCGATGAAATATGAAATCTTATGTATATTAAAATGGATAGAAAAATATTTACCTAAGTCTCTATTATCTTTTTTAAATCTCTAACAATTCACTTGTATTAGGGATGGAGCTAAACTTATTGTAATCCAGCTAGAGTGAGCCCCTCTTTATTAAAAAAAATAATTTTTATTGTATTTTCAAAATAAGAACATATAGTCATAACATCAACAACTTTAATTGCAAAGACTACACAGTCCAGTTTATCCCATATCAGGGTTCATATGCTGAGCCCTTTGTCATATGCTAACCATAAAAGTACCAATTTAGATCCTATGAGATAATGTCTAATTTAAGACCAAGCAATAGAAATAAAAAGTGACTGTACAAAAGAGTCCCCAATCATTTCATGTTCTTTTACCTAAAGAACAAAACAAAACAAAAATCTCTTTTAGGAGAGAGTTAGGGTAAGCAAGATTAGCCCAGAAGAAAATGAAAACCCTGAACTTTCTAAATAAATAAAGATGTAAAATAATGTATTACATGCGGCCAATAATTACACCTTTGTAATAGGTCAAAAAATGTCTTCAGTGGGCGCCTGGGTGGCTCAGTCAGTTAAACTTACAACTTGGCTCAGATCATAATCTCACATTCCTGGGTTCCAGCCCCGCGTCGGGCTCTGTGCTGACAGCTAGCTCAGAGCCTGGAGCCTGCTTCGGATTCTGTATCTCCCTCTCTCTCTGATCCTCCCCTGCTCATGCTGTCTCTGTCTCTCAAAAATAAATTTAAAAAATAAAAATAAATAAATAAAATAAAACAATTTTTTTTAATTTTCAGTAAGATTAGATAAAAATAGAAAAGAAAAGTGGATATGATTAATCCTCATGCAATGTTTAGCCCACTGGTTAAATTAGAAATAATATTGTATTTAAAAAATTTTTAGTGTTTTTTATTTATTTTTGAGAGGTGGAGAGAGGCAGCTCGAGCAAGGGAGGGTCAGAGAGAGAAGGAGACACAGAATCTGAAGCATGCTCCAGGCACTGAGCTGTCAGCACAGAGCCTGACTTGGGGCTCGAACCCACAAACCATGAGATCATGACCTGAGCTGAAGCTGAACGCTCAACTGACTGAGCCACCCAGGCACCCCTAGAAAAAATATTCTATGAATAAAATACTTTTAACTGCTATGGAGTACTTATAGTAATTTCAGATTCTTAGTTTTCTCAGAATTGTATTTAGGAGGAAGGAGAATAGTAGATATATCTATCTCAAATTTTACAAATAGTTACAGTCCTAGTAATATATCCTGAAATTTCAGATCTCTTGTGGTTCCCTGTAAAACATCAACTTAACCACCAACTTTTAGTTTTCTAAAAATGAAGTTTGGTCTTTTATCTTGCAAAGATTTTATATATCAGTATTAACTGGAGCCTGAAGAACACACCCAAATCATGTCAAGAATGTTGGTAGGTTGGATGCCAAGTTAAGGGCACTCTGAGCTGGCATTTAAAGAGCCAGTGCATTATCTCAGCTAGTTGTAATGCCTCTGAGCCTTAGTTTCCTCAGCTAATAGTAGGGATAACAGTATTTGCTTTCCCTATTTCCTTGGGAAATTTTGAGGGTCAAGATGAGATAATGTATCTGAAAACTCATTGTAATCTATATATTGCTACACAAGAATTTATTATTCCCTCAATATATATTCATGGAGACCCTGATATAAGAAGAGTATGTTAAGTAATAGGAAAACAGAAAGAAGAATATGGATCTTGCCCTCGAGACAAAAGACACAGCCTGCAACAACAATAAAAAACAGCGAGGAGGGGAGGGGTGGAGGGGGAGGAGGGACAGGGGGAGATGGAGAAGGAAGAAACATTGGCCAACATTTTTTATCATTTTGCTCAGAGCCACGATACTTGATTATGTCCTTTGGTCCTCAAAATGGGAGTCCATAAAGAGGACCTAACTTCTCAATGTTCTTTCCCCTACTTTCATAGTAATCAAAGTTAATATTTAAACAAAAATTTAAATAGATGAATTATATTCAATCTTCATAAAACTTTTTGAGGCAAATACTATTAATCTTCTTTTACAATGAGGGAATCAAAGCACAGCAAGTTTAAAGTTACTGGTCCCAAGTCCCACAGCCAATGAATGACCAACTGAGATCACTGACTCAAGGGCTAATGCTTTGAATTTCCATTTCCTGAAGCAATTACTTCTAACATCTCTTAGCCTTCCAGAAAAATATTATTCCTATTTCTCACCTTAAGATTAACAGTTGTATAATAGCCAAAACTATCTTGAGAAAGAAAATCAAAACTGGAGGCATTATGTCCCTTGTTTTCAAACTACACTACAAATCTATTGTAATCAAAACAGTATGGTATTGGCATAAAAACAGACACATAGATCAATGACATAGGATAGAGAGCCCAGAAATAAACCAAAACATTCATGGTCAATAAATTTATGACAAAGGAACCAAGAATACACATTGGAGAAAGGACAGTCTCTTCAATAAATGGTGTTAGAAAAACTGCACAGCCACATGAAAAGGAATGAAACTGAACCATACTCGAAAATTAATGCAAAATAACTAAATACTTGAGTGTAAGACTTGAAACCAGAAGACTCCTAGAAGAAAACAAGTCATTAATCTCCTTGATATCAGTCTTGGCAATGATTTTTTGGATTTGACACAAAAGCAAAGACAACAGAAGCAAAATAAACAAGTAGGATGAAACACTAAAAGGCTTCTGTACAGCGAAGGAAACCATCAACAAAATGAGAAGACAACCTACTTAATGGAAGAAAACATTTGCAATTTGTCTATCTAATAAGGAATTACAATCCAAAATATGTGAATAACTCATAAAACTCGATAGCAAAAAAAAATTCTATTAAAAAATGTGCAGAGGATCTGAACAGACATTTTTCCAAAGAAGACATACAGATGGCCAGCAGGTACGTGAAAATGTGCTCAACATCACTAATCATCAGGAAAATGCAAATCAAAATGAGGCATCATTTCACACCTATTAGAATGGCTATTATCAAAAAGAGAAGAAATAACAAGTGCTGGTGAAGATGTGGAGAAAAGGGAACCATCATGCACAATTGGTGAAAATGTAAATTGATGCAGCCAATTATGGAAAACAATATGGAGGTTCTTCAAAAAATTAAAACTAGAACAACCATATGATCCAGCAATTTATTTCTAGGTATTTGTCTAGAGAAAACAAAAATACTAACATTATAACAGCGTTATTTCAAATAGCCAAGATATAGAAACAACCTGTCTACTGATGGATGAATGGATAAAGGAAATGTGACATATATACAAAGTTAAATATTAGTCATAAAGAAGAATGAAATTTTTCCTTTTGTGACAACATGGATACACCTTTCGGGAATTTTGCTAAGTGAAATAAATTAAATAAAGAAAGACAAATGCCCTGTTATTTCACTTATATGTAGAATCTTAAAAAGCCAAAACTCTCATAGATTGGAGTTTGCTTAAAGGAAGGGGGGTAGGAGTGAGTAAAATGGGTAAAGGGAGTCAAAATCTACAAACTTCTAGTTGTAAAATAAATAAGTAGGGACAGCTAGGTGGTTCAGTTGGTTAAGCGTCTGACTCTGTATTCTGGCTCAGGTCATGATCTTACCATCATTGTGAGATCAAGCCCCATGTCAGCTCCGTGCTGACTGTGGAGCCTGCTTAGGACTCTCTCTCTTTCTCTCTCTCTCTCAAAAAACAAATAAAATAAGTAGCTAATGAGGATGTAATGTACAGCATTGCAACTATAGTTAATACTGCACTGCATATTTGAAAGTTGTTAAGAGAGTAGATCTTCAAAGTTCTTATCACAAGAAAAAAATCTGTAACTGTGTGGTGATGGATGTCAGGTAGCTTTATTGTGGTAACAGCTTTTGCAATGTATGCAAAGATCAAGTTATTATCCATATTCATTATCTTGAAACTAATATAATGTGTGTTAGTAATACATTAATTTTTAAGAAGACATGAATAGACAAATTGAAGTAAATCTATGTAAAGAAAACTATTCAGCAATAAAAAAAGAAAGAACTATTATTGACATATACAGTAAAATAGTTGAAACTCAGAATAATTATGCACAGTGAAAAAAGTAGGCAAGAGAATATATAGTTTGATCTATTTACACCAAAATTCTAGAAAATGCAAAGTGGCAGAAAATAAATTAGTAGTTTCCTGGGGATGTAAGTAGAGGGAGGGATTACAGTGAGGTACAAGAAAGTTTTGGAGTGAATGTAAATGTTAATTTGACTGTGGTGATGAACATATATATCAAAACTGACAGATATCAAATTCTTTACATTAAATATGAGCAGCTTGTTATGTTAATATATTGGTAAAGCTGGGGGGGAGATGATTAAAGAAAAACATTATTATTGTTTTAATTTCCTGTAGAATGGTCTATGATTCTTTCAAAGAGCAGCTTATGTTTTCCATAATTCAAGAGAATTCACTTACTTAGGTCAGTTTTATAATATCTCAATTTTGACCATAAGTGGTTTTAACTATCCTGCCCCCTTTATTTTTAAATCTGGACACTTAAAAAATGCTAATGAGAGTATCGTGATTCTTTTCAGTAAGTGGCCTACCGGTCTCAAATGTCTTTGTTTTCATGACTTCTAAGAGGAATAAACTACTCTCGTTGTGCCCAGCATTTTATTCGGCTACAAGAAATCACAAATTACTCATAGACTATTTTAAAGGAAGAGAGTCTATTGTAAAGCTATGCTTAGACTAAAATTGGAACTGGATTTCAAACTGGAAAGTCATCAAGCTCTGAGGCAACTCTAGGAATTAGCTACCCTTTCAGTCTTGCTAGCAGGTAGCGTCCCTTTCTCGTTTCCAGCAACTCTTTCTCTCTCCATGTCTATTCTATTGTCCTCCCTCTACTCATTGTTTTGTGTTTTTTTTAAAATATGTTCAATTTGCTCCTCCAGAGCCACTCTTCATCCTTCTCCATAGGACTCTCTTTCCTGGAAGCCAGACCTGGACAGATTATATTAACAAAATGAAGTCAGTGTATTTATTCTCCCGGTTCCCTCCCTGCAAGGTCACTTTAGGCACACTGTGTCTATCAGCCAAAAATCTCTGCTCCTCTCAAGGTGAGTCACTCCACACAACTTTCCCCTTCCAACCTCTTCTTTCGCTTGTCCCTTCACGTCTAGAGGTCGTAATAGCTCCCTCGCTACCCAGATTCAGTTCCTCTGCCATCCCTCCGGCTGCCCTACACCCTGCCCACACATTTCTAACCAGTGCTTTGTGGATAAACTCTCCCCAACTTATCCCCATTTGCACATGTCATTTGTTTCTTGTTAGAACCTCGAATTACATATTTATTTATCTGTTTTCGCGTGTGTGTTTTATTTCACAGCTTCTGCTTTGGTTTGCCATGATCCACCAAGGCTCTAATTCTACCCTTACCTAACATTCTCTGTATTTGTGAATACCAATATCTAAGTGTGAAAATCTCAGGCAAGTGGCTTCCTTTGTTTTTCAAGCCAGGCTGTATGGAAGGTCACAGGCTAGCTGAAGACCTGGCAGCTCATAGGACAGTTGACTGTCCTTGGGCCCCACATCTAGGGATCAAAAACTTATTTCTTTTATTACTCTCAATTTCCATTTCCTTGTCTGTAAAGTAAATATAATTATATCTACCTTATAGAGTTGTAATGCAGATTAATGAAAACATATCTAAAGCATAAAACAGTAGATACTCAATAAATAGTAGTTATTATGGTCTCATATGCCCATTTTAATTAAACATTTACAGCAAATGCTTTTGGCTTAATTTAGAATCACTTTTAAAAGGAATGGAGAAGGAAAAAGAAAAAGTGGGTTATTACTCCTTTCCATATCTTTCCCTGCTAAGCTGCAGGTACGTAAGATCTTCTGGCTGTTGTGAGTTCAGTCATGCCAAATTCCAGGGTCAGTCCACACCATGGTAAATTAAAAATATCATTTCCACCCGCAAATGAGTCTGAAATCATTCTTACTCTGAAAAACATTTCCTGTATACCTGCTATATGCCTTTTCCTCAACTCTCATTGTTTTGATCAGTTTGTACAATTTTTATTTTGATTGCTGATTTGCGTTTTTCCTTCCCTAGGAACAGAATCCTAACTTGAACCGTAGCCTGGCTGTCTGCCCCTTCCCCAAAAAATCTGCTTAGTCTCACACTTGGCAGTTTCTATTCCCTGGAGCTGACCCAACCTTTGTATCCCCAGCTGATTACTGTGGACCTATTTCAAACTGCAAAGACCCTATTAATCCTACTTGTATTCTTATTTGACCAGAGCCAGTTTGGTAAATGGGTTTCATACCAGGTAACAGCAGTTTACAGGTAGTCACCTGCTTCCTGGAAGACTGTGTTGAAAAGTATTCTAGGGCCTTTTCTGGGTGAAGTAAGAAAGAGAACCATATTGACAAAGAATGTGGAAGGAAAAGGTGGTGACGTGTATGCCACACATTTGCTAGGCTTGGCTCAGAGATGCCTGCTGCTTGATCCCCATACTAAATTAGAGTCATTTTACATTAATGCCAGCCATTAAGCCTGAGTTTTTCCACATACTTTTGAGCCTTGTGATTTGGACTGAGGTTATCCTCTTAGGGGTGGCCATTCCAGCAGTCAGGTGGCTGTGACTACTGATCATTGTTCTTCTCAAGGCAAGGTAGCCTACTGTACATAGTTCTCCTTTTTAGACCTAGGGTGGTGTAACAGCTTCTCACTATTACAAGCCCTATGTTCCTTTGCTATCATTTGTGGTTCCCTTACACTCCACCTACCCCTTTATAAATAGTCTCTCCTCAAGTTATCCTATTTTGAGTGTGCCATCTGTTTCCTGTTGGTACCCTGACTAATACAAGCACTTACTATGTACCAGGAGCTGAGGATACAACAGTAAACAAAGAGGTAAAAATTCCCATTTTCCAGGGGCGCCTGGGTGGCTCAGTTGGTTAAGCGTCCGGCTTTAGCTCAGGTCATGATCTCACGGTTGTGGGTTCAAGCCCTGCATCGGGCTCTGTGCTGACCGCTAGCTCAGAGCCTGTCTTCAGATCCTGTGACTCCTTCTCTCTCTGACCCTCCCCTGCTCACACTGTCTCTCTCTCTCTCTCTCTCTCTCTCTCTCTCTCAAAAATAAAAACATAAAAAAAATTCCTGTTTTCTGGAGATTACATTCTAGCCGCTTCAAAATGTCTTACAGGCAAGCCTGCCTAAGTTATGGCTTTACTTGTCTTTAGTCTTGACTTGTCATTAGTCACAATTAAGGAAATGCAAATCTATGCCTGCAAGTATATTTTTGTGTAAATCCCTAAAATAAAGACCTCAGAAAATCCTAAGAGTAGTGACTCTCAGACGTTCTGAAATCTCTCATGTGTTGCCTTCATTTATTCAACAAATATTTTATTAAGAGCCTAAGAGCTCAATATATGTTACCTCTTCACTGTGTTCTAGGTGTCATGCTATAGCTGAGAGGTAGAGGGTGGATAGGAAAAAGGAGGGTACAAAGATGAGTAGGTCAGGATGTGTGAGAAATAGACTCATAAAAAGTCACTGCACAATATAAAAAGGCTGTAATAGACGTTTGTGGGAAGTTCTATGAGAATATAGACAAGAGAATGACTTAATTCATTTTGGGGATTGGGAGAGATTTGTCTGAGGTGATGTTTGATCTGAGCTTGGATGGATGAGTAATACTTTCTGAGAAAGAGGAAAAAGGAAGGATGTTTAGGAAGAAGAAAGGAGTTATGAAAAGTTCTGAAGATGTGTTGGAAATAACAAATAATTTGCTTCGTAATATGGAGTACCATGTTGGGGATAGTGGCAAGGAATGGGACTGGAAAAAGTAGGGAGGGTCCAGATATTAAAGAGAGGATTGTGTATGAAGATTTTGGAATTTATTCTGGTAAGTAACAGGAAACCCTTCAAAGAATTTTAAACAGAGAATTTTTAAAAAATCACATTTTCTTTAACAAAACAGGAAAGAGTATCCAATGGACAAAAGACAGCCTCTTCAACAGGTGGTGTTGGAGAGCTGGACAGCAACATGTAGAACAGTGAAATTAGACCACTTTCTTACACCATTCACAAAAATAAACTCAAAATGGATAAAAGACCTGAATGTGAGACAGGAAACCATCAAAACCCTAGAGGGGAAAGCAGGAAGCAGCCTCCTTGACCTCAGTCGCAGCAATTTCCTCCTCCTCGACACATCCCCAAAGGCAAGGGAATCAAGAACAAAAATGAACTATTGGGACCTCATCAAGATAAAAAGCTTCTGCACTGCAAAGGAAACAGTCAAAAAACTAATAGGCATCAAACAGAATGGGAAAGATAGTGGCAAATGGCATAAAGAGCTAGTATCCAAAATCTATAAGGAACTCACTAAACTCCATACCTGAAAAATGAATAATCCAGTGAAGAAATGAGCAGAAGATTTGAACAGACACTTCTCCAAAAAGGACATTCAGATGGCCTACAGGCACATGAAATGATGCTCTGTATCACTCATTATCAGGGAAATACAAATCAAAACCACACTGAGATACCACCTCATGCCAGTCAGAGTGGCTAAAATGAATAAATCAAGAGACTATAGATGCTGGCGAGGATGTGGAGAAACGTGCACCCTCCTACACTGTTGGTGGGAATGTAAACTGGTGCAGCCACTCTGGATAACAGTGTGGAGGTTCCTCAAAAACTATTAACAGTAATAGTTCCTCAAAAAACTATTGATAGAACTCCCATATGACCTAGCAATAGCACTTCTAGGGATTTACCCAGAGGACCATAGGGAGGGGAAGGGGGAAAGAGAGTTGGGGAAAGAGAGGGACACAAACCATGAGAGACTATTGAATACTGAAAAGGAACCGAGGGCTGAAGGGGGAGGGGGAGGGAGGGAAAGGGTGATTGTCATGGTGGGGGACACTTGAGGGGAGAAGCACTGGGTGTTCTATAGAAACCAATTTGACAATAAACTACTATTAAAAAAAAGAATAAAGTCCAGAAACATAACCATATCATTAAAAAAATCAGATTTATGTTTTAGAAAGAAGATGAGGGAATGGTGGATATGGAAAAAGATTTTAAAAAACATGGAGAACACATAAACTTTTATTGTAACGGTACAGGAGAGAAATGAGGGCCTACACTAAAACAATGATTATCAGAATGGACAGATAGGTAGTAAATTTCACTGATAATTAGGAGGTAGAATCAAAGGGCTCAAAGACTTATTACATGTGGATGAAAATGGAAAGGGAAGAAATCAAGAAGATGCAAAATAGATGAAAAACTAGTCACTCATTTGGTAAAACAGAGAAAGGAGAATTGAAATCTGTCCTGCCTACAGAGAAGCCAGCAAGAAGCAAGCTGATTGTTGTAGACACTGAAAAACTTGAAGGTACCAGGTTTATCAGACGCTGAGGACTGAGCTGAAAACTGGTACGTTGTTAGTGCAATATACAAAGAACTTTAGGCCCACAGATCCCTTCTTTCCACTGGCAGAGTCAGTGAGTATCCCTTCTCTTCTCTAGCAATCTCCCCCTGAACTGAACTAGAAAGGCCTTGAGTGGGGCCCTGGGTGGCTCAGTCGGTTAAGCGTCTGATTTTGGCTCAGGTCATGATCTCATGGTTTGTGGGTTTGAGCCCCATATTGGGCTCTGTGCTGACAGCTTGGAGCCTGGAACCTGCTTCTGATTCTGTTTCCCTCTCTCTCTGCCCTTTCCCTGCTCATGCTCTGTCTCTCTCTATATCAAAAGAAAAAAAGAATGAAAGAAAGAAAGAAAGAAAGAAAGAAAGAAAGAAAGAAAGAAAGAAAGAAAGAAAAAGAAAACAAAGAAAGAAAGAGAGAGAGAAAGAAAGAAAGAAAGAAAGGAAGGAAGGAAGGAAGAAAGGTCTTGAGTGTAGAGATATCAGGAAGAGAGCAGGGATTAGACATAAAACTTAAAAAAATTTTTTTAATGTTTTTTAATTTATTTTTTGAGTGAGAGGCACACAGAGTGCAAGTGGAGGAGGGGCAGAGAGAGAAGGAGACACAGAATCTGAAGCAGGCCCCAGGCTCTGAGCTGTCACTTCAGAGCCCAATGCAGGCCTTGAACCCACAAATTGTGAGATCATGACCTGAGCTGAAGTCGGAGGCTTAACTGACTGAGCCACCCAGGTGCCCTGAGACATAAAATTTAACAAGAAGTTTGAGTCTCCCAAATCCTGAGACTGCCCTTCACTCTTTTGGGCTCCATACTTCACTCCTGGAATGTTTGCACCCAGTCAGATAGTCCTCAAGCAGAAGCCTCTGACTAACCTCTCCCTATAAGGGCAACAGGCGTCACTTATGCACAATGAGCTTGCAATTAGGTCTTTTAGTCCCTCTCTCTCTTTTTTTAAAGTCTTACTTAAGTAATCTCTACACCCCACATAGGGCTCACTCCCCAGCCCTGAGGTCAAGAGTTGCATGCTCTTCCAACAGGCACCCCTTCAGTCCCTCACTCTGAAACATGAATGGGCAGTCAAAAATCAGCAGAAAGGTAAAGAAACTCTGTTAAAGAGACAGACGCAGAGCAAAGGAACTTGGGGGGAACAGAGCCTGCAGGGAGCTGAAGAAAATATTTTTAAAAATTAGTGTCCTCAGATAAAAGAAAGAAAATTTAAAGAACAACAAATAAGTCTGGTAAATAAAACGCATGATAAATTAGTGATTTAAAGGGATTTCCTAGAAGATAACACAAGTTGTAAGAGATAAACCAGAAAGGAAAGATAAGAAAATGAAAAGGTCAATCCAGGAGGTGCAATATATAACTATGAGAGAACAGAGGAGATGAGGTGGAAGAAATTACCACAAAAAAAAGAAGAAAAGAAAATCATCAAAACTATTTATTGAATGTAATATAACAATGACATTTTAGACTGCAAGGACTCAAAAATTTAACTCCTCTGTATTTTCTCTCAGGAGTCTACTGGCAGATACCTAAGTATAAAACTAAACCAAAAGAAGAAGAAGGTGGAGAAGAAGGAAAGAAGAAGGAAGAGAGAAGGGGAGCAGGGAGAGAAGAGGGAGGAGGAGAGGGAAAAGAGATCCAGGGAACAGAGATCTAACTCAGAAAGATGGTGTCAAAAATTCCAAGGAAAAATATTAAGGTAGATCTCAGGATGACAATTAGCAGGAGAGGTAACACCACGTCCAAACAGGAGCAAGTCAGAGGGTTCTAGAAGAAATGCCTCCAGGAGAGAAAAACAAAACAACACAGACACAGTGACCCTACTGGAAAGGATCTTTCTCTCCAAAACATATAACCCCAGTGTAACCGTGAGAAGAATATCAGACAAATCCTGATTGAGAGATATTCTACAAAAATTCTCAACTACTACTCCTCAGAACTGTCAAGGTCATCAGAAACATGGACATTTGAGAAACTGTCAGACTTAGGTCTAAGGAGACATAACTGCAAAATAGGATATGGGATCCTGAACAGGAAAAGGAGAGTAGATAACAACTAAGAAAATCCAAATAAATCATGAACTCTAGCTCATTGGTTCATTAATTGTAACAAAGGTGCCACACTAACATAAAATGTTACTAGTAGGAGAAACAGGATGTGGGCTATATAATAACTCTCCATACTATCCTTAAGATTTTTCTGTTAATCTAAAACTGCTGTAGGTTTGTTTAGTTTTTAGGGAGCTAACTTCACTGGTGGGAGGCAATCATTAACTTCAAGAAAGCCAGGAAATTATGCAAGAAAGGAAACACTCTCATAGTAAGTCTCATGGCTCAGCTGTGATAAGATTTATAATAATCCTAATAATGGAAACCCTAATTACTGACTTAATAAAACATCATGATATAATTAAATTTAGAGTGTAGAAAGAAGTAAATGTGTGAGTATAAAAGATTTCCACGACACCTGGGTGGCTCAGTTGGTTAAGTGTCCAACCTCTCCTTTTTTTTAATGTTTATTTATTTTTGAGAGAAAGACAGAGCGCAAGAAGGGGAGGGACAGAGAGAGGGAGATAAAGACTCTGAAGCAGACTCCAGGCTCTGAGCTGTCAGCATAGAGCCTGATGCGGGGCCTCAATCCCACAAACTGTGAGATCATGACCTGAGCTGAAGTTGAATGCTTAACCTACTGAGCCACCCAGGTGCCCTAAGCTTCCAACTGTTGATTTTGGCCCTGATCATTATCCCAGGGTCATGGAATTGAGACCTGCATCTAGCTCCACACTGAGCACTGAGCATGGAGACTGCTTGAGATTCTCTCTCTCTCTCTCTCTCTCTCTCTCTCTCCTGCTTCCCCTTTCTTTCCTACCCCACTGTGCATCACCTTTTTTAAACTTCCTCACCTATGTATGAAGTGATATTTCAATAATGTGGCACAGGACACACATATCATTGTTCTAAAATGAAATGATCCTTGTTATTCTTTTATTTTTTTAATTCTGATATTAAATCATGTAGATGACAAGAGTCTTTTGGTGGATTCTCATGAATGGATTAATGGACATGATCTGTTGCAAATCAGTGCCCACTTATACCCACATCGGTTGAGAATTTGAACCCCATAACTACTGACAATGATAGTAAGGACAACTCACAACTCAGTTAAGGACATTACATCTGGGCAAGATAAATACCACAGTCCGTTGCAATTTTTTCTAAAGCTCACTATCATAAAGAGAACTATCATGGGTTCATGACTGGGAGAGGCATCAAGGTTGCTCTTACTTTCTTTCACTTTTATGGCCCCAGGCCTTGCCACAGGAAGGATTCTATTTGGGTCAGTGGCATTGGTGACATGCAAAATCTCACACCCCATCCAGTCTTACTGAATTTGAATTTACATTATAACAAGGCCTCTAGGTGATTCAAATGTATTATAACATTTGAGAAGTCCTGATCCAGGATGTATTTTTCAAGCGGTCCTTGCAGCTCATTAGGAGGTCAAGAAATTAATTTAGTGGATTCTGGCGCGTAATGGGGGCCCAAAGGTGCAAAAGCATCCGGCTCCAGAGGTCCCAAACAGACCAGGTTAGGCCACTCATCACTGACAAAATCCAAAGGCAGAGGAACAAGTGGTAATGAAACAAGCAAGGAATTTTATTTCTTGAGTCTTCATGTAAACAGTAAACCTGGTAATAAAAAAATAAATAATTTGTAAGTCTCTGGGTTAGGACACTGTTTCTGTAAATTTGTCTACATTGGAATCCCCAAAAGCATATAAAAATCAGGCCCCCAAAGAGGAAGGAAGAGGAATTTATGTCTTAAACAAATACTCCCAGGGAATTCTGATTCTAATGCACAGTGAATTTGAGAACCACTAGTCAGGCAGTGATTCCCAGTCTTTAGTATGCATTAGAATCGCCTGGAGGGCTTGATAAACCCCAGGTGCTGGGACCCACCCCAGATTTTCTAATTCAGTAAGTCTGGGGTGTGACCCACCCATTCCACTTCTAACAAATTCCAAGGTGATGTTGATGCTGTTGGTTTAGTGACCACTGGTCCAGGATCATGAAATTACAACTGTGAAGGACTTAGAGTCAGGATATTTGCTTCAAGCTGAATTCTTGTTCTAACTTATGGCTAAACCCATCAATTCAACAAATGCTCTCAATAATTTCTGTATACACCATTCCAACATCATCATATAGCAAAGGGTCTTTCTTAATTGTTTCAAAGAGGACCTCTATTAAATACTTACAGCGTTTTACTATTCTAAGAATCATGGTTCTATCCAGCCAAAGGATAGCAGAAAGGTCTTTTGCCAGTTTCTACTTTCTCTGCATTTTACCTTGTCCAGCATTCAGATTTGAACTCAGGTAGGAATGTGGTTAAAGTTCAGAATTTGTGGATACAGGAGTGCTGATTCATGGGGGCACATGTACCCCAATGTTTATATCAGCACTTTCAACAAGCTCAATTATGGAAAGAGCCTAAGTGTCTATCAACTAATGAATGGATAAAGAAGATGTGGCTTATACATACAATGGAATACTATTACTTGGCAATGAGAAAAAATGAAATCATGCCATTTGCAGCAACATGGATGGACCTGGAAGGTATTATACTAAGTGAAATAAGTCAGTCAGACAAAGACAGATACCATATGTTTTCACTCATATGCAGATCTTGAGAAACTTAACAGAAGACCATGGGGGAAAGGAAGGGGGAAAATAGTTACAGAGAGGGAAGGAGAAACCATAAGAGGCTCTTAAATACAGAGAACAAACTGAGGGTTGATGGGGGGGTGGAGGAGAGGGGAAAATAGGTGATGAACATTGAGGAGGGCACTTGTTGGGATGAGCACTGGGTGTTGTATGTGAGCAGTGAACCATGGTAATCTATCCACAAAACCAAGAGCACACTGTACACACTGTATGTTAGCCAACTTGACAATAAATTATATTTAAAAAAATTTAAAAAGCTGAGAATTTGTGAACTTTTCTATTCACAGATACTTTTAGTACTACTCAATGCATGGTTCTTGGATAGGAAGCTTCCCTCTCACCTAAGTGGTCATCAGAAATGCAGTTTTTCACACATGACCCAGACCTACAGAGTCAGAATCTCTAGAGCTCAGGAAGGCAAGTAATCTTTAGACTTCCTTGAACAAGCTTTCCAGGTGGTTCTTATGCATCCTAAAGTGTGACATGCACTACATCAGATCGCTTGCAGCTGCTAGAAGCTGCAGTTAAACTGTTGTATCTGGATATCGCCACACTCAGCCTCGAGGCTCAGCTCCTGGGGGACCCAGACGCAATATCAACCTCGGGGATGTGACCCTGGGTTTTCTGACACAGACCAACACAGGGTAGGTAGCCTGTAAACATTAGTCAACACTTTCATATATTTATTAGAAATGTTCACGTAGAAACACTTCAAGGAGTTCCCAAACCAAGTTACACATCTGCATATTTCCTGAAGTTTATCACCAGAATTTTTTCCCCTCCTTTCCTGAGTCAGTGATTTTTTTTTTAACCTTCAAATATACACATGGAAGTATCATTGTTAAACTGAAGGTTATGGCTGGTGAATTTTAAAAACAGGGGAAGTTTTACAATTCAGAAGTTAGGGGTGCCTGGGTGGCTCAGTCTGTTAAGCGTCTGACTTTGGCTCAGGTCATGATCTCACAGTTCGTGAGAGCCCCACATCGGGCTCTGTGCTGACAGAGCCTGGATCCTGCTTCAGATTCTGTGTCTCCTCTCTCTCTGCCCCTCCCCCGCCTGTGCTCTGTCGGTCTGTCTCTCTCAAAAATGAATAAACATTTAAAAAATAATAAACTAAAATAATGTTCAGAAGTTAAATAGACACCTACGTTGGATGTAGGTAGGCTGCTCAAAACATATGAAAATGTATATCATGGGCCAAAACCTGCCCTTAGCAACTCACAATCAACTCAATGAAGTCAGCTCATTCCATTTTGGGCAATGTAATAAAATAGGATTGCCAGAAAAATCTTCATTTAAAAAAATTTCCCTGAAATTGAATTACCTCCTTATTACATTATTAGCGTAATTTTCCCCAACAGAGGTTGAAGCTGCTACATCAGTTCAACCTACCTAATATCCCCATCAAGCTAAGAATATCCAAGAAAATCTGGATAATGTGTGTGTGTGTGTGTGTGTGTGTTCACTACACTTCAATACAAAGAGAGAACAAATATTTTTTTAAAACCCTATAACCCTTTTAACTCTTATTTTTTTATTTTATTTATTTTTTTAATGTTTATTTATTTTTGAGAGAGAAAGAGAGAAAATGAGCAGGTAGGGGAAAAGAGAGAGAGACACAGAATCTGAAGCAGGCTTCAGGCTCTGAGCTGTCAGGACAGAGCCAGAATCGGGGTTCAAACTCACGAATTATGAGATCATGACCTGAACTGAAGTCAGACACTTAACCAAGTGAGCCACCCAGATGCCCCTTATTTTATTTATTTATTTATTTACTTATTTATTTATTTATTTATTTATTTATATTTTAAAGAGGAACAATTAGTTTTAGCAATATTTTTTCTGTAATTAGTTACCACAATCTATATTGATGGGTTTTGCTTTCTGTTTCACAGGTGCACCCAACCAGAGGGTGCAGTGAACTCTGTGTAGTGCTCACTCAGCAGCTACAAATTGCTTCCTATTTGCAACTACTTGCCAGTGTACTATATCACCATTAGAGATTTATCTATTTCTTGTGACAGATACATTGCAAAAGGCCCAGAGTAGTTGCGAAGAGACAGAAGTCTTAAAAAGTCCCAGATGGTTGTCGCTATATAATCTCTAGTGGTAAATTAGGACAGTGGGTTGGTAATAGTTAAAAACATGGATTTTGGGTTCAGACAGGTTTAGGTTTCAAATCATAGTGTATTTATAAACCATGTTACCTTAATCAACTTCCATAAATTCTCAGAGCTTCATTGTTCTCATCTGGAAAATGGGAATAAAGTTGGCGTAAGGATTAAATGAGATAATACATGTAAAATGTTAAAACTGCCGGGCATAAGATGAATGCTCAGTAATGGTTAGCTATTATTACTATTATTAGTAATAATGTTATTATTTCTCAGGACACAATTGTGGTCGGTACTGAATGCTTATATATCTCACAAATGTAAATCTGTCTGCCCTTAGATATGGAATGACTTTATTCACTTCATGTCAATTCTTTTTTTTCTCCTTTAATCATATTTATCTTCTTGTGAGCAAATTCATGCTTCATAATCATTACAATTATGTGATAGTACCAATATCAAATTCCTGGTTACGGGGAACTTTATGCTATGGATAAATCTTGCTCTTTTGGAAATTATTAGCTTTGAATTATTCTTGGCAGGAAGATTGTTCTCCCTTTATACCTTGCTGTTGTTTTCCTCCTGATGTTGATTTTAATTCAAATTTTTTGTCTTTTGTCTTTTGGAGTTAGGTGGGTGTACTACTGCATCAGAAATGATTATGGTGCTTCTGTGGGTGAGGTGAGCCTGCATTTGTTCTTAGCTTTAAATATGTGTCAGTTACTATTTCTGCAATATGATAATGTTCAAATTCCCAAGAGCGATGTAGCAGTCCTAGTCTCAGAGTTGGCCACCGAAGTGGGTTTTTGACCAGCTGTTATACTGCAACTTAGAGCTTAAAAACTGGGAAAACGGCATGAACAGCCCAAAGCAAAGTGTCTGCTTATCTTTAAATATGTAGGATTCTGGACACCTGGGTGACTCAATCATTAAGCATCCGACTTCGGCTCAGGTCATGATCTCACGGTTAGTTTGAGGGGCTCACTGCTGTCAAAGCAGAGCCTGAGTTGGATCCTCTGTCCTCCTCTCTCTCTCTCTGCCCCTCACCACCCTCAAAAATCAACATTTAAGACAAACAAATAAGTAGGGTTCTTCCTTCATCTACAACGTAACCTGATTTGGGAGTTGGATAGGCGTTAAAGATTAAGAGATGTGGCTGGACTCTGGGTGGGATTTGGTATATCAGAAGTAATAGAACCTCACAAAATACTCTGAAGGCATCTGAACAGTCTTAAATTAGAATAATTTCTAATTAAAGTTGATAGTATCTGAATCTTATGTAGAGCCTAATGAATTCTAGGCAATTATATCTTTTCATTCAATAAATGAAAGATTGAAAATTACACCGTGGCAGATGGATTGCTTATTATATGACTCACTGAAAGCTCAGGAGGTCAGGAGTGTTGATGTTTGTCTAACACAATAACTCAAGCTTCAATACAATTTTTTACAAGATAAATCAAGCAGGGAAAGGATTGGTGTGTATTTTTTGCAACTATTTTTTTTCAACTCAAATGTTGAGAATCTCAAGATGATTAATTTCCATATGCCAGCTTATTAATATAATACTAGAATGAAAGTATGAATTCTATTTCTGTATCCTTAGTACCTCACACAGTACTTGTCCCTAATAAATATTTGTTTAATGAATTAGTGATTGGATGAATACATGAATGAGAACAAAAGGAGAGAGAAAAATAGAATGAAAGGAAGATGGATAAATGAATGGGTGTGGACTCATTTATTCTTATTTTAGTGGTTTTTTTTTTTTTTGAGAGAGTGTGAGGGAAGGAGGGACAGAGGGAGAAAGAAAGAGAATCCCAAGCAATCTCCATGTTCAGCACAGAATCAATGTGGAGCTCAATCCCACGATCTTGGGATCATGACCTGAGCTGAAATCAAGAGTCGGAAGCCCAACCAAATAAGCCACCCAGGCACCTTATGCTTCTTCTGAAGGTGGGTAAATATTAAGAGTTAAAGTGATTCATTGATGACAGGTCAGACTGGTGACAAAATGAATATACTCAAGTGTTATAGACTAAATATATCCATACACACCCCCCCCCAGTGAATATGTCTTATTGTTTAGGTAGTTCTCAACCCTATCTGCATATTAAAATAACCTATAGGATTTTTTAGAGGATTAACAATGTCCCATCCCAACCCTCCATCACCAGCTTCCCACCCTCAGTCCTAGTATTTTTTTAAAAGGTGATTCTAGTGTGTGTCAAAGTTGAGAATCACTGTGTTCGGGAGTTATAATTGTTATGTTCTTCAAGGTTTTTTTGTTTGTTTGTTTGTTTTTAAAGAGAGAAGCATGAAGATACATTTGCCAAAACTTGCTTTTTGTTCTCCTTTCAAAGCTTTCTAAATTTGGTGTTAGGTGTTTGCTATACCAAGAATAATGTCTGAGTCTGTTTGGTCTGCTATAACAAAATATTGTAGACCGGGATGGCTTGAGTAACACAAACGTTTTTCTCACAGTTCTTGAGATCAACACATCGGCGGATTGAGTGTCTGATAAAGGCCACTTCCTGGTTCATTGATTGCTCTCTATCTTTTCGCTGTGTCCTCACGTGGCCAAAGGAGCAAGGGGGCTCACTGGGGTTTCTTTTATAAGGACACTAATCCCATTCATGAGGTCTCCACCCTTATGACTTAACCACCCTCCAAGGGTCCCATCTTGAAGTACCATCACATTGAGAATTCGGTCTCAACATATGAATTTGGGGGAGATGGGGATACAGATGGACAGTCTATAGTAGATAAATACAACAAGATACAAGACAGAACAAGAATGCTTTGCTCTGCTCCATATATTTTAACCCATTGACCTGCAAAAAGAAGTTTGTTCATCGCTACCAGTCAACTGTTATAAGACTTTTTGCTTGAAATTGAACATGTACCATGAGATTGGTTTGCCCAGTGTCACTGTAGGGCCAGGTTAGGTAACACAGAAGTTAAAGCTCAAGGATGCTACAGGACACCTTGGGGGTGTGTGTAGATCATGTAATTTTCCATCAATATCCAAAGCCAATATTCTTCTCATTTGCTTGTAAATCTCATGACTCAGCTTAATTTCTTTCAAGAGTAAGGATCTTAGCACAGACAAGTTAAAAAAAATTACATGAAAGCCAAATTGCATTTTTTTAAATCTGAACTACTGCAGTAAAATTTCTAGCCAGTGGCTAATTTCAGGCTCACTTTTTAGAGTTGTTTCTGATGTCTGAAAATGTAAGAGCCTTGAGGGCAGGAGCATTTTATTTGTTTTGTTTGTTTGTTTATTGCTTATCCCAGTAAGGCATTGACTACAAAGTTTATGGTAGATACTTGATGAACTTTTATTGAATGAATAAGTATTGTGGTTTAGGTATTGAATGGTGGTTTCCAATTTTCAAACATTGAAAAATGGTGGTAACTCTTTTTAAAAGTAACCTCTACAGCCAACATGGGGCTCAAACTAACAACCCTGAGATTAAGAGTTGCCTGCCCCTCTGACTGAGCCAGCTGGGTACCCCCTGTTTATTTAAAAAAAATTTTTTTAAGTGATCTCTGTGCCCAATGTGGAGCTCAAACTCACAACCCTAAGATAGAGTCACATGCTCTATCAACTAAGCCACCCAGGTGTCCCTGTGGTAACTCTTTAAGAACTTCATTATTATTATTTTAAGGGTCTAGAATGAGTATTAGAATGGATGTTATTTTGGTCTCTTCAACATCACTTTGTCCTCCTTTCTTCAGGTGGTAAAACTCCTCTTTCCTATTGGGAACCAAATCAATGCAGACTCCCTCTTCTCCCTGGGACATAGCAGGGGGTATAGGGGAGATAATGTGGCCAAAATTTGTCCTTTCAGAAACTTGCATCTTTTATTCACTGCCGGTCACTCCCCTCCACATTTTGGTTCCCATTCCAAGTCAAGACAATCGGTCTGCTCTATGATTTTTTAGCTGGGGTTCATAGGGAAGATTGTCTCTATCTGCTGGAGTTAACTGTAGATACCATTTTGGAGTTAACTGTGGATTACCAGCGATACTCATCTTTCCCCATTTGGGACTAGAGCCTGTATGTGCTGATGAACCTGTATGTAGTAGTACCCCAATTAGAGGCAAGCAGAATTGAATGATGGAGAAAGTAAGAGAGAAAACCTGTTTTCATATTTATTCATATGTATTATTTTATATATATTATTCATATATATTATTTTTCTTAAAATTTTTTATGTCTTTATTTTATTTTGAGAGAGAGACAGAGAGTGAGCAGGGGAGGGGCAGAAAGAGGGAGACACAGAATCTGAAGCAGGCTCCAGGCTCTAGGCTCTCAGCTGTCAGCACAGAGCCCAACGCGGGGCTCGAACCCACTGTGAGATCATGACCTGAGCCAAAGCTGGACACTTAACCAACTGAGCCACTCAGGTGCCCCATCATATATATTATTTTTCATACATATTTATATATTATTTATTTTAATAGAAATCCCTCTTTTCTGATTATGAGAGTAATAAAATACACATTGTAAAAATTTCAGAAAATACCAATAGTTTGAAGAAAATTAAAATTATATTTAGTTCAACACAAGCTATATTTTTGATACATATATTTCCATGCATATATAAAAGTCCAATTTTTTATTATTATTTTAAACAAAAGTAAGATCGTGTTTTTATAAGCTTTTGCCAATTTATGTGTTACAAATATCTCTGCATGTCAATAAAGACAGATTTATTCATTATTTTTATTGACTATAATATTCCATTGTGTAAATAAGTTATAGTTAACTTACTCATTATTGCCGATAGCTCTTAAAAGGTTTTGATTGTTTTCTGAAAAAGCACTAAATCTTACATTTACTGATTTCTTATCACTTTTCCATCAGAATCCCTATTTTTTTTTTTAATGTTCATTTTTGAGAGAGGGAGAGCAGAGGAGGGGCAGAGAGAGAGGGTGAGAGAGAGAGGATCTCAAGCAGGATCCTTACTGTCAGCATGGAGCCCAAGGCAGGGCTTGAACTCACAAACCATAAGGTCATGACCTGAGCTGAAATCATAGAGCCTGACACTTAATCAACTGAGCCACTCAGGCACCCCAACTCCTCTTTCCAACATGGCCAGCTTCTTTTGAAATGGGAACCAATTATAAAAGAAACCAAGATTATAATAAAATATCTTTGATAGAATCATTTTGAAAAAGAAATGTAGGGCACATGAATCAGTTTTATGTGAGTTCCCACTCATGCCTTCTGCTTCTCATTTACAAAGAATGGCTCTGTTGCTATTGGGCAAGTCCAGTTTCCTGGTTATTTTTAGAGAACTAACGCCTTTGTCACATAATAAAGAAACTTAAACATTGTTAGGCACAACTATGGATAAAACTCTAGAGAATTATCATAGACTCTTAGGAAAATACTTCAAATTGCATATTTCTGCTACCTTTCATCTGCATTATACTCATATATTAAATGGAAGATGGTGTAGTGGAGCCCTATAGAGAACCATCTGAAAGCATGAAAGCTTTGGGGTACCTGAGTGGCTCAGTTGGTTAAGACTCTCACTTTGGCTCCGGTCATGATCTCACAGTTTGTGAGTTCAAGCCCCACGTGGGCTCTGTGCTGACAATGTGGAGCCTGCTTTGGATCCTCTGTCTCCCTTGCTCTCTGCTTCTCCCCCTCTCCCACTCTTGCACATGCATTCTCTCTCTTTTTGTCTCTCTCTCTCTCAAAAATAAACATTTTTAAAAAATAAAAAATAAATAAAAGCATGAAAGCTTGGGAGTGCCTGAGTGATCAGTACGTTGGGCATCCGAATCTTAATTTTGGCTCAGGTCATGATCCCAGGTTTGTAGGATTGAGCCCCACAATGGGCTCCCTGCTGTAC
Organism: Suricata suricatta; assembly: GCF_006229205.1. Classification (NCBI taxonomy): domain Eukaryota; kingdom Metazoa; phylum Chordata; class Mammalia; order Carnivora; family Herpestidae; genus Suricata; species Suricata suricatta. Next base: position 134,318,188 of record NC_043701.1, read on the forward strand.
TGAGTGTGGAGCATGCTTGGGATTCTCTTTCTCTCTCCCTTTGCCCCTCTCCCCCACATGCATGCTCTCTCTCTTTCTCTGAAAATAAACAAATATATTAAAATAAATAGGGGCGCCTGGGTGGCTCAGTCAGTTAGGCGCCCGACTTCGGCTCAGGTCATGATCTCACAGTTGGTGGGTTCGAACCCCACATCAGGCTCTGTGCTGACAGCTCAGAACCTTGAGTCTATCTTCGGATTCTGTGTCTCCCTCTCTCTCTGACCCTCCCCTGCTCGCACTGTCTCTCTCTGTCTCTCAAAAACAAATAAAAAACATTTAAAAAATTAAAAAATAAACGTTTAAAAAAATAAAATAAATAAAAGCGTTAAAGCTTAGTTCATGTTAGGACAATGGAATTTAATTTTCAAATCCCCCCCAAGCTTTACTGAAGCATATTTGACAATTAAAAAAATTGTATATATTTAAGGTATTCAATTTGATTTGATATATGTATACATCGTGAAATAATCACTACAACTGAGATATCTATCACCTGACCTAATTACCTTTTTGTATGTATGTGTGGTGACAACACTTAAGATCTAAACTCTTAGCAAATTTCAAATATATGATAACGTTAACTATAGTTACATTGTTGTACATTAGAGCTTTAGAACTTCTTTATCTTGTAGAAGTGAAACTTTGTATCCCTTGACAAGTATGTCTCCCTATTTCCGTCTTATGCCCCAAACACCACCATTCTACTTTCTGTTTCCATGAGTGTAACTATTTTAGATTCCACAAAGAAGTGAGCTCATGCAGTTTTTGTCTTTCTGCTTTTGGCGTATCTCACTTAGCATAATGTCCTCCAGGTTCATCCATGTTGTCACAAACGGTAAGGTTTTCTTCTTTTTTTAAGGCTGAATAATATTTCATCATCCATACATTCACCATTTTTATCCATTCATCCCTCAATGGACATTAGGTTATTTCCATACCTTGGCTATTGTGAATAATGATGAAATGAACATAGAAATACAAATTCCATTTTTTCACATACCAAGAAATATTTACCATAATTAAATTACAGGGGTTCTTACCTTCTTTCAATTTTTATGTGTATTTTTAGAATTATATTATTTTTGAAGAATAAATAAATTTGAGAAAGAAAATCTTAACTTTTAGGAGGCTCTGAGTGATACTTAGGCAAATTAATATATATAGAAAACTTGAATTAGAACAATGAGTACACGCAACTATTGTTAAATTTGTTCATAATGCTAGGCTTCAGTTTCAGAAGCATTGTGCAAGGTTCATTACAAGATATAAAATATACTCAAAGGCATGTAAGTTTATATTTTTGATCACTTTGAGTTTTATATTCCTTGTATTTATTTGCTTCAAAGAAAAAATATTTCTCCTTCCAAATCATAAAATAGCCTCCCAGGGAGAACTTTGCATAGATGTTTTTGTCGCTCTTAAGTCTTGAAAAATCTTTTTCCATCTCACTTCTGAGACCTAGAAGTGCTTCGGACAATCCTATAGAATTGAATAGCATGAGTTAACTTTATATACTTCTTTCTTTTTGGTTAACCTAATTAATAAATGGTAATATAATCAATACTGTTGGGGAAATTACTATTATCCTATCAGAGGGAAAACAACTCTTTTGCTATCAAAGTTTTTGTAACAAGTACAATTATTTTCTTTCTTTCTTTCTCTCTCTCTCTCTCTCTTTCTTTCTTTCTAATACAATGATTTTAAAACTTGATCTGGAAGAATAAGAATGCAAATAATAGAAGAGAAAATTTTTAATTATGAAAAAGGGCAAAATCAATTGAATACAATAAATACCAAAGCTACTCTATTAAAATAGGGAAGTATAAGTAAAACCAAATAGCCTAGTACAGAATTAGTTCCACTGTATATTAGAGTTTAATGTGTAGCATGGGGATTTCACAAATAAGTAGAGAAAGGAAGAACCATTCCAGAATGGTTATCAATTTAGAAAAAATTAATTTGGATAATCTTCTCAAACTATACATCTAAATAAATTCCAGACAAATTAAAGAGCAGGTATAAAATATTAAACAGCAGATAAAAACAGAAGAAACTTAGCAGCAATTTTTTAAAAATCAAAGGAAAATATGAATAGTTTTTTTTTAAACAACCAAAGTGAACAGGCAACAATAGAATGCAAAAATATCAAAAACACTAAATGTAAGGGGGGGAGGCTGTTATCTTTTTTATATAAAGAAATTGATATAAACTGAGAAAAGCACACTAGACCTCAAAGAAATGGATAATAAATGACATACTATTAGTGAGCAAACATAAAAAAAAAATGGTTTCACTAGTAACCAAACACAAACCTAAAAAATAATAAAATATCCATTTTCACTTAGGAACTTTATAAATACCAATCATACCAAATAAGCCAGGATGCAATGAACAGGTACTTTCATAAATCACTACAGTGTTGATAAACCCATAAGCCATCAAAATATTCCTATTCTTTTACCCAGTAATTCTACATTCTCATATCCATAAATATATCTGGGCAAATAAGACTAATGCTCAAACCAAGTGATCGTGCAAATATGAAGTGTCACTGTGTTATGCATTGTGAAAACATTATAAATTAAAAAGATTGAGCTTTGAACAAAAAGTCATTGGGGGAGAATGGGGGATAAAGAATAAATATATTTAAGGAATAAGAAAAAAGTACAGTTTTGGAACCATTTAGAATCAGTGGAGTAAAAAGGTTTGAGGAAAATTGGTGACTGAAGATGTACTTTTTTCATCTCTTTTCATAGATGCATTTTTTTCACATTTTTGTTTTTTAATTGCCACATTTGTAATTAATGCACATATTTTTATTCCTGCTTCTCTTGAAAAATAAATCACTATGTGCTGTGGGCTTTTTCATTGTTGTCTACTACACACACACACACACACACACACACACACACATGAATATACTTTTCCTCCCTAAATTGTCATACTCTGTTATCCTCAATAACTCATTTATATTATATTCCTTGGATTCTAGCTTCATTCTTTGTAAAATCAAAGCAGAACTAAACAGTGCTTCTTGTCTACCTGTCTCATAGGAATAATTAGTGTCTTTAGTATCCCTGATGTTTCTTTTTTACAAGGCCTAACAATAAAATACAAGATTCTTAATACAGGAAAGTTTTGAAAATATGCAGTCACTACTCTGTGGCATTGACTAGTCCTCATTTTCTCCTCATCCCTTATAGTATCGGATATACAAATAAGCTGTCTAAAGCTTTTAATCTTCTCTGTTAATAGTTTGTAATTTGATCCAGGTTTATTCTATTAAGTCACTGATTGACTGTAGATGCTAATCTCTTTCAGCAATTCCTGGTTTGTTCAATCAGTAAGGCCTTTCTTTCCCTATGTGGAATTTCCCTGTGTGTCTATTTCCTGCTACAATTTCCTCAGTCCCCAGCCCTCCCTCACCACAACAGGGAAAACCTCTTATATGACCGTTGCTACAATACTGTAATACTCTGTGTGCAGGGCCTGTACCTGGGTATGTTTCCAAAATATATACCAGGTTGCTCATCCCCTATCATTGCCTTCAAAGCTGGTATGGCTAAATTTCCACTTATAGATTTAACTAGCTCTGGGGGCAGGAAAGGGATGGGGGAGAGGCCTCATTTGTAGCATTTGCCAATTTCTGTATCATAAATACTCACATCATGGTCCATTTAAAAGTACTGGCATAACATCACTGAACACAGTTTGGAAGAGGTGGACAGTAGAACACTGCTCTATAGTATTTCTATTGTACAGACACAACAAACATAAATAACCTCAAGGGCATAGATAATAGTAAAATGTAGTAAAGTAATTAGGAAGTGATGAAGTTTAAGTACTTTCACCTTTGTTTTTTTTAATGTTTTATTTATTTTTTACACAGAGAGAGACAGAGCATGAGAGGGGGAGGGGCAGAGAGAGAAGGAGACCCAGAACTGGAAGCAGGCTCCAGGCTCTGAGCTAGCTGTCAGCACAGAGCCTGATGCGGGGCTCGAACCCACGAACGTGAGATCTGACCTGAGCCGAAGTCGGAGGCTTAACCGACTGAGCCACCCAGGCGCCCCCACCTTTGTTTTTAATATGTTACCAGCTGTAAGTTTACACAACTGTTTAATCCCTGGCTTGCAATATCCCCCCAAATTTAGCTGTTGGTTCTTGCTAGCTAGTACAAGTTGGCTGTAGCACACCAATGCTTTTTAACTTTGTCCCAGAATCTAGAACCAAGCCCCAGTGCAGTAACTCCAGTGAGTCAGTCCTGTATAGAGCAACTTTGATCTCAAATGCATAGAAACTAGATTCAGATTAGATAATTGGTAGTCACCGAACATTCCCATGTGTTTGGCATTTGCGCTAGGACATGAGGATGCGAAGAAGGTTAAGGCCCCTCCCATGTTCTTCCCTGTATCCATCAAAAGCATCTCCATTTTCCAGTTTTTCAGGCCAAAGATCTTGGTGTCATCTTTGACTCCACTCTTGATCTCATATCTGATTTCAAGTCCAGGAGCGTATCCTGAGGGCTCTCCCTTCAGAAAGATCCATATCCCAGTCACTTCTCACTTCCCAACCCCTAGCCTGTCTGAGCTACTATTCTTTCTTACCTGGATTATCGATTATCAGAATAGTTTCCTAAGTGGTCTTGCTTCCATATTTGCCCACTTAGGGTCTAATTTCAAAACAATAGTCAGCTGTATCCTTTTGCACTGTAATTCCTGTTGTGTTTTTTTTTCTTGGTCACTACTCTCTGATAGTTTCTCATCTCACTCAAAGTAAAAGCCAGAGGCCTCACAATGATCTTCAGAGCACAACACAGTTGGTGCGTCTCTACTTATTTCTCTGACATCACCTACTACTCTTTCCCCTTCCTCGCTCTGCTCCAACTATAATGGCCTCCTTACTTTCCCTCAAATGTACTGGCCAGGATCCTGCCTCAAGTCCTTTGCATTTCTGTAGTCTCTACCTAGAATGCTCTTCTACAGATATCTGCATGACTGTTTCCTTCCCTCTTGTCTAGTCCAAGTCTTTGCTTCTCTGCTATCTTCTCAGTGAGGCCTTCTCTATCACTCTGTTTAAAATTGCAACCCACAAATTCTCCATAAACTTATTTCTTTTGGCAAGCTATGTATTTTACTTATTTATCTGTTTATTGTCTGCCCTCCCCCTCCCCAACTAGCTACATAAGTTCAGTGAACTTTGTTCTGTTCACTGCTTATTTCCCAGTGTCTAAAATAGTTTCTAGCATATGTGTTTAATATGCATTTATTGAGTGAATGAATGAAGATCTGTCCTCAAAGAGTTTTATAGGTTTCCTATGTGTATCTTTGGTAACCAAAGTAACTGGATTTCTTGACTTTGTATTCCAGTTTCCTAGTAACTAATCTCCAATAGTTGTTGCTAGGCATATGCGTTCTGACCTGCCCGTAAGAATCTGTCAGTTACCAGGCCACCTCTACATCTTGGATCTTCCTTGGCCATGAATTTTGGTTCTTTATGTTTTTTTTTCCTGTCACCCTATAAACTAATCTTTCAATTTCAGACCCATCTTTTTTTGTTTGTTTGTTTTAAAATTTTTTATGTCTTTTATTTATTTTTTGAGAGACAGTGAGAGACAACACAAGCAGGGAGGGGTCAGAGATCGAGGGAGACACAGAATCCAAAGCAGGCTCCAGGCTCTGAGCTAGCTGTCAGCACAGAGCCCGATGCGGGGCTCGAACCCACAATCCGTGAGATCATGACCTGAGCCAAAGTCGGACGCTCAACTGACTGAGCTACCCAGGCGCCCCCATCTTTGAATTAATATGATTTCATGTGTCAGTCTGAGAATTTTTTTCCTTCACTATCTGAGCTTTGGATCTGTTAGTTCTCTAATGTGACAAACATTGTATAACAGCCCTTCCAGCAGTGACAACCTTTCCACAAGGATATGCCCCTTGAGAAAGATCTCCTCCATCCCTCTCCAGAAGAGAAGAGGAAACGCAAGAAGAAGCAACCGGTACAGAACCTTGATTCCTACTTCATGGCCAGGAAATGCCCAGGATACTATGAAATCACCACCATCTTTAGCCATGCACAAATGGTAGTCTGTATGTTGACTCTTCCAACTGTCCGCTGCCAGCCTACAGAAGGAAAAGTTACAGAAGGATACTCCTTTGGACAGAAACAGCACTTAAAGCATCCTGAGTCGAGAAGAGTGGGAAATCATCCTAATAAACACATTTTGGATACACACACATACACAAAAGAGATTGTATAACAACATACATTACCGTTACAATTTTTAAAAATGAAAATGGGCATTGTAAGGATAATAATTCTTTTAGCAGATAGGATATACTTATTATCCGTCAGTGCTCCTATTTACAGGAGAAAGGTGAAAATCTCTAACATCCTTAGGTTTGACACATGCAAAACCAAGATTAGAAGCTATCCGTCAACTATTGTTAGATTTTACGATCCCCCCTACCTACAGTTTTCTCAGATACTTTACAAAAAATCCTGGAATAACCAGGATCAACTGAGTGGTATCCCCATTTTTTTTAAAGCTGGTATTGCTACCTAGACAACATGGCAACAGGCTGCTGAGAATTAGCAAGCTGTCTCTTTCCAGTGAAGATGATTAGGGTGATAATGTGAATCAGAAGAATGCTTAACTTCCAACAATCACAAAGTTTGCGAAATAATTTTGTTTTCTTAAAGCGTATTCTCCGTGGCCCATTTTATTTCTGCAAAGGTCCTTCAAAGAATAACAGTCTATGTAGTCATCTTTTCCAAGTGGAATTGATATGGTGCAAACTCAGGGAGCACAAAGTACCTAAAAATGCCAATCGAAATATAAAAAGGACTTTCTCTTTATGTAGCAACAGCCTAGAGAGATCCAAAATCTTTTTAGAGTGTTAATACCATTTCCACTACTGCATTTCTGTAAGGGAACTGGTGGAAAAAGAGGAACAAGTAATTTATCATGTCTTTACAGATAAAGAAACGGAGATGCCAAGTTAGACAGTTTCTTGCCTGAGACCACGATCATACACCAATTGCTGAAAGAAGACAGCTGCATCTTAGTTGTTAGCTTACAGGATAGTGTTTCCAAATCTTTCTGCACTGCTAATAGAATTGAGATTCCAAGTAATAATAGAAGATGGTCAGGGCAAAGTAATGGTAATGAGCCAGGGCTAGAACTGAAAATAGAGTCCAAGTCTTCTAACTCCTTGTCCATTGATCCTGCCATTATGTTGCAGGACTAAATTACTGAACTTCATCAAAAAGTGGCAGCTCAATGCTGTTAGAGACAAACCAGCATGAGTTCAGTTAACTTTTCATTATAGATGGACAGAATAATTTATATTTTGGCTTACCTAAGGGAAAAATATCTCAAACTGGAATTTGTTTTGAACATTGTCATTTCTTCTGTTATTTAAGTATTTGTGGGGGCGCCTGGGTGGCTCAGTCGATTAAGCCTCCGGCTTCAGCTCAGGTCAGATCTCACGTTCGTGGGTTCGAGCCCCGTGTCAGGCTCTGTGCTGACAGCTAGCTCAGAGCCTGGAGCCTGCTTCCAATTCTGTGTCTCCTTCTCTCTCTGCCCCTCCCCCTCTCATGCCTGTCTCTCTCTGTATCAAAAATAAATAAAACATTAAAAAAAAAGTATTTGTGTAATATGAAAAGGATCTTGGTTGACTGAAGCTCCTTAGGAGTCAGAAAAAGACATTGTAAGTTAGAAACAATCATCTCTGTTTAAAGAAGGTATGAATCAGCAAGCTGGAAAGCTGGTTTTCAACGGGTCAGCTCGTCCACGGTGTCAGTCTAAAGGGTAATGTGGTCCATTCTAAGCTCTAAGAATAGGTCAGGGGAGGAGAGGAAAAAATAGAAGTGTGTGGGTTGGGGGGGTATCTTTTGTTCTACACTTAAGACATCTGCTGTTTAACCTTGTGAAACAATGAATGAGACCAGTCATAATTCAGAAGTTAAAAAGCTTTTCATCAAATAAAAAAGATTCTAAGAGATGCAGTGCAGTGCCATGGACTCTCATTGTCTAAGCTGACACATGATGCTCTTCCCGTGTATTTACATGCAGACAGGCATTTTGCCCAGCAGGCAGGGATGTGAAGCTCACATAGACTTCCTCAATGGTGAAAGTCTTTATAGAAACCAGAACACCAGGAAGATAGAGGCCAATGAACAAAGATCTTATTTCTTCATAATTCTTAGATTTTTTTTTAACAACAAATTAGCAGAGAAAGAGGCATCTTTGGAGTTAGTTTCTTTGGGTATCTCCCATGTACACAGAAGATGTACGTTACTAAATTTGTTGGTTTTCCTGCTAGAAAGAAAAATATTTAACATAATATTTCTGGTTTTAATTAAACTGACTTCTTTTAGGGTGCTACGTAACTTCATGTGCGTAACCCTTTTTTTTTTTTCACCTTTACAACCTTTGCAACCCAGAGAGGAGAATATTATTTTACAGATGTGGAAGCAGAGGTTAAGTATCTTACCCACACCCACTGCAGAGTAGTTAGACCTGGGTTAAAACCTAGTTCTCCAACACCACTTCCAATATCCTTTCCACTATGTCACAGAAGGCTATGGCAATATTTTTATTTTTACCTTTGAGGCGATTTCTAAATAACGTTAGGCTATTTCATGGCTTTTTGAGAAATGGATACAGGAATATTTGTTTTGCATACCTATTTTTCTTTATATATTTCTTCAGCAAGGTATAGGCTTTGGACATCAGATTGCAGGGCTTTTTGTAGCAATAAGGTAGAAATGCACTTCCTCGAAAGTCTGGGCACCATATGCTTATTTGTTCTGGGTTCACTGAGGGCACCACCAGTTGACCATGGTGGTGGCAGGCGGAGTCCTGGGATGAGAACTGGGAGCTGACTTGCTGTAAATAAAGGATGTCCTATACTTTCTAAAACAAGGTAGAGGATACTAATGAATAAACTGAGCTTTAGGGTGCCTGGCTGGCTCAGTTGGAAGGGCATGGGACTCTTGAGTTTGATCCTCACATTGGGAGTTGGGATTACTTAAATAAATAAAACTCAAAAAAAAAGTAAATTGAAATACAAACATTTGATATTAGCATACCCTGATGTTAGATATTAGAGAGCATTTAAAATTTTACAGAAAAAAACAAATCGTTTCAATTTACTTACTCTCTAGAAAGGTTATAATTACTGAGGCACCAGGATGGCTCAGTCAGTTGAGTGACTCCATTTTGGCTCAGGTCATGATCCCAGGGTTGTGGGACTGAGCCCCACGTCTAGCTCTGTGCTGAAAGCAGAGCCTGCTTGAGATTCTCTCTCTCTCTCTCTCTCTCTCTCTCTCTCTCTCTCTCTCTCTCTCTCTCCCTCCTCCCTTCTTTCCCCTCTGTCCCTCTCCTGCTTGCTTTCTCTTTCTTTTTTTTTTTTGTGAGCCTTCAGCTTCCTTTTTTGTCTTTTCTTTTTTGTTATTGCTCTCTCTTTCTTAAAAAAAAATGGCTATAATTACTGAACATTTGCTGACTAGCACCAATTCACAAGTTGTTATGCTAAACATAGATTCAAACTCAACCCCTACCTGTGGAATATTGTCTTAATACTTTGATGATGAAATTATCAAAATCATTCATGGTTCTTATAGAACTACATCTAGAAAACTTCAGGTAAAATCTCTTCCTTCTAGAACCAATCATTAAATAAAAATTTGAGTTTATTATATACCAAGCTCAGTGTTAGGCATGATGGTGTCTTCTCCATAGCTAAAGATCAATATTGTTCAGTCATGATTCAGTAATGATTAAGTGAAGGAAACATGTCAAATGCATGACATTTACCCAAAAGGTACTAATAATCTAGTATGTAAAACATACCAAAGAAATTAATATTATCAAATAAATTATTTTAAAAACACAAAAGTCTCCTTTTCTTTGCTATTTTCATCATGACACCATCCCCTAAGGCCTCAAAGTGATTACTTTTAAATTAATAGTCTAAGATACTAGAGGATTTTCTCTGAGATCTTTGTCATGAACTGTGCAGTTTATCAGGGAAGGTAATATAGAGGAACAGATATCCTAGATTCATATCTTGGTTCCACTACTTCAGCCAGGAGATCTTTAACAAGTAGCTTCTCAATTTTCTCATCTGAAAAATGGGGGCTTGTATAGTATTTTCTCATAAGGATATTTTGAGGATTAAGCAAGATGTTATAATGTAATGTTTTATAGCACCCAGCATATCACTTTGCTGTTAGCTAGTACTCAAAATTATCATTAAAGTATTTTATTCTTTCTTTCAGATTTTAGAAAAACACTTTAAAATCTAGACTTAACCTTAGGACCTTGTCAGAGTCTGTTTCCATATACTACCTGTCGTATGGTCCACTTACAAATGAGAAACCTGTGTGCTTACCTGTGTTAAATTAGACCATCAAAGGTCAATGCTGTGTAATAAAGACTAGAGTTGGCCATAACTGAGAATGTACAGCTATGTAAGCTGCAGGAAACAGTTTTCTGTGAAGGGGTGTGGTATAGTGAGACAAAGATAAGGATGAATCAGACAGACCAGCTTAACTCACTGTGTACACTGTACTTTGCCTCTTTGAAGGATTTCTTAATTGCATGCCTTGTAGAAATTACTTAAATTCTTTGGGCCATTATGTGTTTCATCTGTAATGTTGGGAAAGTAGTATCTAACTCATTGAGTTTTTTTGTGATGATTGCACAGAGTAAGAGCTCAGTAAATTCACTGAGGGCTGGGGCCGGGTATTGTGACCATTAGCTGACTTTCTTTTCTGTGGCTGTTTTGGGAAATGAGGAGCAACAGCAGGAGTGGCAGTCAGGGCAAACGCTCAGCAGCATTGTGGTGCATGTGTTTCACACAAGTCCATCACAAATGGTTGTTCAGTGTGCAAGGTGGGCCGGTAGAAGTAGAAATCTAGTCTGGACTGTGTTCTCCAAGATGCTGAGAAAAGGTCTCTCTCTCTCTCTTTTGTTTAAGTTTATTTATTTTGAGAGAGAGAGAGTGTGTGTGTGAGAGTGAGAGTGGGGAAAGGCAGAGAGAGAAGGAGAGAAAGAGAAACCTAAGCAGGCTCCACAATGTCAGCGTGGAGCCTGATGCGAGGCTTGAACTGACCAACGGTGAGATCATAACCTGAACCAAAATCACGAGTCAGATGCTTAACTGACTGAGGCACCCAGGAGCCCCATGGGTCTCTTTTTCTAATTTGTACAAAAGTGCTCCCTTCTCCACCCCATTTCTGTACCATTTTCTTACTTTTAGTTTCTTCTCACCTCTTCAGGTGTTCAGTGACTTCAGACGGCCATGACCTGTCCCTGCCGGGTTCCACTATAACCTGCCTCCCTTCTCTCAGGTCATCCTATGCCATTTGATACTGCCAGGAAAATCCTAATCTCTCCAGAGTCCCGATCCTTTAGGACTCTTCGTGAAATGAATGCTAATTGCTTGAACTAATTCAAGCTTAGGAATTGACAAGACCTTCCTTTAGCTGTACTGTCCATTGGCATTTTAACAAAGGTTTCTAGTGTTTCAACCCAAAGGAGCAAACACTGAGAGTCTGAAGTATCAAGGCAAAGGAAACATAGGGCAGTTTGAGAACAGGGGACTTTTTAGCATAGCACACAGTGGCTGCCCGCCCTGCTAATGCATAAAACTGGAGGTGGTATTAAATATACACCAGGGAGTGGAAGCTGTATACCTTTAATAAACAAGCCTGCCCGTCCACATCAGCCAGTCCATTTAAAGAGTCAATAAGAACTTTGGACCTTATACCAATACCCATCTCTGAGAGAAGAGAATGCGGGAGGGGCAGATTTTGTGGTATAGTAAAAAGAAAACTGCTTTGAGAGTTAGGACACTTGGATTATAGGTCTGCCTCCACCTTTAAATAGCCTTGTGAGGGGCACCTGGCTGGCTCAGCTGGTAGAGCATGAAACTCTTGACCTTGGGGTCATGAGTTCGAGCCCCCCACATTGGATGTAGAGATCACTTAAAAAAAAAAAACTTTAAAAATAGATAAATAAAATGTCCTGTCCCTTGGAGAAATAAATTGCTCTGTGGCCTTAGGGCAAGGCACGTCAGGTATGTGCTTAAACTGAGACTTTGATGGAGAGAACCTGTGAAGTCCTTTTCAGGTCTAATCTTCTAAAGTGGCTTTTTTCCCCATTGCAAACTGAATAGCCTGGGGCAAGGGAGGTGGGGGGGAGTAATGCGGAGCTGTAGTTTACAGACTATTATATTGAACTATAGGTGGAGAGTGCTGGCTTCCAGAAGAGTCAGATTACATTAATGATTAAGAGTGTGGGTGCTGAAGTCCTTCATTCCTGAGTTTGGGTACTAAGTTAGCACAAATTACTTAACCTCACTATCACCATCTGTAAAACTGGAATACTGATACCTAGTCATAATGTTAGTGAGACAATTAAATGAGCTAATAGATATTAAAACACTCAGCACTAGTAGGTCTTTTATTTTTATGTATTTATTTTATTTTTTGTCCATTCAGAGACTAGGACTAAATGTTTCCTAGGTGATTTCTATTCCAAAGTGATTTCTATTTTTGTCTTACAATCCTTATCTTTTTCTTTGTAATAGAAATGTGTGTTTCAGTAATTTGGCCAGTTTTGAATTTAGTAGCTGAATTATCCCTCCACTGTGGATAGAGTACTTTTCCAGAAAGATCCCTAAGTCTGAACTACTCCCATAGTGTTTAGGAGGATCATTGCTGCTGGTGACTAGGAAATAAGAGCTGTACAATGTCAATCATGAAAACCCTTGCTTCTCCCCATAACATGAGAACCTGCACCTGTAGATGTCTGGGTCCCAGGCCACATGACAGTCCTAGAAGTCATTATTACCGCCATATTGATAAAGTACAGCAGCCACTTGAACCCCGAGACATTTGTCTTAGCAGGCAATTAATCACATTCGTTTGTAGGTGGTAATCTGATTAAATGTGAATATACTGCATGCCACAGATTTCTAGTATTATGTTTCTTTTTGAGGAGGAGGTCTGCACTGCTCCCCAGCCCAAAGACTTGATCACAACAATTCTTCAATCCTATATTTGAGGGTCTGTTTCCAAGATCTCTCCTGATATCAATCCTATAGGAGTCAGCAGACAAAAACCATACCAGTTACTTGAGAAGAGGTAATGTAACCTAAGTGTTAACCAGGTGTAAAGATGTTAACTAAGTAACTACAAGGGTAAAAAGAAAACTTGAAAGAATCCTGGGGTAGCAACTGTAGAAAGCAGCTACAATTCCTTCAGCTAAAGGGACAAAAGAAAATGATTAGAATTATTAACACTAGAGAAGGGGTTTTTTTATCAACAATTGTTTATATTAAATTGTCTCTTTAAGTAATTGGTGCGGTTTGTGTCTCCTGACTGTACTATGACTGATATAGTGTTTGGGCCAATTTTTACTCCCTCCACCAACATAAGAAAGTTGAGGTTGCTACATATCCTTGCAAAACTTGGTATTTTTCACTTTTTTTTTCATTTTGACAATTTTACTGGGCTTGAAGTGCTATTGCACTGTGGTTTTTCATTTGCATTTCCTTCATAGGGAATGAAGTGAAGAACCTCTCCATTTGTTTACTGGATATTTTGATCTCTTTTTGTGAATTATCTGTTCAAGTCTTTTGCCCATTTTTTTCTATTGGGTTGCTGCCTTTTTCTTATTGATTTGTGAGAGCTCTTTGTGTATTTTGGACATGAGTTCTTTGTTAATATCACCGAGCTCTCTGTCCACATGCCTGGGCCACCTTATTAGTGTAGACGTTCTTCCTTTGATTAAATGGCCCTCAGAACTGAATTGCTTATGTTGTTCTTATTAAATTACCTCAGCAAACACAAAGAGCAGTGGAGTGGAGATACTATAACTTTCTTTATTGTGAGATGATAAGAATATGTATTTCACTTGTATATTCATTCCACAAATCACTTTGAACTTATTTAATTTTTAATTTCTTTTTTTGAGAGACAGAACATGAGCGGGGGAGAGAGTCAGAGGGGGAGAGATAGAGACTCCCAAGCAGGCTCCACGACCAGTGTGGAGCCCAACACAGGGCTCAATTCCATGACCTTCGGATCATGACCTGAGCCAAAATCAAGAGTTGGACGCTCAACTGACTGAGCCACCCAGGTGTCCCTGAACATATGATTTTAGAGCATTAGTTATGTATAAAAATTATGCCAAATATGTGAGTTTGCTTCTTTCTGAAGTATTAGAATTCAGCTTGGGAAATTTACTTATATTGTTATTGTAATAAAATATGAATCTTGCACTAAATTAAAAAAATTCTGGGGTGCCTGGGTGGCTCAGTTGGTTAAGCGTCCAGCTTCAGCTTAGGTCATGATCTCACAGTTCGTGGGTTCGAGTCCCGCGTTGGGCTCTGTGCTGACAGCTAACTCAGAGCCTGGAGCCTGGAGCCTGTCTTCAGATTCTGTGTCTCCCTCTCTCTCTGCTCCCCTGCTCACACTCTCTCTCTCTCTCTCTCTCTCTCTCTCTCTCTCTCTCAAAAATAAATAAATAAATAAATTAATTAATTAATTAATTAATAAGTAAATTCTCCAGGGACCCAGAACATTTTGGAAAATCAAACAACTCATAGCCACTAACTACCTGAGGCCAGTGAATATCATAAATACTGAATACTGAAAAAGGGAATATCAACACTAAATACTGAAAAAGTCCTGTGCAAGTGTTAACAATTCCTTCTAGATTTTATTAAGACTCATGGTTTTATTCATTCATTCATTTACTCAAATATTTGTTAAGCATGTATTATGGAAGAACATTAAGTGGAAACTAATTTCTTAAATCTCCTTTTCTTCCACATACTCATTCTGGATGGTTCCAACCACTTCTATGGCTTCATTTACCAACTATCTAGATGCTGATGACCCCACATCTATTTCTATAGTCTATTCATCAGGCTCAAATAACCAACTGTCTGATGAATATTGTTGCTTGGATGTCTCAAGGCACGCGTCATACAACATTTTCAAAACTGAACTCATTATCCCCCCTGAAGTCTTACCTGTGTTTCCTCTGGCACCAACATCCACACTAGTTGCCCAAGTGAGACACTTAAAAACCTCCCTTGATACCTTACTCTACTTTATTCCCTCTTCCCCCCAACTATCCTATCAATTACCTTTTGATTCAACTTTTTACATACAGTCTCTCTCAGATTAGAGTATTTTTTCCCTATGGCCAATTCTTTAAATCATATCACTGGCATTTCTTGCCTAGATCTCCTAATTTGTTTTCCTTCAGTCTCTCTGGTCTCTATTCTCTAATCTCTCCCATTTCTAAAATCCTTGAAGACAACTTTTGTTCCTTGTGTAAAGTCCAAATTCCTTAATATGATTTTTAAGACACAATGTAACTGGTTCCTGTTGACCCTCTGGTGTCATTTCTCACTACTTTCCCTCCAGCACTGACTTCCATTAATTTGTCAGGTGTCACCAAAGGGCTCTTCCGAGATCCCTATCCAGATCCTCAAAAATAGGTAAAATACTCTCCTATAATACTCTCCTATTGCCTTTCCCTCTCATTATATGATAAGGTTGTGAGGCCAGATCCTGTTGTTTGTTAGCTGTGGTAACTCAACCAACAAATCACCTTATTTATTGAAATCATGTATGAATTTCTTGGGACTCAGAGATAGCCATTACTGCAGTTGCAGAATAAGCTCTTTTATTAAATTTAAGAAATACTTCGGGGTACCTGGGTGGATCAGTTGGTTAAGCATCTGACTCTTGTTTTCAGCTCAGGTCATGATCTTGTGGCTCATGGGTTTGAGCCCCACCTTGGGTTCTGCGCTGGCAGCATGGAGCCTGCTTGGAATTTTCTCTCTCCCTTTCTCTCTGTCTTGCCCCACCAACGCAGTGTCTGTCTCTCTCCAAATAAATAAATAAGCTTAAAAAATACTAAGATTTTTTAATACAAGGAGATATTTGGGCACAATGTAGTTATAATTAATGTTCTTGGAATTTTGTATAGGCCAAAGTCCATCTTATTTTTCAAGATGCTTTTAGTGAGCTATTATTTGTGATGACCATGTGTTAAAAATGTATTTGCCAAGATGGATCAAAAATTGGGAATAATCATTCTAAAGAATGCATTCCAGGGGTGCCTGGGTGGCTCAGTTGGTTAAACATCTGACTTTTGATTTCGGCTCAGGTCACATTCTCACAGTTTGTGAGTTTGAGCCCCATGTCAGGCTCTGTGCTGACAGTGGGGAAGCCTGCTTGGAATTTTCTCTTTTTCTCCTTCTCTCTCTGTCACTACCCAACTTGTGTGCTCGCTCTCTCTCTCTCTCTCTCTCTCTCGCTCTCTCTCTCTCAAAGTAAGGAAATAAATTTAAAAAGCATTATAGGGGTGCCTGGGTGGCTCAGTGGGTTGAGCCTCCGACTTCAGCTCAAGTCAGATCTCACATTCGTGGGTTTGAGCCCCGCGTTGGGCTCTGTGCTAACAGCTAGCTCAGAGCCTGGAGCCTGCTTCCGGTTCTGTGTCTCCTCTCTCTGCCCCTCTCCCTCTCATGCTTTGTCTCTCTGTATCAAATATAAATAAAACATTAAAATAATTTTTAAAAATAAATAAAAAGCATTATAGAAAAAGAATGCGTTCTGGAAACTAGAGTTTTACTTTTCAAAGTTGGCCTGCTTACTATTAACCTATATGTAAAATTTGATTTAACAAGATACATTCATTTCCCAGGTCTGTTTCTGGGAGAAGGATTCATGTTTGCAAGCAGGAAATTATTGTCTATATTTATATATTTTCACCTTCTAAAGCATAAAATTGATAAGAAAGCATCAAAGGCCCATTTTAAAAGAATAATCAAATCTTTACAATCTTTCACAAATCCTCTTGAGTTCTATATACAGGGAATTCTAATAATAATTATAAAATATCCTAGGAAATAATCCAAATTAACTCAGGATTCTGAGCTAAGACCCTCTCACATATTATCCTAGGTTTATAATTTATAATGTGAAATTTTCCTCTTCTTAATAATGATCATGTTTTGATTGAAGAATTAATATATCTGATTTCTTCAGGATCTTAAAGTAGTAGCATGTATAGGTGCTATAAATTTTGCTTAAATTTTAACAAGTCTATTAAATGAGTTATTTTTTCTGATGCTGGAAAAGCCAAAGGGCCCTGTTTCAACCTAATAGGTACATCTGAGCAGAGCAACGCATGAAGGAAGGAATGCAATACCTTCTCATAATTCTCTGAGATCGAAGTTTTCTTTATATTTTAGGCAATGAACTAGTTAGAAACTATCTAAATAGAATTGTATACAATTACAGCAAAAAACTAAAATTTCTTCATATGTCTTCCTGCTAATTTTGTTGGGTGGGGTGATTTATTAGGTTGGAAGTATGTTTTAAAGTATGTTATATTGAGACTCCAAGATAACTCAAGGGATCTTTCAGTAACTCTTTTGAATACTATATAAATGTTGGACTGCAAAGTTAGGGAAGAATTGATTTCATTTCAAGGTTAGAGTGAGCATTTTAGAAAGAGTAATACATGATGCAAAAAAAATGTGAATTTTGGGAAGTTTTCTCCTAGCAAATATTGCCTGACACATAAGAGGCATTCCGTATATTTTTCTTCACTGATCAAATGAATGAATAAATGATTATCCTCATTCAGGTTTTGTCCCCTTCTCTTATCCTAACTCCCAATTAATAGTAATTATTTTCTGAGTCTCTACTGAAATTTTAGGTAATTTTGCTCCCACAAATTTGGGAGCTGGAATTGCTTTTAAAGTGCCTAATTAAGAATGATTTGTTAATAATTATTATCTCTTTGAATAATTTTCTTCCCCTTTTCACTCTTTTAAGTTGTTTTTTTCACTTGCCAAGTCTCATGCTGGCTTTTTATTTCTTAGGCTAGCTTTTATTAAATAAAAGAGAACAAAGCTCTTTTTCTCTCTGCCTTTTAATAAATGTGACCCTTTCTGTCATTCTTTCCTTGATCCTTTCCAAATCAGCAGTGGTTGCCATACGTGACAGCTTAGAGATGAGATGCCAAGTGCAATGGCTAAATTTAAAGAGCGGCATTTGCACCTGTTGTAACTGGCAATGACCAGTCCCACGCCCACAGCTTCCTCCACACTCTGCCTCCTACCAAGTGCGACCCACAGCCAGGAGTCTTTATGTATTCACATATAAGCAAGTACTGATGAAGATTATATACATGATATCAATGTGGAGAATGAATATAGCATTGGACACTAAATTTGGTTAGTTTCAGAGGAGCTGAAATTTGGGCAACACTCAGCATATTATAAAGATGAATCTGACCTTGAAGTAGGTAAACGAATGTGCTGGGTATTTGATGAATTTTTAAAGACTTTTAATGGACTATCTCACCCCAGAATATAATATATATTTTAAAATTTTTAATTTGGGGGGGCAGGAGGGGAGAGATAGAGCAGACTCTATGCTCAGTGCAGAGCCCAACATGGGGCCCAACATGGGGCCTGATCCCACGACTGGGGATCATAAGCTGAGCCAAAATAAGAGTTGGACAC
The DNA here is from genome assembly GCF_006229205.1 of Suricata suricatta. Classification (NCBI taxonomy): domain Eukaryota; kingdom Metazoa; phylum Chordata; class Mammalia; order Carnivora; family Herpestidae; genus Suricata; species Suricata suricatta. The sequence continues at coordinate 134,336,793 of NC_043701.1, forward strand.
TAAACTGACTAAGCCACCCAGGTTCCCCACCCCAGAATAATTTTGTTAGACCTGCCATACTTTGTGAAACTATTTTGGCTATCAGCATTGGGAGACTGCTATAAATTTAAATGTTGTGTACAGGAGGCAATCCAAAAAGTACGTATTATCATCTAAACAGTTAGCTTAAGCTGCCAGATTGGCCACAGTAACCTGGAAGAGTTCTGTAAGAGAAATAGAGTAACATTAATAATTTTGATACAAATCACACCCAGAAGATGAGGGAAGGGACTGTGACCCAGCCAACCAGATTAGTCTAATCAAACAGGTCTGATAACTAGGGAGGCATGGCACACTTTGTTGTCAGATCAGGTCAGCTCATATCAAGTACCAAAGTACCATGATATAAAGTCAAACAGTAAATTATGAGAATTTAATTTTACTTGGACATTTACTCTCAGAGGAGGCAAAGTTGGTCTTCAAAAGTGTGGAACAGGTGGCTTACAGGGACAGTAGGAGCAGAGTTGGAGGTTGAAAGGTCAGGGCACATTCAGGATTTAGGTAGTAAATACCTGGAGGTTGCTGAGAGAGGGGAGCATTTTACCAATTTGGAATTTTGTTAGAGTTTGGTCTTGTCAGAGAATGTTCTTATGATTTGGGGGATACCTTTGGATATTCTGGAATGGTGTTCAGTTCCATAAGAATGTGTGCCGAATTCCTATGCTGAATTCCTCTAGAGGTGTGGTTTATTTGAGTGCAAAGTTTGTGTCCTGCCCCTTTGAATCACTTCAGATAGAGGCAAAGACTTCCTGGCTCCAAAGGTCTAATAAATTGCAAAGGCTGTAGGAAGCCACAGCCAATCCAACACAAAAAGGACACTGTTAATATTTGCTGCCAACCTTTCAGATCTTGAGAAACATGAACAAAGACAGTCGTATTTGAACAAGCCCTGCCCTTCTCAACTCAGTGTTTTCCTGGTGTTCTCCTCTTGAAATTTTTAAAAAAATTTTTTATTTATTTTTGAGAGAGAGACAGAGTGCGAGTGGGGGAGGAGCAGAGAGAGAGGGAGACAGAGAATCCAAAGCCTACCCCAGGCTCTGAGCTGTCAGCACAGAGCCTGAAATGGGGCTCCAACTCATGAACTGTGAGATCATGATCTGAGCTAAAGTCAGATGCTTAACCCACTGAGCCACCCAGGCAACCCATGGTCTTGACAGAAGAAAACTTGTAGATTGGATATTCCTGATCTAAAAGAATGTTAGATTACAGGGTCACTGAGTTACAAAATGAAGATGGAGTCAGTCAATCTTTGAAGGTTAGGGCCTGAGGCTCCTGCTATAGAACAATTTTAAGAGGTCGCATGTACATATATCTACATAAATTATGTATGTAAAGTATGTTCATAATCCAGTGTAAGGTTGCAGCTACATTAGAGTAAGGGGGATGGGACTATTGGAGAAAAGGAAAGGGGTTAAAAATGAGGAAGGAAAAAAAATGTGTGTTCAGTTCAGCGAAGTGAGGCTAACTGTAGATATACAGGAACAGAGATGTGTAGTTCAGCCTTCTCGGCTATGTTCACTAGAAATATTTCTGATCCCGGGAAGGTGAAAAAAGACAGAAAAGATTACAGAAACCAGGAAGTCATGGGAAAGTGAGTGATAATGATGGAGAGATGACTGCAGATGGGTAGGTGTAGAGAAATGAGAATAATGACATCTGGGAATATAGTGAACCCCAAATAGCCAGAAGACAGATCTAGGCTGTTACTTATGATACATATTTAAAGGTAAAACCCTTTCTTTTTGCTCTCCTTCTTCCTCTACTTTGTTTCTGTCCTTTAAGAATGGCTGATCTCACTTGCATAATAATTCACACCATCTGTGAACCATGAAACCCAGCCCCCAGACCTCTACGCATATTCCTGTCATGGTTTCTTGCTCATGTCAATGAACTCACCTATCCTGGCTATTCTGGAATGCTTGTAGGCAAATACTCCATTGAATTGAGTCATGATTGGGAGCTGACTTCAGTGTACATTTTGTAGGGAGCCCAGTTAAGGTTTCATGCTCCAAGAAATCCATTCTGATTAGTTTTAGCTAAAAAAAGATCAACCTGTTTTAAGGACTGGCACATAAAACAACTTTGTAGCCATTAGGTTTCAGTGAACATGTGTTTATAATGGTAAAAATGACATGCCCGTGAGAAAATCTTGAACCATTTGAAAGGGTAGCTACCTGTTCAAAAGTCCCCAGAGTTAACATGTTTCTTGTTTATTCTTACAGAAGTCATTATGTAGCTGAATTATATATATTATATATTATGTATATATAATTATATTATATATTTGTGTATTATGTATATAATTATATATGTATATAATTATGTATATAATACATAAAATATAAAAATAACATATTATATATCTATTTTATATATAAATAACTTTCAAAAGGTTCATATGTACTATATTATTACTTCTTTATAGATGGGACAATTCATTTTGTTAATGGTTACATAACATTCTATAATAGGGTTAGTCTATAATTTATTAACCAATTCCCTATAGGAGAACATTTAGGTTTCCTTCAATTTTTTAATTCTCAAAAGTTACAGTGTTTTTAAAGTTTTCTTTTTGAGAGACACAGAGACAATGTGAGTGGGAGAGGAGGAAGAAGAGAGAGAGGAGAGAGAGAGAGAGAGAGAGAGAGAGAGAGAATCTCAAGCAGGCCTGCACTGTCAGCACAGAGCTCAATGCAGGGCTCCAACTTCTGAAACCATGAGATCATGACTTGAGCTGAAACCGAGAGTCGGACGCTTAAGCGACTGAGCCACCCAGGTGCCCCCAAAAGTTACAATGTCTTAAGTTTTTTTGTACTTACTTTGCTATCTTTTATAAAAGTATTATAAAAGCGATCAGCATAGTGCCTGGCATAGCAGGTATTCAATGAATATTAACTCCATTTCCAGTCATATGTAACTTCTCTTCATATATAATTTATTATTTATTTATTTTCTAGGTATGAGGATGCCTTCTGTTGAGCTACTGCACTTTCTTGTTACGGGGCCTGGCCAGCCAGCTATGGAAAAGATTTTCTCTGTGAGATGATTGATGTTTGTTTCGTTCCTAGCCCTGGATTATTAGAACTTGTTTCAGTCAGTGGATCCTCAAATTACACAGTCTACTTGGGGTGCATCAGTGGTTTCATCTTGGTAGATAAAAGATAAAAACGTTTGGTAAATAAGAAGAAAGCTTTTGGTAGTCCTAGTTTCAGGTTTATGCAGTTAAACAAAAAACCCTATTTATTCTGGTTCTTTTCAAATGCACAGGGCTAAATCTCAGAACTGCAGGAGGCATGCCTAATTTCTATACTTGGAAAAACAGGCGAAAGGCAATTCCCGTAGAACTTCTCAAAGTATGAGATGGAGATGGAGGGACAATCCTGATTTGTAGCCAGACATGGCAAAGGCACAGAAAATAGAAACAAAACTAAAATCCATGGTAATCCTAGTAAGAAGGAGGAAATGGCACAGCATGGGTAAATACATAACATGCAGATGGGATAAATATAGTTGGGGGGGAAATGACTGTAAGTGAAGTTGTTCCAGGAATGTCACAGATTTCCAACTAGGGGGATTAGTGTGTGCAGCTGTTGAACAGGGGGCTAATCTCATTCTCGAGCTCTCAGATTCCACTGTTGGGCAATAAATGCCTTTTGGGTGAGTGGTGTGATGGTCTCACCTGGAGAAGCCAATCATCTTACTGTTCTAGAGCAGGGTGGAAGGATTAAATAGACCAAAACTCCACTTCATTATTTAGCAGTTCTTGACCAACCAAGTACTGTTTCAGTTAAACTTTAGAAAATATTGTTAGAACAAGTAATACAATAACATTGTGTGTGATGTATTTTTGTTTGTTTCAGTTTGATCACCTAAAGCTATACTACCAAGATGTTTTCCAAAATTGAGAGCAATACTCTTTATCTGCTTACCAAACTGTTTTCCTGCTTCAGATTTTACAACAAGATGTGAGGAATGACCAGCTTATAGCAAGGGAATCTTCTTCTAAGGAAGTATTTCACAGTCTTTAATGAGTTTTCATTATGATCTTGTTTCTTGGGGAAAGAAATATTTTTTAAGAGAAAGTGGTCAAGAATTATTCCAAAGTGTATTCTAATGGCTAGTTTAGCTAAATTATGAAAATTAATTGAAATAACCTTTACATGACTTTTATTACATTACCAACATGTTCTGTTTTCATAGTTTAGTAAGTGCACACAGGGCCAAAGATAATAAGAAAATGGGGACTACTGCTTCTGGAGAGTGTAAGAGTATCAGTCTAAAAGATGCTGTAAAAATGAATTATTTGAAATACATATAGTTCTGTTAATTCACTCAGCTGGCATGTACTCATTCTGGGACTTTGGTATCCTAATCATTCTACCTCTCCTATACTATGCCACACATCACGGTCATTAGATCACTGTATGATGTAGGGTTAATTCCAGCATATCCAAATACCATTAGTATGAATGGTAACTCTGGGCGTGTCATTGAGAGTTCCGGCATCCCTAGTTTAAATACTATTAATTTAGTACATATTTTGCCAACTTAGAACACTCACGAAGTACAAAGCTTAGCATAAATATCTGTTTCCCCAGTTACTTTTATCATAGCTCTATCCTTGGTGCAGATTAGCCAAATCGAATGTGCCATCTCTACTGCTGCTATTTTGAGGGGTTCGGGTGCCAATTACCGGTTCCTTAGAATTTGCCCGTAATTGACTATGTCCCACAATAGGTAACTCTGGAAGTGACAGGCAGCCTCAAGTGTGGTTCTCCCGACTGTCGATTGGGCCTTGCAGGAAGCCCCGCCTCATCAACTCAGCCAAGGGCGGCAGTTGGTCCGGCGCGGGTGAGTGGCGGGCCTTAGCTCCGCCCCAGCCGTCCGCTGCGCTGCCTGGGTCGGCGCCGTTTCCAGTTGAGAGATGGCGGCCGCCGCAGGTAGATCGCTCCTGCTGCTCCTCTCCTCCCGGGGCGGCGGCGGGGGCGCCGGCGGCTGCGGAGCTCTGACTGCCGGCTGCTTCCCCGGGCTGGGCGTCAGC